>NC_041225.1:70304135-70305516 GCF_002837175.3 Physeter macrocephalus
GGTTGTATCAATTTACATTCCCACCACAGTGCAAGAGGGTTCCCTTTTCTCCACACCCTCTCCAGCATTTGTTGTTTATAGATTTTCTGATGATGCCCATTCTAACTGGTGTGAGGTGATACCTCATTGTAGTTTTGATTTGCATTTCTCTGATAATGAGTGATGTTGAGCAGCTTTTCATGTGCCTCTTGGCCATCTGTATGTCTTCTTTGGAGAAATGTCTATTTGGGTCTTCTGGCCATTTTTTGATTGGGTTGTTTGTTTTTTTAATATTGAGCTGCATGAGCCGTTTATATGTTTTGGAGATTAATCCTTTGTCCATTGGTTCGTTTGCAAATATTTTCTCCCATTCTGAGGGTTGTCTTTTCGTTTTGTTTATGGTGTCCTTTGCTGTGCAAAAGCTTTTACGTTTCATTAGGTCCCATTTGTTTATTTCTGTTTTTACTTCCATTACTCTAGGAGGTGGGTAAAAAAGATCTTCCTGTGATTTATGTCAAAGAGTATTTTTCCTATGTTTTCCTCTAAGAGTTTTATAGTGTCTGGTCTTACATTTAGGTCCTTAATCCATTTGGAGTTTATTTTTGTGTAAGGATGGTGTTAGGGAGTGTTCTAATTTCATTCTTTTACATGTAGCTGTCCAGTTTTCCCAGCACCACTTATTGAAGAGACTGTCTTTTCTCCATTGTATATCCTTGCCTCCTTTGTCATAGATTAGTTGACCATAGGTGTGTGGGTTTATCTCAGCTGTTAACATTATGGGACTTCCCTTGTATGTTATTTGTTGTTCTTCCCTTGTTGCTTTTAATAAGTTTTCTTTGTCTTTAATTTTTGTCTTTTTGATTACTGTGTGTCTCGGCGTGTTTCTCCTTGGGTTTTTCCTGCCTGGGACTCTCTGCGCTTCCTGAACTTGGGTGGCTATTTCTTTTCCCATGTTAGGGAAGTTTTCGGCTATAATCTCTTCAGATATTTTCTCAGGTCCTTTCTCTGTCTCTTCTCCTTCTGGGACCCCTGTAATGCGAATGTTATGTTTAATGTTGTTCCAGAGGTCTCTTAGGCTGTCTTCATTTCTTTTCTCTTTATTCTGTTCTGTGGCAGTGAATTCCGCCATTCTGTCTTCCAGGTCACTTATCTGTTCTTTTGCCTCATTTATTCTGCTATTGATTCCTTCTAATGTATTTTTCATTTCAGTTATTGTATTGTTCACCTCTGTTTGTTTGTTCTTTAATTCTTTTAGTTGTTTGTTCTTTAATTCTTCTAGGTCCTTGTTAAACATTTCTTGTGTCTTCTTTTTTTAAAACTTTATTTATTTATTTATTTATTTTTGGCTGTGTTGGGTCTTCGTTTCTGTGCGAGGGCTTTCTCTAGTTGTGGCAAGTGGGGG
>NC_041225.1:70305820-70359395 GCF_002837175.3 Physeter macrocephalus
AATTTCATTCTTTTACATGTAGCTGTCCAGTTTTCCCAGCACCACTTATTGAAGAGACTGTCTTTTCTCCATTGTATATCCTTGCCTCCTTTGTCATAGATTAGTTGACCATAGGTGTGTGGGTTTATCTCAGCTGTTAACATTATGGGACTTCCCTTGTATGTTATTTGTTGTTCTTCCCTTGTTGCTTTTAATAAGTTTTCTTTGTCTTTAATTTTTGTCTTTTTGATTACTATGTGTCTCGGCGTGTTTCTCCTTGGGTTTTTCCTGCCTGGGACTCTCTGCGCTTCCTGAACTTGGGTGGCTATTTCTTTTCCCATGTTAGGGAAGTTTTCGGCTATAATCTCTTCAGATATTTTCTCAGGTCCTTTCTCTGTCTCTTCTCCTTCTGGGACCCCTGTAATGCGAATGTTATGTTTAATGTTGTTCCAGAGGTCTCTTAGGCTGTCTTCATTTCTTTTCTCTTTATTCTGTTCTGTGGCAGTGAATTCCGCCATTCTGTCTTCCAGGTCACTTATCTGTTCTTTTGCCTCATTTATTCTGCTATTGATTCCTTCTAATGTATTTTTCATTTCAGTTATTGTATTGTTCACCTCTGTTTGTTTGTTCTTTAATTCTTTTAGTTGTTTGTTCTTTAATTCTTCTAGGTCCTTGTTAAACATTTCTTGTGTCTTCTTTTTTTAAAACTTTATTTATTTATTTATTTATTTTTGGCTGTGTTGGGTCTTCGTTTCTGTGCGAGGGCTTTCTCTAGTTGTGGCAAGTGGGGGGCCACTCTTCATCGCGGTGCGCGGGCCTCTCACTATTGCGGCCTCGTTGCAGAGCACAGGCTCCAGACGCGCAGGCTCAGTAGTTGTGGCTCATGGGCCTAGTTGCTCCACAGCATGTGGGATCCTCCCAGACCAGGGCTCAAACCCGTGTCCCCTGCATTGGCAGGTGGATTCTCAACCACTGCGCCAGCAGGGAAGCCCTTCTTACATCTTCTTGATCTTTGCCTCCATTTTATTTTCCGAGGTCCGGGATCATCTTCACTATCATTATTTTGAATTCCTTTTCTGGAAGGTTGTCTATCTCCACTTCATTTAGTTGTTTTTCTGGGGTTTTATCTTGTTCCTTCATCTGGTACATACATAGCCCTCTGCCTTTTCATCTTGTCTATCTTTCTATGAATGTGGTTTTTGTTTCACAGGCTGCAGGATTGTCGTTCTTCTTGCTTCTGCTCTCTGGCCTCTGGTGGATGAGGCTGTCTGAGAGGCTTGTGCAAGTTTCTTGATGGGAGGGAATGGTGGTGGGTAGAGCTAGGTGTTGCTCTGGTGGGCAGAGCTCAGTAAAACTTTAATCCGCTTGTCTGCTGATGGGTGGGGTTGCATTCCCTCCCTGTTGGTTGTTTGGCCTGAGGCGACCCAGCACTGGAGGCTACAGACTCTTTGGTGGGGCTGGTGGTGGACTCTGGGAGGTCTCACACCAAGGAGTACCTCCCAGAACTTCCGCTGCCAGTGTCCCCATCCCCACAGTGAGCCACAGCCAACTCCCGCCTCCACAGGAGACCCTCTAACACCAGCAGGTAGGTCTGGCCCAGTCTCCTATGGGGTCACTGCTCCTTCCCCCTGGGTCCCGATGCGCACACTACTTTGTGTGTGCCCTCCAAGAGTGAGGTCTCTGCTTCCCCCAGTCCTGTTGAAGCCCTGCAATCAAATCCCGCTAGCCTTCCAAATCCGATTCTCTGGGAATTCCTCCTCCCGTTGCCAGACCCCCCAGGCCGGGAAGCCTGACGTGGGGCTCAGAACCTTCACTCCAGTGGGTGGACTTCTGTGGTATAAGTGTTCTCCAGTCTGTGTGTCACCCACCCAGCAGTTAAGGGATTTGATTTTATTGTGATTGCGCCCCTCTTACCATCTCATTGTGGCTTCTCTGCTGTCCTTGAATGTGGGGTATCTTTTTTGGTGAGTTCCAGTGTCTTCCTCTCGATGATTGTTCAGCAGTTAGTTGTGATTCCAGTGCTCTCGCAAGAGGGAGTGAGCGCATGTCCCTCTACTCCTCCATCTTGAACCAATCCCCCTTCATATCCTGTACATCTTTATGTGCAAGTATTTCTAGAAAGTATCTAAAGTGTGATTGGTAGGTGGAGAAAATGCATTTTAATAATTTTGATATTGCCCACTTACCCTCCCACCAGCTACATACTAGTGTGTCCATTTGTCTGTGTCTTCAGACAAGATTTGTTTTTCATATTCAAGGAGCAGAGTTTATTTTCGCCTACTTTCACCTAGTCCTGGAAGTGGAACTTCTGCTGTTTGACGCCCCAACGGAACCTCTCTGGGCCTCCAGCCCTTCCCGCTCAGTTCCAAGATTATTACCTTTATAGAGGCTGTTGAGGAGGAACTGCCAAGAACTTTAGGAAGCAATAAAATGTCCCAAAGAACAAATCAGCTATAGCAGTAGGCTTCCCAGGCCACGTCCAGGTAGTAGGAGTAATACTTACCCTGTGACAGGCCCATATCCCTACAGATGGGCAAAACTATAGCAGCCAGGGACTTCCCTGGCAGCCCAGTGGTTAAGACTTTGTCTTCGAATGCTGGGGGTACGGGTTTGATCCCTGGTCGGGGAGCTGAGATCCCACATGCCTCGGGGCCAAAAAACCAAAACGTAAAACAGAAGCAGTATTGTAACAATTCAATAGAGAGCTTAAAAATGGTCCACACCAAAAAAGAAAAAAAATCTTAAAAAAAAAAAACAAAACTACAACAGCCAAGTTCCACACACCTGTTGTAAGCTCCCAGTTTTGTGGAGTGAGAGTTAATGCCTTGCTAGTGGGGATGGGGGCCTGCACGGGTGTGTGTGTGTGTGTGTGTGTGTGTGTGTGTGTGCGTGTGTGTGCGCGCGCGCTTTGGAACATTATAAAGGTTCTGTGGGAAGACACTTACATTTAAGTTAAGCGGCACTGTGCAACAGGTTTAAGTTTCCAAATCAAACAGAACAGCAGAAAAACCGATCTCCCCATTTATGCCCCCTTTTTGCTTTTTCACTTGAAAAAATTAAATTAAGGTAGATGACCAGCTGTAAGCTAGGAAGATTCACTGTGATCCAGGGCACACCTTGTGCATTAGCTTCTGTAAAGCTATGCTTAAATCTTTGATGAGGGTTCCTATCAATGAGAAATAGGTACTGATTAAAAAACAACAACAACAAACAAAAAAACTAGTATCAACCGTTAACTGTCCTGCCCTCCTTTGATTAGTGTGAGGGCTCCTTCGGGGCCACCCACCTGTTGACTAGATCATTACAAGGGTTGACTCTGAGGTCATTTCCTCCTCCAGTTTTTCTGTCCTCCTTTATTAAAACAAGGTACTGTACATTGTGTACTTGTAGAATCTGCCGGCCAAAACTCTGTGCCGTTTGGCTTTGTAAGAAATTTTGTGTGGCCATTTATTCTATGTGTGGGGTTGAGGAAAGCCACAGAGGAAGCTAGCAGAATTGTTGCGTATTTGATGCTGTGAGTGATAACTTTCTCTTCATTTTGACACCTTAAAAATAACTAAACGGTAGTTGAGTATGGGTATCAATTATCTACTGCTGTGAATCTCCAAGGAATTGAAAATTGCTGGTGAACTTTTTAAAAGTGAAATACAGTTGTTGTACAGTATTGTTAGTTTTAGGTGTACTACATAATGATTTGACATTTGGGTATATTATGAAATGATCACTGTAAGGTAAGAACTCTTAATGCTTTTAGGTGCTCTTTCCAATGCCTTCATACCATTTACTCAATAAATGGTTGCTCATTGGTTGATAGATTGATCCAAGATGAAAAAAAGAACAGTAGACCTGTACGGCTGAATGTCAAATACTAGTGTGTAGACCATTTGCTCTTCTGTATGGAATCAATTTCCAGTGAAGTAGTTGGCTGAATTACATATATAATCGAGGATTGGGTCAGAATTTATCATTCAGTAATTAATTCTTGGATGAAGGATATGCATTGTGAGAAGTGAAATTTTGGTTTGATGCATTGTGATATCATTTAGAAAGTAGTGCTAAACTCTAAAATTATTTAGTTCAGTCCAGAGAGCAGCTCATCTTTATAACATTGTGCATTTTGTATTTTCATCTTGGCACAACTACTAGTTATTTCTGAAATCCAAGTGTAGTTTGGGCACCTTTCTCCCAAACACACATGAAAACTTGGACTTATTTAATTTTGGAGTTTGGCACTGAAATTGAGAGACAATCTTACTTAATTTATTCTGCCATTTCAACCCTCATAGTTTTTGTGGTGCATCATGGTTATTGGCAAGAAGGGGTTTAGGTGACTAATTTGTAATGCTCTCTAGGGCAGAAGCCAGTTTTAAAATTCTTTTGTTTCATTTGTTTTTAAATATAATTTCTCTTCTCATTAAGTGGAACCTTGTCATCATTATATAGATCCAAGTGATAACTGGGCATCACCGTGGCTTTCTTTGTATCAAAATGCCAATCCTTTGTAGATTAAATTTACACACATAGCCTTATTTGGAGGACTTCCATGATATCTTAGATTTTCCTACATAGGTGCTTCCATAATCAGTTCATTCAGAAATGATTATTTTAGTAAACACTATACTATCCATGAAAAGCAGACAGCTTTAGGGTGACTTTTAGGTCTTTGACTGCTCCTTCCTTCTTGTTTGTGTGTCTTTCTAGTTTAAAAAAAGAGTCCCTTGGATCTGAGCTTTTTGGACTCAGTGAATTACAGTTAATTTGGACAGCCTCATTATACAGGAGAGTTATCAGGAACTGTCCTGAGTGGCTGCAGTTGGTGCAGTCATCTTGTTGGCCGCCTCAGCCTCTTTGAAAACATTGAGTAGTAAGTGTCCTCTTGTATCTTGGGTGTCTGACAGTAATGTGACTCTAGTGTATGAAAGAGAGTTCTGTTTCCCTCCCTGCACTGTTGACCTTAAGAGTTCTGGAAAACTGGAAAAGATAGAAAAATCATAAGCAAGGGCCAGGGCACACACTCTTTGATTTTTAATATACTGGTTTAGACCAACTACATACAGTCCACAGAACAGAATGGCTCCCTTTTTTGTTCATTGCACAAAAAAAGAGGCATAGTAAACTTCCCTGTCACCTCACCACCTGCACTTAATCCCAAGACTCCTATAATAAAAACCTACCTTTAAGCCCTTGAAAATGAAATACAGGATTTTGTCTCTACCAGTGAATTTGTGTGCCACATAATAGTCTGGTTTAGCATATATTATTTACCGCTTTTTTAGTTGTTGCGTAGAAAAAGTAATACCACACAGACACACACCTTCATGTATTATAATTAAAGTACCTTCATAAAGTCTTATCTTTAGTGTACCTATTATATTTGTTGCCCCTTAAAAAATTCTCTCCTAGTCTGTATTAATGTGAGCATTCTGCCATATAAGTTTAATAATTAAGGATATGGTATCTGTTTAGGTCCAAGCCTTTTCCATCTTTTGAGGATATTACAAATTACCCTCAGTCTACCTGAACTTACTAGTTTGTAGTCTTCCTTCTAGGGAGGATTGGGGAGGAGAGGTGGTGGCGAATAAAATGTCCTTCAGGGTAAGAACTGAGGACTGAAGCTTGTGTACCTGGAGAGGCGGGTGGGGAATCTGGTCTCCAGCCTCCTGGCTCTTCCTCATCCTTTGAAGGGGAAGAGAAGGTGTGGCCTTGAGTACCAGGAGCCTGTGGTGTTCATCATGCTTTGTCCCTCCTGACAGCTGGGGTAGCGCTGTTAATCCCGTTGTGTCGTGGTAACCAGATAAATACCCCTCAGCTGAGAGGGCCCTGAGTTGTCCCCCACACCACCCCCTGCCCCTCCTGACCCTCACATGTGGGCAGCGTCCTAGTGAAATAACTTAAAAAAAAAAAAAAGCGCATGTAGCTATAGCACGTCACCCTGGCCTCATGTCCTTGAAAATGGAAACTAAGAAATAGGAGGTGGGACCAATGACATAAAAGATGTTTTAAACCAGGACTTGACAAACTTTTTCTGTAAAGGGCCAGATAGTAACTATGTTAGGCTCTGCAGGCCACATGGGGCTCTCTATCTTATCTCCTCAACCTTCTCCGATGCCCCTCCCCGACCCTCAAAAGAAGGAAAAACCCTCTAGCTCCCAGGCTGTACAGAAACAGACTGTAACGCCCAAGTTTGCTGATGGCCTGTTTTAACTTTCAGTCATGAAGAAACTGGGCTGAGATGGATGGCTGTGATTTTTGTGCTGTGTGGGGAGGTGGCATCATGTTTTCTGCAGGCACTGTGGGATGGGATGTGTGTAGGAGCTTCGGGATTCTTCAGGGTTTGGCTCCTGGGTGGGCCTTTGCTGGCTGTACGCCCTCAGCAGAATCCCTAGAACCTTTCTGGGCCTTGTCTAGTTAGGACTGACGGCCTCCACCGGTGCATAGGAGCAGAGGAGGACTGACTTCATCCTTCGTCCTGATTCTCCTTGGCTGCGGTTCCAGGCTGGTTCCTGCTGGCCTGTCCCACAGCAGTGGAGAGCAGCAGGGCCGCGGGCTCATGGCATAGTTTCCTATCTGTGAAGGCGTTTTGAAGCATGCCACCCATTTTCAGGCAAATGGAGCGGGCGGTCTCTGAATATTTCTTCCTGAGGTCCTGACTCTGTGTTTTAAGGCACTTAGTCTCCCCTCCTGGTTTTGGCATTGTGTGCTACTTCCTTCAGCCTCATTCTCATCGCAGAGGGGTCAGTGCTGTTGCTCTGCCGTGTGCTTTCGGAGCTGGCCCCCTTCGTTACCTCCACCTCCTCCACGGCCTCGGCGTTGGTGGTTTGTGACCTTGAGGAGATAACCATGGCAGGGGTGGCGGGGGCCCTGGAATGTGGCTTGCTTTCTCAGTTCATCACTGCAGGCTCTCCTCCAGAGCTTCCCCATGCAGTGCCTTGGTTTCCACACTGGCAAAGCAGGGGCTGTGCTGCTCAGAAGAAAGACCCTCTGGAAGCTGTGAGCCGGGGCTGCTCAGCTGACGTAAGCCGTGGGTGCCGGGTTACAGGGAGTTCATGGTTGTTTTATAGTCTGCACATCAGAGTGTTAAGTACTAGCAGAGAATTGCATACTTGCTACACATGCATTTAGAACAGATGTTTACATGTGTTTTGTCCATGAAGCTGGCTAAACTGTTAGGAAAAGTATTTCAACTCAAGTTCTATTTATATACAAGTCAGCAAACATAAATTAAAGGCCCCCAGACTAATCCGTCACAGGGCCTTCAGTCAAAAGATTAGTTTCCTTCCTTTTGCTGCCTCAGGATAACAGTTTGATTCTCTATTATCAGTACAGCCAGTTGCCTGTTTCCGGTTTCCTGTTCTGTGTGTTTTGCATGTTGCTCTTGGGAAATGATGTATTTATTTTTTCAAGCCAAGGCACATATGGGGACTCCACCCTACTGTATTCTTTTGTTTTGAATTAGAATTCTTTTTTTTTTTTAACAACTCAAGAATTGAGCTTTAATGGATAAATGGTTAAAATTAGAATAAATTAAGTCTTGTGACTATTGGCTTGTTTGGGTCATGTTAAAATAATGTTATAATTATACCCTTATATGTTTTGCAGCTTCACTCTTACTGTATGGGCATGTGGTGGCAATTGCCCCCAAAACAATAATAAAATAAAAAATAAAATAAAATAAATAAATAAAATTAAAAAAAAATAAAAACAAAAAACTTTTGTGAAACTTTTTAGGTTAGCTTTGGACCCCGTTGAAGCTGAAAGACAGTACCACAAAGTTGCATTTTTATCATTTATCAGACCCTGAAGAGCAATTAACAGTTCAGGTGTTAAAAGTTTTTAGTGACATGGAATGATAACGTTTAACTGCTTAGGGCCTGTCTATGTGATTTGGAAAATGTCTTTCTTCGTTAACAATGGGGGCCACCATCAGCAGCAAGACTTATTGAGAGCCTATTTGTTGGGCACTGGAGGTTTGTTTATTCATCCAACAAACGTGTGTTGTGTTGTGCACCCGCCCCCCGCCCCACAGTCCCCAGGCACATGCTGAGGCCCTAAATGGATATAGAATTGGAGGCAGTTACAGGCTAGCTGAGGAGATAGGACACAGGATACATAATAAAAAGATTAGAGGGACAGAGACCTCATCCCACCAAGTGAAATCCTCTTGGAAGAACGACTCTTGGCCTGGGTCTTAAAAGAAGGGCGAAAGAAGAGCAAGTACAGTACGTTCCAGGTTAGGAGAATGGTGTAAGCAAAAGTGGGAAGAGGAATGTGCAAGGTGAGAGTTGAGAGCACGATGAATAAGAAGATCTGTTGGGTTGGATTGGAACACAGAGATGGGTGGGTGTCGGGGAAGATCCCAGACGAAGCAGGTGCCCTGGGGGAGGCTGCTGAGGAACCTTGAACACCAGGCTCAGATTTGGACCCTCCTGTAGGTGGCTGGGGTCCTTTGAAGGTATTGGTTCAGTGGTATAACTTTGAAAAAAACCACTGTTTGGGGGAAGACGACTATGGCAGTGATGTTTAAGCAGAGTAAGAATGGGAAAGGCCCAAGGCCGGGGATTTTAGTAACTGTTGGATGACGGGACCTGAAAGCATCCTAATTGTAGTGAGTTTTTTCTTCCAAACACCCAAAAATACATTGTTGAAATCGTTCTCTTGGCACCTAATCCTGTACTGCTTTGTAATATCTTTTGTTATTTCTTTAACTTTCCATGTAGAAAGTTTCCCCAGCTAGACTTCTAGTTCACTGAGGGCAGGAGAGCTTGTCTTACATAGAGAGCTCTGCATGCAGTATGCACTTTGTAAAATGTTGGAGTATTGTTGATTTAAATAGCCACTTGTGGGGATGTGTTCATGGGACACTTGCTTTATCATCTCCTTTTGATGTCTTTTCCGCTTCCATCCTTGTACCTCTTTTCCTTCTATGAACCCACCTCTGTACCTAATTTAGCTATGTGTTTATATGGAGAAAAAAGTAAGGGATTGCCAGCCCTTACTTAAGATAGGCCATTTATCTTAGCACAATTGAGGAAGATCCTGATAGAAAACATTATTGGGGTATGTCAGCAGGTTCAGACTGTTTGAAAAGTAGAAGAAAGATTTGCTCTCTTCCGCCAGGTATAAATTCAGTCTTTGAGGGAATAATAAATGGGGTCATTGGTCAGTTCCCGTTTCTGTATTTCCCTTATTTTCCATCCAGAGATGGTTACATGCCTTCAGGCCTTTCTTCATCCCTGGCCCCCGTCCCTTTCCATAGCTGGAGCTGTGGCATATGGTGAATGTGGTTATGTTTAGCATTCTGTACAGAGGGTGTTGCAGAAAGATACTGTACAATCATTTCCATAACACAATGCCCTTCTGTTCATCAAAGCTATTTCTATATCCTGTAGCTTAACTCATGCTAACACAATGTTCATTTTTCCAGTTACAGCCAATTCTCCAGAGTAAGTAAGTTTTGAAGTGTTCCAGCCTTCCAATATTGATCATAGTCATTCCCTAAAAAGAAAGGAAGTTGATTATGAGCTTCTAGAAGGGGAGGATGGAGAGGATATTCACAGCCCTTTGGTTGATATTAAGCAAGTACGGTTCTCTGTTCTGAATATCTCCTCCTGTTTTTGTAAGATGTCTTCTGAAAATTTCAAGTTATGTATCACAAACAAAAGACAGTGAGTCTAGATACTCAGAGGAGAGGATCCTAATCCTTCTTAACCTAAACAGTGGAAGAGACAGAACAACACCCAAAGACACCCACCCAGCACTCCCAGTGTCATTGCTGGCTGGTGACACTGAGCAGCCCACCACCTCACTAAGCCCTGGGCTTTGCTGGAGGTCACGCTGGTGTCCCACCTCCCTGACGGGGTTGGTGTGCAGATCTAGTGAGCTTTGATAAAGTGTAAATTGCTCTTCAGATGCATGATGGTGCATTGCAGGCACATCATCCTGTAAAATTCTGTTTTCCGAAAAGAGCACCATAATAGAAAGCCATTTATAATTCAGTCCTTCCGATCAGAGGCCAACGCAGATGTTGTTGGGTTTCTTGTTTGCTTCCCAGTGGTCCTCGTTGACCAGGTGGTTGGCTAGTTCATGTCTGAGGCTGTGAAGCTAAGAAGACTTAACTGGCTGGATCTTCACACTTGGAACCGCTCTGGTTCCTAGGTTCTCGGGGTTCCACGGACATTCTGGTAGAAATTGTGGTTCTGGCAAACTTATTTTTGAGAGCTGCTTGAAGAGCCCTTCCTGACTACCACCCCTGCACTGCCACACAGACGGCCTCACCAGGCTCCCTCCCGCAGAGGGCTGCTGGGTTCTTTTTGCCCTTTCCTCACGTGGTTCCCCACTTTTGTTGCCTCCGGACTGCTGCTGCTGCGGCTGCCTCAAGTCCCGGCTTGTATCGGTTAGGTGTGCGGTAGGTAGGCTTGTATCGGTAGGCCACCAAGAGGTGGCTGTGTCTTCAGGTACCATCTTGGGTTCCACGCTGCCCACCACATTGTGACAGTCATGCAAAGAGGGGTCGGTGAGGAGTGTTCACACCTGAAGGCCTTTACGTGGAGGAGTGAGGAGACCTATTCTCTGTAGCTTCAAAGGTGGAGCAAGCTTCCTCGGCAGGCCACAGAGCCAGATCTCGTCTCGATGGAGACAGCATCCCAACAATTGGAGCTACCCGGTGATGGAGTGGACCCTTTCACAAAATAAAGACTTGGGTTAGGATGGTGAGATTATGGGTGATTCTGTATGTTGTATCATTGAAACTTTTTTTTTTTTTTTTTTTTTTAATGTTGTGGTAGAGACATTATTGCATAGTGACTGAGAAACCTGGGCTTTGGAGCCAGCCTGCCCTGGAGAGTTAACAGATCCTAACTAATGGAGTAGTTAGGTGTGTAAAGCACTCGGATCAGTACCAGGGACGTAGTAAGTACGCTGTGTATGCTATTATTATTTTAATAAGAAAGAACAAGTCGTTTTCTTTCTATACAACTATTAACCTCCTGCTGTGTACACACACAGTTTTCCCCCCTCCTTTTTTGGAATTTTGAAATAGCTGGTCCAGGTACAGTAGAAGGGAGTTTTTGCTTTTGAAAGAAAGTTGATTCAGATGACTTGTAAAGCCTTGTTCCACCCTGAGATGATATGATTCCATGATCCCTGGTAAGTTTTTTGAATAGTTTGAGTTGTTGAAAGGGCTGCTCTGCTGGGGAAAGAGAGAGGGAACCAAGGTATGAGAGTTACAACACGCCGGGCGCTTTGACGTCCTCGCATTGAATGCCAGAGCAAGCTTTAGGTGAGTCCCTCCACATAAGTATCATGTGGGGGAGAGGGGCAAGTACAGCTGAAGGATACTCACAGGGAGCAGCTGTGGGGTCCCTGTTCCTTGGAGGCACCGCTGCTGAGTTTGGGGCAGAGACGGGTGGGAACCTGCCACAGCATCAGGCTCATCCGGGTGAATTCTCGGGAGGAGATGCGGGCATGCTTTGGCTTGATTAACAGCACTACGAGGCCCTGAAAGGGAAAAGGAGGACAGAAATGGCACGGGGGACAGAAATGCCCGTGTCACACTGACCCAGACGGAGCCCACCCCTGCGGTTGTCCTTCTGCCTTGCAAGGAAGGAGCCAGCTCTTTGTGAAATTGAGTGGGCCTGAGGGCAGGGAGTTTCTGCTGCCATCAGCCAACAAGCACACCATCGGGATCAAAAAGCCGTTGATGCAGGCATAGGGAGTAATGAATGAATAGTACCCCAACTCAACTCGGGTGTCCTGAAGTCACCTCCAGTTGGTGTAGGCCCAGAGTGTCTCAGCCAGGGTTTGTCAGCCCGGCTCAGGCACTGCTGACATTCGGGGCTGGATAACCCTTTGTTGTAGCGGCCGCCCGTTGCGCTGTCGGGTGTTCAGCAGCATCCCTGGCTCCTACCCACTATGTGCCAGTGGCACCTGCCCCCCACTTGTGACAGTCCATCAAAAATGCCTCCAGACATTGCCCAGCGTCCCCTGGGGAGCAGAATTGCCCCCAGTTGGGAACCACTGGTCTAAAAAACCAGATCAGGTGGAGCTTGTAAGGGCTCCCAGAGCTGCTCGTGCTTGTAGAACAGGAGGTGGGCGCTCTTCCCTCCGCTGCCCCCACCTCCTCCTCACGTAGCTCGGGCACGGTGACGGCAGCTGGAAGTTGGGAACACGCCTCTGGACTGTCTTCCACTGTCTGCGTCAAGGGTCTCCAGCTCCTCGGGCAGGCGTCTGGCCTGGCCTCACTGGGTTGGGAGTGCAGGGGTGATGTCATTGCGCCTTCCCAGGAAGGGTGGAACAAAGGACAGAGTCCCCAAGGACAGGCAGCCTCATCCTCAGCTGGCCCGCTGGGTAGGTTATTTTCCCCCCCTTTCCCTCCTTCTGGTTTCAAAAGTGTTTGTTGTTCACCAAGTGCTCCATTGTAAGAGGACACGTTGAGTTGGCTGGGCTTTGTGTCCCTCGGCTGAGCCCGTTTCCTGCCCCTTGTGTGTCGTAAGGGTGTTGATTCTGGTCCAGTCCCTGGATGGAATCTTCCATGCCTTTTCCAGTAAAGCCCGAGGAACTTGAGCCCTCCGTGATTTTTCTAGCATGCTCATGCTACCTGGAGCCTGCTCCTGAGGCCGAGGGCGGAGTAGAGAGCTGGGAAGCAGGAGAGCAAGCTCTCGTTCCTTCTGTTTAATTTTAGTTTTGAACTTCTCTTCCTTCTCTTCTTTCCTCCCTTCCTCCAGGAGGTTCTGAGGACCCCAGCAGCCTTGGGGAGCCGTCCCCTCAGAGATCCTCAGCCTGTCCTATTTCCACCCAGTTCCCTCTGCTCCACCCGTGACTTCTTTGTTTGCTTGCGTCTTCGTGGGGAGGAGGGTTGGAGTTAGCCTCCAGCTCTTCAGGACGGCGTGCTGTGGGAGCGCACTGTCTTTATGAGGAGATCCTCGAATCTCCTCGTAAAGGAACCTGTTAATTCAGAACCTGAAAGAAGCCAGAGGTGTTTCTGTCATGTGAGATTTGCCCAAAGCAGTGACAGTTGGCTGGGGACACATTTGGTACTTGTTTATTTAGAAATAACTTAATCCAAGCAGGTTTTCATTTTGACCTTGTTCCCGTGATAGGCTGGATGTGGTAGTGATTTGGAGCCCCAGACCCTTTAATAACAACCTAGGATACCCATCAAGGGCTTCATTAGAGACATTTCCAACTGTGTAGCACTTAAAACATATTATAATTTAACCATCGGGCAGGGCTGCAAAGGACCCCACCGTGACCTTGTCTGTCGTGTTGCCTCTTCAGCAGAGGTGGGAGCAAATGAGATGAGTGTGAGCAAAGGATGCTCTGCTGGTGGTTATGGTCCGGGGCTCCAGTGTTCAGGGATTGTATGGTTCCCCTATTCCCGAGTTGTTGACCGTGCGTTAGAGGAGCCAAGGTTCATTACAGCACATTACATCATTGAGTTTTGCTCTTCTTCCTTTGGCCCAGGGTCTCATGCCCCCGCTGACACACACCCACCACTGCCCAGGCTGTGGTTGGTGGTAAAGCGAGCTCTCCTCTGCTTGCAGATGAACGTGAAGCCGTGCAGAAGAAGACCTTCACCAAGTGGGTCAACTCCCACCTCGCCCGGGTGTCCTGCCGGATCACAGACCTGTACACTGACCTTCGGGATGGACGGATGCTCATCAAGCTGCTGGAGGTCCTCTCCGGAGAGAGACTGGTAAGAGGGGATGTGAAGTGTGGTGCACTGTAGGTGGGAAAATGTTCTTTTGAGGAATCAAGTGTGGACTTGTCTCCTGTTGATTTCTGTAGTTAATGGTTGATATTTTTGAGGAGGAGACTCTTGATAAGTGAGATGAGCACGCTGGGGAAAGCTCCAGGGTGACATTCTGAGTCTGGGTGATTTTCTTGAACTGTAATGAAGCGGCTTCATTCTGGTTATTTGCAAGGTTACTACCTTTGGTCAGAAAGATCTTGGCTGGTGTCCCCTGTTGAACAGGGCACAGTGCTGGAAATTTACGGGCCAGCCTTGGGTGCTGGCTCCAGGATGTACCTGTATCCCTTGAGATCACGGAATAATTTTAAATTTGTGTCTTACTGATTCTCTGGAAAATCTGAGCTGCTGTTTTAAGGTGGCAGGAATTGAATTCAGTGGTCCCTGGTGTTTTTTTGGTTTCTTCCGTGCACACTTTTTGTTTTGGGGGTGGAGGGAGAGGCTGGTGCTGTGTCGCCTTGGAAACTTGGAGCTTTGACGAATTCCCCCGAGCCTTTTTGGGCAGGAGAGTTGTCAGCCTACAGTGAAACTGTTCTCCCCATTCTGTTTCCCAGAGCTGCCATGGCTGTCTCTGATGTGACTTTTGTCTATTGGACCTTAAACTGAGGAATCTTAAACCAGTCATTGTAACTGACCCAGCAGGTTTTGTCTCGCCTTGGTGTGGAAATGGGTGCTATCTTCTGCCAGAGCACAGGCAGTTCCATAGGTGCTGGTGGGGGCCCAGCCAAAGGCAGGCTGACGCCCAGGGATCGAGCCCACATCTGCAGTGACATCACCAGGAAAACATGATGCTGGTGGTTGGCAGGGCTGCCAGAAAGCCTTACTTTTAACTCGAGCTCCACCCTGTAACTTGAAAAACCGCAGTGGGTCTGCGTGCAGACCGACCCACACACCTCTGACCACAGGCAAGGGGCTGCAGTTGTACCCTGTCCTGTCATTAGCCCACAGACAGAACGGCCCCTTTGAGCCCGGGTAAGAACAGTCAGGTTTCCCTTTCCCTGCCCCTCCGTTCAAGAACAGCCTCCTCTAAGAGACAGTGAAGCCCCGTCTCATCCTCAGTGCCTTTTGTCCACATGCTCTTTGTTCCCTGAGCGTGCACGTTTTGTTGCCTCGTTTTCTTGAGAGGTTGTGGGTCAAGCTAGACACACTGGATAAACAAAGGAGGCTTCTGCCTCCATGACCGTGATGCTGCCCTGAAGGCGGTTAGTAAGGTGGAAGTGGGAGGAGTGGGTCCACATGGGGAGGGCCGGTCATTTTGGTTTGTTTTTTTGACGTGAGTCTAGGCCAGAATTATTGTGATATTCATCTTTAAATACAATTTTGATAACCAGACTTTCTCAACCACCCCACATTTTTTTCCCTTTTAATGTTTAACCTAGTATGATTGTCTATCGATTTTTTTTTTGAATGATGTTTTGAAAGTAGCTAAAAAAAAAAAATCATTAAAGGTCACCTGAAACTAGAAATTAGTTTGAACATTAATTTTTGTCCCAATAGGGTCCCGTCTTCAGGGCTGTGGGGAGTAAATTGTTCACCCTGGAAGGTCCATAATTCTTTCATACCAAGAAGATTGTGTCCTTGATAATGTCCACATAATAAACGGGATCAGACCCTTTGCCCTTTATTCTGGAAAGGGCAGCAAAAACATTAGGGAGAAAAAAAGCAACCAGCAAAGCATAATTCTTAGTTGTTTGCAGATACTTCCCACTCCTCTGTTTATTTGCTGCCAGAGGTATATATATTTATATATATATATGTTTTGCAGTGACCCAGAGGCCTGGGAGAGTAGAGATGGAGAAACATGAGAGGGCTGCCATCTCCATACTCTCAGGCAGTCAGTGGCAGAAGCTGTGTTTAGCCTGACTTACCACTTTGTAAAACCCCAAGAGCCTTGACTTCTTTTATTGTCCTTTCCTCACAGCCAACTCGTGACTATAGGTTGGGCAGTCTGATCAATCTTCTTATTCCAAAAGTAAGGATACCATAGATAGAGTGAGCTACAGCTCTTGTTCATTTGTACTGGAGATTTTTGGCCTCTTTGGTTTGCCCCGTGGTTTATTTGGTTCATGGAGCCTTCTAGAAGGGACACAGACCACACTCTGCTGTTGGTTGCAGAGGCTGCCAGGGACTCAACGTTAGAGACCCTCCCCGCAGGAGAGGACATCCATCCATGAGGGCTTGCCCTAAAGGATTCTTGCATCTTCAGATTCCAAAGCGAATGAGGTTGCTAGAGCTTCCAGGCCTGGGTAAATTAATGTCCACAGCTAAACGGTTGTATCATCAGATAGCGTTCAGTCAGCGCTGGGCTTTCTGCGCCCGTGATCCAAAGCCCTGGCTCACATAAACATTTGCACTCCATCTGGAGCCATGTCTCCATCGGCATTTCAGCGCCAGCATTTACCACCAGCTTGACAGTAGGTAGTAGCTAAATGTTTGAGGGACTGCAGTGTCTAAATTTATTTTATTAATAGATTCTTGGAGCCAGCTCATCCCTCTTTACAGAGGGGGAAATTTGTCTTATTTTTACTGAGTGAAGTTCAAAGAAATACATTAGCTTAATGATCCAGAGCATTCCACCCTAACCCCACCCTGCATTTCGGCTTAATAAAATTTGAGTTAGATTTGAGCAGGTTTTGGGTAGGCATTTTGGGTTATCAAGGCACTTGACTCCAATGTACTGGGGAACATGAGAGGGCAGGAACCCTCACATCTGGTCCTGACTTGGGTGGGATTTGTGTCCGGAAGTTGTCGCTCTCTTTGCTGCAAGGTATGTCAGATCCTGGAGCAGTGAGGAAACTCTTTGGCTGAGCCCGGAAGCTGCTGCTAATCGGGATTGGGTTGATGACAAAGAAAACCTTTGCTTTCCAGTGTGTTACTCTGAAATTACCATGTACTATAAGTTCATGAATGTCTTGCTTTAAAGTTCCATAAAGAATATAGACCACCCTGTACAACATCAACTTACCAGGTAAAAGCGGTCACTGTGTTGGTCACTTTGTCATTGGTCCTAGGTCCCGGGGCCAGATGAGAACCGGGCCTTGAGGGGTAAAGGTTTGTCCTGCGCAACCCACTGACATTTGGAGGGAGTGGGGCCTCTGGACTTCGGGGGTGAAGTGGAGCCCACGGGTCCTCATCCAGGTTCGAAGTTGGCCAGTGCCTGCCCCCTTCCCTCCGTGGGCCTCAGCATGAAGGACGGTTCTGAATAAGACAGTTTCCTCCCTTGCTCCTGCCAGACTGAGCCCTCGCCTCTGACCGAGAGGACAAGGTTTTCTGAACACTTCTGCCCTCCCCCCAGCCCCCGCCATTTCCAATAGCAGGTATCGCTGATTTTGGGTTGCTTGATGTTTTCCTGATATTCTGTCTTCCTATTCTGTTAATCAATCTCAAAGAAGACAGTAAAACAAAAAGAGGATTTTTTTTTTTTTTTTTTTTTTTTTTTAACCACCGTTAATTCCAAAACAGGATGAGCTAGGTGGAGAAGATAGATTTACCATGAGGTTTGCTAAGCCTTAAATAAATCCCACGTTGAACTACCCTGAGTGCGTTTTACATAGAGCCTTTGTTAGGAGAACATGCTGGCATGTATTGTTGTAGAAACGGGATTTTATGGACTGGCCACAGAACCTGCCTGTTGTTTGTAATGTCTCTTGTGTGGGAGAATTTGCTTTTGTTCTAAACAACCAGACACAGAAGAATGCCCCTGTTAAATTCAGGTCTAATTGCACAAATACTAAAAGTGAATTAATAGTAACAGGTAGTAGTAATACCATGTGATAAAGTACTGAATGAATGGCCCCAAAGCCCTAGAGTTCAGAAGGGGAAACGGGCCTTCTGGATGGGGTGTCAAGGAGGGGTCGCGTGTCAGCCGTGAGGAAGAGTGAAGAGAGCGCTTAGGGGTGGGTGGCAGGAGGGAACAGGTGTAGGGAAAGCATCCTGGCTGAATTGGAGTTTGTTTTTGGAAGGAGTGATGATGGTCAGTCACTTTTAGTGTTTTCTGTCACATGCATAATGTGTTTAGTTCTCACAGTCTAATCAAGGGGAAAACGTAACACTTTATAGGAGAAACAGGCAGTGAGTGACCAGGGCCTCGCCCAAGGCCAGTATCACTACTGAGGAATATAACTTGGACTGCAGCCTACTCACCTGTCTGTTGGTCCCCTCCTTTCTCATTGAGCCCTGCTAAAGGAGGAGATTCTCCTTGGGAGTGGGTCCCAACCAGGAAGGAGACGGGCAGGAATTAATGGGACAAAGTATGTTGTTTGCTGTTTAATTTTAATTGGGCAAGAATCGTTTATACTCTTCTTAAAGCTCAAAGTGTGATGTGTAGGGAGATGTTTGGGGACATAAATGTGAAATGAGTTTGGCTGTCGTATCAGAGGAGATTTTGGAGTTCCTATCCCCAAATCCCAAATTCCTATCCCATCCTACCCTCTGTATTAAGTAGAGGCGTGTGTGTGTGTGTGTGTGTGTGTGTGTGTGTGTGTGTGTGTGTGTAGCAAACACTGATTTTTGATTAAAAGGCAAAAATATAAGCAAGTATCCATTGCTCTGATATACTGAGACCAGTAGTGTCTTTTCTCTATTTCTTCTTCACCTAAACGAGAGATCAGGAGGCACTTTAGAGTTCACCTTGCCTGCTAGTGAGTCTTTCACCCTCCAACACATAGGTTGCATTTTATAGTTGGAAGTGACTTTAGTGGCCACTAACTAAGTTAGATCCCTTTATTTCATAGGTCCTGTAACTGAGAGTCAGCAGCCATCAAGGCTGTCCAGCTGGCATGTGGCAGTCGACCTCTCCCAATTCCCAGGATTGGTGTTCTGTCTAGCCTGCAACCCTTGGAGAGCTGTTGCTCCAGGTGGCTTCAGGGTGGCTTTGGATACCCATGAAGAAAATCAGAAGGAGTGGGGCTTACCAGGGTAGAAGAGTGGCCCAGCTCCCCAGGGTCCTCCCAGAATACCCTGCCAGGAATCCTCCTTTATGCCTTCCTCTTCTATTCAAGGAGGCTAAAAATGGCTCCAGGAAACATGTGCTTTTTCTTTTCCATCTCTAGACTCTGACAAAAAGCCTGCCATCGTGATTACTCCACAGTTCTGCAAATCCTGATGCCCCACAGCATGTAATTGATCCAAACTCCAGGCTGAGTGACAGTCGGGGCAGAGCCGTCGGGGGGTGGGGGGTGGGGCGGCATCCAGCTCCCTCCTTCCTTTCTAAGGGTCTTGGGCCCACTTGGCGAATTTGCCCAGGACCACACCGCTTCTCAGGGGCAGGGCTTGGACTAGCTGCTCTAATAAGCAATCAGGATTATATTGTCAGTTTCTGGAGTTTGGTTATTTAGCCCTGTAATTCCCACTTCTCCTTTGGAGTTGGAAAGAAGATGGGTCTGGAGTAAGGCCCAGATGGGTTGGAGCTGTGGTTGATAAAGATTTGGGACTAGAAGGGAAAGAAGGCACCTTGGGAAGGGGAAACAGGAAAAGTGCCCGCAAAACACAGGCCCACAGGCCCTGGAGTGGAAGAGCAGGGACACCTGTTAGATTGATTTAAAGGAGGATCTGTAAAAATCGGCATTTCCTCAGAGGAGCCCATGCCTGCAGAGCCCCCCTTGCTTGAGTTGCACGCGAGTCTGGTATTGATCCTTGCCTCCTAAGTGGCATCTCAAACTGCCCCATCAGAAAGGACACAGAGGACGGAAATGCGCATGTTGCCGTGGGAACAGACCTGTGTCACACTAGGAACTTGACAGTAATTAATGGAGACGAGACAGGGAAGGTTCCTTTTCTTGGCAGGGTGAGCCACTCTTGGGGCGAGGCTTGTGTTTATCCCTGAGCAATGCACCCCTCCCCCAGTTGCACTGTGTTCAGTTCTCTCCATTGTTATCTCTTCTTCCTCTTGAGAAGATGGAAGTTGAGTAAAATAAAAATAGCTCTTTTAAAAAAAAGGGAAAACTGTCTGCCAGATGGGAACCGAGCCTCGTAATTTCCTTTCACGTAGACATGTGTGTGTACTGCCCTTGGTTCCCGGTGTGGCATGAAGAGGGCGCGCTCTGGAATCCCGGCTCACCGCACACCAGCCAGCCGTGCGCCATCACCTCACCCCTCTAAACCGGCATGTTCTCATCTGCAAAATGACAAGAATAATAATAATTATTGCTGTGCAGTGTTAGTGTGAGTATTAAATGTAAACCACCTAACAGAGAGGTTAACATAGTGGCACAGGAAATGGCAGCTAAGAATTGTTAGATCTTGGGAGTTTTGCCGTTTTTATGACCCAGTGTGTTTCAGTGTATATAGTTCTGTGCAATCATTAACCCTTCTAAAATAAATTCCCTGTAATGATTGCCCCCTAAACTTGCCCAGGTACCGTGCCTTAAAACACTTCAGAGGCCCTCTCTGAAGCAGATACAACATGAGTTTCAGGAGTTGGTATTCTTGAGTTTCACCCTTGATTCTTACTCCCCCTCAATGTGCTCCCTGTACCTCATCTAATCATGCCACGTCTGGTTTATTCTTTTGGTTTAAAAAGGGGTTAATATGCCACCGAAGATGAGTGAGCTTCAGTTGAGATGAAATGTGGGAAAGTGTTTGAAAAACATAGAGAGAGAGGTATAGTGAGGCAATGAAGCAACTTTCACTGCACAACATTTAGCCTAGTTTGAATTACTAGCAGCACAGCATACTAGTGATATTTAAAATATCTCTGTAAATCGTGCTTTCCAGCCTTGTTTCCTAGTAAGCTCTGAGTCATAGAGGTCTTACTGTGTATAGAGGCCTTAAGTGTTGAGGTATGGGTGTTTTCACATCCTCTCCGCTCTCTCGTCCTATCTCCCCTCCCTCCAGGCACCAGCCAGTCATAAGTTTTCTCTACCACCTTTTCCTTTTATTTCTGTCCAGAGTTTAATTTGGGGTGTCAGGATTAGAAGAGTAACATCATTACCATTATTTGGGGGCACATTCCCTTCTGGTATTAAATTTGCCTTTCAGTTGACGTATACCGACTTCTCTGCCTCTCAGTGGGAGAGTTCTATCTAGACCCTGAACATTTCCTGTTGTCTAACAGAGAGATGTGTTATTTCTAAACAGTTTGAAGCCCAAGTGGCATGGAGAGGGGGAGCCCCCTCTTTTAAGTAGAATCGTTGGGAGGAAAATCCTTGAGGCACCCCTGTTGGTAGACACACTTTGTGGGTTTGAGAACACCATAATCATTAGTTCACCATTTCATTTATGTAGCGGCCCTTTGAGATAATTATTCATATTATCCCTATGTTATGGATAAACAGACATTTGAGAAGTAAGGCACTGATTTTGTAGAAAGTGGGGAAATTGTAACTTAAATGTGGGCATTTTAACATTAACATCATCTTCTACACTGAATTGCCCAACAAAAGCATATACAGAGATCCGGTTTGTTCATGTTTCATGTTTTATGTTTTAAAAGATATAAAGGCCAGGAGCAGTAGGAAAATTAAAAATAAAAAAACTTTAGAGGGAGAAGAGCAGAGTATCATCCCCCCGAATCTTGGTTTGATTTTTGGGAGAATTGCAAAAAAAACCCAAGTGGGGTGAGGGGGGTCTCCTGAAAGTTTTCCATTTCCTCTGACTTTTGGAAATTGGTGAGGTTTGTTCTTTAACCATTTGAAGAAGTCTGATCATCTACCCAGAGATGTTTCTCTGCCGTTTTTATTTTAGTTCCTTCCTTTGTGTTCCCATGCACTAGTGTTTCTGATGGCTGGTGCTGGAGGGGACTTACGTTGTGTCCAGGTCTGGGGTGAACCATCCTCAGATCCCACCTGGCATGGCCAGTCAGCATCAGCGCGGCGTCCCTGCCACGTGGCGTTGGGCTTTTCCAGCCTGCAGGAAAGCGTTTGGACCCCTCTCGCGGCCCTCCCCCTCCCACACCCTTGCACCCCATACTCATGTGGAAACGAACACACAGTCGGCTGGGATTTTGTAACGAGAGAGCAGAGGCTTGAACGGTGTCTCGTGTCTTTGAAGTTGAGTTTTTCAAGATAAAGGCTAAAAGGACCAACTGCAGAGTTATGCCTGCTGCAACCTGGGAAAGTCTCGGCAGCCCCCAGCCTATTCCTTGTTTTCCTGCTGCCCAGGTCCCTCTGTCAGAGGGCAGAACTAAACAGTTTAGTAAAGAGTTTGATGTCCTTTATTCAAGGGAACACAGTCCGTGGACACAGGAGTGCAGTGCCTCACAAGTGGTGGAGCATGCTGCCCTAGGGATTTGGGGCGAGAGCAGGTTTCCAGAGGTTAGAAAAGGGGCAGCGCGGGAACAGGGCGTGACTGGCTAGGAGGTTGGAGGTTTCCTTAGGAGGCGAGCGGGTCCTGTTTTCTGGGGCGAGGTGAGCTGGGGGACTGTGATGGGTGTGTGTTTGGGCTCCTTGACAGCTGTTTCCCTCAGGGCAGTCTGACTTAGGTTTGTGACATGGGCCGAGCCACTGGGGTGGCCTCTCTTTTGTGGGTCCTGCTACTCGAATTAACTTTACCAATTCTAGTTCCATCCATACTGTTCCTCTCACGCTCAGTTAGGACATAACCTTTTCTGGCCTCGCAGATACCTGCTGCCATTAGGAGAACGCTTCCGTCCCTGTTGCTCTGCGGTCCCGGGCTTATGGTGCCTGACACACGCTGTTTGGTCACAGGCTCGCTGGTCAGGGCACAGGCATTAAAGAGACGAGAGGAAGAGGCCTCTGCAGAGCAATGAGAAATGTCAGGAGCCCCTGCCCCAGAATTCACACGCTTCCTTAGGGGCAGTTAATCCCCACCCCTCGACTTTGAACAGAGCTTCAGCAGGAGCCACCTGGACATGAGAAGAACAAGGGACCGCTGTGGGTGGTCACTTTGTCAACCTCAAGAAATGACCGCTGACCCAGAGAAAATGAGAAGAACCGAAAGCTGGCCCACGAGAACCAGGTGCAGAGTCCAGGGACTTCTCCCCGGAGGGCTCTGGGCACACCCCTCCATCAGGGCCATCTCCCCTGTTAGGAGGGGACCCATGGGAGGAGGCTGCTGGGCGCACCTTGGAAGGAGGGGGCTCCAGTGTCGGCCTCAGACTGTGTCTACACGGTCGCTCACGGAATCTTAGGTGGAGTCCACCGCTTTCTGTTTTAAATATCTGACCTTTTTCTTCCCTTGCCATATTGCTTGATTTTGATGTAATGTTATCACTTGACCTAACATGGATAACAAATCCTAGCATTTCTGACATACCTGAAATGTATTAGTTGTGACGTTTCTGAGAGAAGATGCCTTTTTGCGGGGGGTGGTGGGAGGTTGTAAGTAAACTCTGAAAATGCAGACTTCCCTCGATGCCCCGAAGAGGGATTGGTTCCAGGACTTGCCGCGGGTACGGAGGGCCGACTGGACCGTGAAAAGCTGGACTTTTAGAGACATTTCTTTTTCCATTGCTATTATTTGAAAACATCTGCCATTTGTGGTAAGGCCTCTGGCCATAATCTTATTTCCTCGGGGTCAAGGCACATTCTTCTATGCTTGCCAGTCCTTTCTTGTAGAAGAGAAAGTCAAGAAAAAAAATAACATAATCTGAGACTGAGTACTTAAAGTGGTTACTTGTTAGCCAAGTTTTCTTCTCTTTGTATGTTTTCCAACTAGCACTTAACTGAGGATCTCGGCTACAGAGGGTAAAGTGGGAAGCCGGCAAGACCTTTCCATAGGACTAGCTGCTGCCCACACCTGCGTGTGCCCAGGTTGCTGCACACCTGGCTGCCTTTCCTCTGTGAGGCCGGCTCATAGCACACACCGTTGCCCAGTCCATCTGTGGGTGTTCAGGTCACTCCATGTAGGCCTTGGGCTCTGAACCAAACCAGAGGCCACCGAGAATATAGCAGGAATATAAAGCATTATCCCTGCTCTCAAGCCAGTAGTCAAGTTGGAAGTAATAAGAACAACACATACAAAATAACAGCAAAAATATAAGCTATGTGATTAGTTCCTGAACTCTGTGGTCCAGACAGAGACCACAGATGTATAGGTTTTCGGGGGAAGGGGAGACCTGTGAGAACTGGAATGGTTGGAAATGACTCCTAGCAGGAAAGATGTGCCTTGACCTGAACCTTGAAAGGTGGGTGGGGTACAGTGAGTTGGCTGAGGAGGTAGGATGGCACCAGGCCACGTTCATCTTCTGGCCAGGGGGGTGTGGGCAACCTGGTGGCAGCTTTGTGGAGTAATGAGATCAGCCTGAGGTGCACCCTCAGCTAGAAGGGGGAGTAACGGGTGATAGAGAGGAGGGTGGGAAGGGTGGAGGCAGGCGATGGAGGCATGAACTTGTTCTTGACGCAGGAGATGATAGAGACCCGTTGAAAATTTCGAGTGTGTGTGTGTGTGTGTGTGTGTATCTTTACCTATTGCTTTGTTTATTTAAAATGCTCACCTTGAAAGCGCCTTTTTTTGATTTTGATATAACTGATTAAAAGGAATAGACATTTGAGGTAGTCACATTAGACTACTCTCATATTTTTCTTTATCCTTTCTTTGCAGTAAGTCACACCCTTTTACTCAACACCCCTCCATCATCCTCACAAAACCAGCGCTTGAAAATTCCGCTGATTTGGTGGAGTGTCCCCCCTTTTTCATTTTGAGCCAACCTTGGGAAACAACCCGAACCAGCAGGTGGCAAACCTGTTTTTACGTTTAAAGCAGCCAGCAAATCTTCAGGGGTGTTTCGCTGTGCGTCTGCAAAAATTATATGGATGGCAGTAGTAGCTCTGAAATTCTTTATGAAAATTGGGTTCCTTTTTCTCTAAGCTTCCAGCTTCTGTGCTCATTTGTAAATTGTGTCACTTTCATGATTAAACAAAAACCTCTGAAGAGTGATCGGTTACCATCCCTTAAGTAAACTTTTCTAAGGCTGTTAGATAAACTCTGTCCTTGGACTGAATGAGCATGTTTTTTTTTAACGTTTTGCTATGGGTCGGAAAGCGCTGCATGAACGGGCACGTGTGCACTTTCTGGGCTGTAGTTCTGAGCTGCTTTCTGCCCTCTTGGATGATCTGTTTCCACCTTCTGCTCATCTGTTTTAGCCTAAACCCACCAAGGGACGAATGCGCATCCACTGTCTGGAGAACGTGGACAAGGCCCTTCAGTTCCTGAAGGAGCAGAGAGTCCATCTTGAGAACATGGGGTCCCACGACATCGTGGATGGGAACCACCGGCTGACCCTCGGCCTTATCTGGACCATCATCCTGCGCTTCCAGGTAAGGGACTTGGCCCGGCGATTTGGCCTCCCTCCTGGGTATGAGCATCCCTGTGAAACTGGCCTCCCCATTCCAGAGGGACCAGCTAGACCGGGTTGAAATGTCATCTCAGAGTCAGGTGTGCAGAGCGGCGGGTCACATTTGGCTGCCCTGTAGGCATGTGGCAGCTAACCATATCCTCCCTCAGTTTTGCCAGCCCCTGAAAGTCTTGACTCTCCTGACAAAGAAGAGGGTTTCTGGGCTGCGTCTCAGCCCACCACTTCACCGACACCTACTGTAAACATCTGGTGTCTGCTGCTCAGCTTTCAGGAGCAGAGGTGTAAGGATGTGGTCGATGCTAGGGTACTACCACTAGACTGTTTGAAGTTTGCCAGATTGTGGCATGCATCATAGAATATCTTTAGGCGAAGCTGCTTAGGATCATGACACATGTGTGGGCTCTGTTTTCACCTTCTCCTTCTACTTTGGATGTGAGGAAGCAGTTTTCAGGGGGGATGTGCAAGAAAGCCTTATGCTTGTTTGAATTGGTGACGATTTTATGGGTTTGTTATACCCGAGCGAAAGGTTCTAAGTATAGAAATACTCTAAGCCAGAAGGTACTCTCAAGGTCATTTTGTCCCCTTCCTTCACTTTATGAGGGAAGGGAGGAGCCTTGCCAGGGATCACACAGCCAGTCAGGGCTGCTGTGCATGCTTCTGACCCCTTGGAAGAGAGCTCAGCCTTTCTTGTCTGTGAAGCACCTCCGGCGTGATTACTGGTTCTTTCTCCAGGCTGTTGCTTCATGCTCCTGCTTTTCAGTTAAAATCTGAAATTCAGGAAACACTTCTTACCACAGCGTCAGGTTACTCTGCAAACAAAAGTCTGAACAGTCCTGTCTCCACCCTGGCTGTGTTCTCTGTATCTTCCCTTCCTGTTAAGCCCCTTTGATGAAGTTTGATTGATTTTTTTTTTCCCCTAGGTAAATAAAAATCTCACCAACAAAGGGCCATGTCAGAAATGAAATTATAGCTCTCTTTGTATTCTTACTAAAATGCTGAAATCAACCTCTAACCAATCGTTTTCCTTCTCGCTTCCCTCGGGATTGGGCAGCTGTAGTTTAGTGGTCTGGGTGGGTATGTGGGAGGAGGGAGGGGGTAGGGGACCAAACCAGAGCTGTACAGAGACACTCCCTGCATGGGGGGTTCCTCAGCCTGGACCTGCCTTGCGAAAGCCGTTTACTCATTCAGGTTCCCTGGTCCCGGTCCCAGCCCCAGCGCTTCTAATTAAATAGGTCTGAGGCTGGGAACCACTGTGAAGGTGACATCGTTAGTGGAGATTTAATTGCAACAATCAGTGACTTTATTTTGCAAACAGAACTCTTCTGCAGGTTTCTGTCAGTTAGTTCCTGAATGATTTGAAAACAGAGTGAATACCATTGCATTCACTAACCATTGCTCTTGGCCTTAGGCCAACAGGACTCTCCTGGAGCATCGCCTCAGTTCTGTAGAGTAAAAGGTCCTATTTCTCTTGCCGTTGGCCTGTAGTAATCAGAGCGTGGAAGGGCGTACTGACAGTGGCCTCTCGACAGCGGGTCTTGTGCCCATGGTGGGGAGCTGGCACACACAGCCCTTTCCGGGATTCTCGGCATGAATTGGGTTGCATCATTGACTAATTAGCTTCCTGTCAGCTTGCCTTTTTCTGTGCTTGAACCTGTAAATGCTGATACGTAGTTTCTCCCTTTCCTTTGAGGCTGATGTCACTGCATGGCCTGCAGGATTGGTGTCTGACATGACCCCACGTCCTGCAGCAGTTTTATCACATCATCCCCCGCTCCACAAACATGTATTGATTCTGCACCAGCCAAGGCCCAGCTCACGTTCTGTGTCCTCTGCGAAGTGTCCCACGTATCTACAAAGATCTCTCCCCACCGTCCCCCAGCTCCTGCATGTGCAACCTTGTCTTACATTTCGTGTGTGTGTGTGTGTGTGTGTGTGTGTGTGTGTCCAGAGTCCCCAAGACGTGGCCTGCCCTGATGTGTGTAACAGGTGTGCATTAAATACCGATGATGACAGACAGGTTTTATGCTGCTTTCCCTTAAAAGAGAGTACAAGATGGTGTGAGAAACTGGAATGAAAGTCGTCGAGTCTGCCTGGTCCACATAGGGAGCTGTCTTCATTTCAGAAGGGTAGATATTGTTTCTAAAAGAACAAGTCTGGAAACAGATTTCCTTCACACTGAGGCATAGGAAAGCTGACGGGGGTTTATGTGTAAAATTCCATCTGCCTTTCCTGGTGAGTCTGTGTCTTACTCCTTGAGTGAAGGTTATTCTTACGCAGTCTTTGGAGTTTGGAGTTTATGCAAGCTCAGACTTCACTTACAACAGTTAAAAACGGAGAATTTTTTTTAGAAGTGCAATTATTTCAATTTCTAGGTGTTTTTCCTAGTTGAAAGTTTCTAACTTTTTAATCTTAATTTTATCCTCCTCCTACCTCT
Organism: Physeter macrocephalus; assembly: GCF_002837175.3. Taxonomy (NCBI): domain Eukaryota; kingdom Metazoa; phylum Chordata; class Mammalia; order Artiodactyla; family Physeteridae; genus Physeter; species Physeter macrocephalus. The sequence continues at coordinate 70,333,235 of NC_041225.1, forward strand.
TTCTCTTAAAAAGAATTCTGGGACGTGTTTCTAGATTAAATGGAAAGACCTTTGACAGGGGCCAGGACAGGGAAGCTTGGAATGGTTAGAGCTGAAAGAGAGGCCAACACCCTTTCCCCTGGCTCCATCCCACATTTTATCATTATAATCAAGGAACTAAAGGCAAAGGGGTATATAGAGCATTTGTTTAAAATCACGTAACTGGTAGGCAGCTCGTGATCCAAAGAGCTGACATGTATGGATCCTTACTAAGAGCCCAGCCCTTCATACTTTGCATTTGTTCAAGTGTACAGCAGCGCTCCGAGATAGCCACCCCTCAGAGGGGAAGCCGAGGAACTCGCCCAAGGACACGCAATAGGTGGGGGAGCCTGGATTTGGACCCAGAGAGTCTGACTTTGGTGCCAGTAGACCAGGCTCTATGTCCTGTTGAGAATCAGCGGCCTATGAGTAGTTGATGAATACAGGCTGTCTTAGTCCATTCAGGCTGCTAAAACAAAGTACCACAGATTGGGTGGCTTCCAAACAGTAGAAATTTATTGCTTATGGTCTGGAGGCTGTAAGTCTGAGATCAGGGTGCTAGCATGGTCAGATGAGGGCCCTCTTCCGGGTTGCATACTTTTCATTGTGTCCTCCCATGGTGGAAGGCGCTAGGGATCTCTCTGGAGCCCCTTTTATAAGGCACAAATCCCATTTATGAGGGCTCTACCCTCATAACTTGAGCATCTCCCAAAGGCCCCACCTCTTAACACCATCACCTGTGGGGCTTAGGATTATTTCAACATAAGAATTGGTGAGGGTGTGGGAGACAAACATTCAGACCATGGAAGCACAGCATTTAAGGGCACTCTTTCTCTGAGAGTTTGGGTCAGTTTTCAGGAAATGGTGCACGCGTTGTCCTCATCAGTGAAGGACTCACTCACCCTGGGGTAAAAAAATCTTTGGTTGTGAGAAAACAAACGGTATTTTTCTAGAGTCTGCTGAGGTTCAGGGTGTACCGTATGAACCACCGTTCTAGCTTGTAGTTGGAGAAGATGGGCTACGTTGGGGGTAGAAATGACCCCTAATCGGTTCTTGGAAGTCAGGCAGGTAACTAGTTTTCACTTCAGTCTTATCTTTGTGCAAAATAGAGAACCTAGTTCTGGTTGGTGTTTCTAAGAAGTGAACCCTGGCTTCAGAAAGCAGTTCTCATTGACCCTTGGAGTAGACAGTCTGCAGGGCTAGGTGTTGATCTAAAGTTTACTCTTTATGTTTATGCAGACCTGTTCTTCTGTGGCTTTTCATTAGGAAGCTAACGCATCTATTGGTCTAATATTTCTTTGTAAATCTTAGATCCAGGATATCAGCGTGGAAACTGAAGACAACAAAGAAAAGAAATCTGCCAAGGATGCATTGCTGTTGTGGTGCCAGATGAAGACAGCTGGGTGAGCACGAACTCAGGGGGTTAGGGGCTGCTTCTCCCAGGACTAAGTTCTACCAGAGTCATCACTTACAAGGTGTCGTTGACGAGTATCTTTTCCACCACTTCCATTGAGACGTCTTGTTGACCCGCAAGCAGTTGATGCACTGACATTTCAGCTAGCTCTCAGAGCAGGAGTTGATTTATATCCTGGACCTGTCGTTTGCACAGTCAGTTTCCCTCTGTTTATTAAGGAAGTTCCAGAGAGAAGTTAATCTTGAATTTTAAAACCCTGAAACCATGTTTAAGAATCTCATCCGTGATATTTATAAAAAGTTGTGGGTTTTCTCCTCTCTTTAATTTCTGTTGCTTTGGGAAGCTCTGTGCAGTAAACTTAAGGGTGGGTGGTCTTTGTACATTATCTCAGTTTCCCTTTCTTTTATTCTTCCATTGAAATTTCAGTCAAGATATTTTTTAGAGAATTGCATCTTGCTCATTGCTCACTGAAACTGTCGGCGCTCCTAGGTACTAATTGAGAATTGGTTTTGTACCAGGTTAATTTTGCACCAAGTCAGGACTACTTGGAGGACAGATGTAACTGTAATGGACATGGTCAGTCAGTGGTAACTATGGAAACCATAAAGCGTGTAAGGCTTAGTAAGGGGATCAAGTTAGGAGTGAACTTTTAATCAACCACAGGTAGAAAGTTATTAATAATCAATGTGATGTAGAGTAGCTGATTGACTGCGGGTAAGTTTCAAACATAGGGAGGTGTTTCAGGGAGGTACTAGATTTACAAAACTTCATCCAGTTCAGTGGGATAAGGAAGAAGGAGAGTTGAGTGTTTGAACAGGTAATCCCAGCTACTTCCTCTCACGGAGTGCCGTGTGAACTCGGGTCTTGGTGTCTGCAGGGTTCTGATAGCTGTGCTGGGGGCGTGGAAAGCCAGTGAAGTAAGGAGGCCTCAGAGGCATCTAGTTGTGGTCACTTTTTTCTCAGTAAGCCTGGTGTTTTCAGTCGAGGACGCAGATCACAGATCGAATTACCAAGAAAGAAAAGCCATGTGGACGTGTGTTTTATTCTTATTTTCCAACAAGGAGAAGTTGAGGCGGATCTTAGCTTCGATTTGATTGTCCTTATTGATGTTCACTGCCCGACATTTTCGCAGTGCCTACAGACTTTTTTTTTTTTTTTTAAAACACTGTGTTTAGCAAAAGCACAGACCTTTATTTGATAACTGTGTCGCTCTTGTCTCGTGCCTCGTGTTTGTTAGGTACCCCAACGTCAACATTCACAATTTCACCACTAGCTGGAGGGACGGCATGGCCTTCAATGCACTGATACACAAACACCGGTGAGTCCTTAGAGGTCATGCTAACAATTTGGGGGTGGAATGTTGACATCCTTGTGTAGCAGATGTGGGTGACTTTCAGTCCTCATGTCCGTTGCCCTCGCTGTTGCCTCACGGTGGAAATTCCTGCCTTCCCCGTGAGGAAGTTGAGAGAGAATGTATAAATTCTCCCAAACCAGAGAAACAAGTTCACCCATTGTCTTCATAAACTTTGAGGTTGTTTATTCAAAAATCGGGTTTCATTGTTTGATGATTAACAGATATTGTAGGCTTTTACTCTGCTAAGTGGACACTTTTGGAGTAGTAATCGAGTCCCATTGGTCACACGGAGTGTTTTCAAGCCACGGTTTCTGTTGTGTCCCACTGTTGTCCTGTACAGGCCTGACCTGATAGATTTTGACAAGCTAAAGAAATCCAATGCACACTACAATCTGCAGAATGCATTTAACCTTGCAGAGCAGCACCTCGGCCTTACTAAACTGTTGGACCCCGAAGGTAAGGACTCCAGGGGTAAAAGGTGGGACCTTCGGCATCTCTAGCACTGAGGGGTAAATATAAAATCTGCTTTGTGTCAGTTTGTTTAATTTGTACAGTGTGCTTTGGGAATTATCTAAGGAAGAGGAGTTTAATTTTGGTGTGGGAATTACTTGAGGATTTGTGTAAAGGATTCCGTCTGAAAAGGCCTTGAAAGATGAGTATGATTTAAACATGTGCCAGAGGAGAGGGCAGCAGACAGAGGAATTTGTGTGAGCAAAGGAACCAGGAAAGGGGAAGGTGTGATTGGGGACTGACAGTTTATTGGGGGTGGTGTTAGCGTGATGTTGGGAAAAATACAACTGGAAAGGTAGGTGGGCGAGGGCCCAACAGGTTACAGTCTTTAGAGGGTATTCAGCAGGCAGTGGGGAGTCATTGAAGCCTCTTAGCCTCTGTGCTCGAGGAAGAGAAACCTGCCTTAGGCTCTCCATACATGCTTGTTGACTGACGTTCATCCCACGGTGGCAAGAGCGTGGTTTGGCCTAGGTAGAGATAGGGGCGGGGGCCTCCTTAGGAGACTGTGCGGTGTTTGCTCGCGAGCATGAAGAGCTTCAGTGAGGAAGGTGCACCCGGCACGTGTGCGCGGCAGCAGTCACATGCGCAGTCCCTCCTCGTGGCTGGCTGCTTGGCGGCCCAGTCTCTGCACGGAACCAGCCTCTCTGCTCTGCGGATCCCTGCAGCAGGACCCTGAAGACTGACTGCGGGGGACATGGAGCAGACCTGTGTGGGACAGTCCCATAGGTTGTAAATCCTTTGCTTACCAAAATCCTAACTGTAGGCTTCATCTTAGCATGAGCTATCACGGGAACGTTTTCTGATGTCGAGAAGCATTTAAAATGTAAGAGGATTTGTTTGTAGGGCTAGAGCTTTTTAGACCCTCTCAGCTGTTAGCAAATATTAGAGAGAAAAAACTGTGAGTGAAAGTTTAAAGTTCTTATAAATATAGAACAGGAAGTTGAACTCCCCAAGGGCAGATCGAGGTCAGGAGGCTGCCAGGCAGGCGTCTTGCTATTTTCCAGTGCATCAGATGCACTGATAGTTTCACTACAGGAAGCTGAGATAAAATTATCTTTGTGCTGGCCCATTAAATGATTTCTCCATATAAACACAAAACTAAAATTCCTTGGACTGTGATAAATCTTTGTGCTTAACCCCTGCCTTACTCTGGAAAGGCATCCTCCCTGAGCCCGAGCTCTTTGTGCTTAGATAAAGAATCTTCTTTTTTTTTTTAATCACTATGACAAAAAGAAATTTAATAAGTTGCTCATTAGTTAATCTTTCTAATCACCACCCACTACGAAAAGGGGATTGATGTTCCCCAGATCATTCTAAGACAAGGAGCTAAAAAAAGCAGTCGATGTCACTTATTCTGTGGGTTTGGTCTTATTAGTTGTCCTTAGCTGCCATTACTTGTCCGGTGCCCCAGAGAGCATCAGTTAAAATAAAATTGTAAACAAGTTAAAAAAGGTTTTGCTTGCTCACTCCTTCCCAGTTATGTCGACATTTTATGTTTATTAAATTGCATACAAGGATGGCATTTTTTCCTGGCCTTCCTCCAATTCTGTATCCACGGGGCCCACTTTTATGGGGCCAGACAGACACAGGAGTTGGCCACAGGGGCCCTGGGGTGGGAACAGTAGCTGTGGCCCCCACTGCCATCAGCTGCCTCAGTGACTCTGGGCAGGGAGCTTTCCCGCCCTGTGCCCTGGTAGTCAAGTCTTTAAAACAAGAGAAACAACCTGCCTCACACAGGGCTGCCAGGAGGATAGAAGTGAAGGCGCGTGTGCGGATGCACATTGAAAAAAGAGCCCCATACGTCAACAAAGAGCCATCTGTGTGTTCTCTCCTCCGTCTATCCTGAGTTGAGTACTTCCTTCAACATTGCCATACCCCGAAGACTGACCACCTTCATTCATTTGCTCCCTCCCTCGATAAATATTTATTGACCACCCACCCTGTATATAAGACAGCACAGTTAGGAGGTGGGGAGGCACGGTGGCACAGGGCTTCCCAAGACTGGGTTCCTGCCTTGGAAACTCAGTCTTGTAAGACTAATGAAATGTGCATAAGTAATCATAGGACCTGGCAGAAAGCAAACCATAAACAAAGCCCTTTAGGGAACAGAGGAGACAGTCATTCCAGCTGTAGGGATTGGAAATGGCTGTGTTGGAGTGGTGGCTTCTGAGCTGGACCTGAAGGGTAGGAAGAAGGTGATGTGCTGGGGAAGGCCCTTTCAGACAAAGGGAGGCTGTAACTGGAAGGAATATTGGGAATTGAGGGGTGGTAAATAGTCCAGTTGGGTTTAGATCTGTAGTGCCTTAGAAGAACCAGTAGGCTATAGAATGAGAAATGTCTAGAATGGCACTTGGCACTTAGAGGAAGCTTGATAAATTTCGATGGATAGATGGAAGGAAGGGAGGGAGGGAAAGAAAGCGCAAATTGTAGAGGCCTTTGGGGTTTACACTTTATTTTTCAGACTGCAGGGCACTTCTGAGTAATTTGGGCTTGGGAGGAAGCTGTGCTTCACAGCTGTGCTTCTGGAAGATCAGCTAGGCAAGGTGTGTAAAGTGAATCGAGTAGCAGGGAGACCCAGTGAGGAAGCCATTGCTTCAGGTCTGGTTATGTGACCGTGAGAGCTGGACCCGAGAGTGACAATAAGGATTCCATAAGTAGAATCATCAGGTCTCAGACCCGGTGACTAACTGGATATGGGAAACAAGGAGATAAAGATGTCCATGGACTTAGTGGCCGGGAAAGATTCTGGTGCCACTGGCAGAAATAAGGACCACAGAGAAACACAGACCAGCCTAGGGGTTGGGGAGGCAGGGAGGTGAATGTGGTGTGTCTGGGTGGTAGCCACATCACTGAGATATCTGACTCAATTCTTACCGTGTTCTTCATTTCTGTGTAGTAGTTTTGTATATATTTTGTCATCTCAGTGGCCTGAGATCCTCTAGAGAAAGGATCATGTCTATTAAGACTTTTATGTCCTTCTGTCATACAGAGTGAAGTAAGTCCGAAAGAGAAAAACAGATACCGTATGCTAACACATATATGGAATCTAAAAAAAAAAAAAAAAAGTGGTTCTGATGAACCTAGGAGCTAGGAGCAGGAATAAAGACGCAGATGTAGAGAATGGACTTGAGGACACGGGGAGGGGGAAGGGTAAGCTGGGACGAAGTGAGAGAGTGGCATGGACATATATACACTACCCAATGTAAAATAGATAGCTAGTGGGAAGCAGCCGCATAGCACAGGGAGATCAGCTCGGTGCTCTGTGTCCACCTAGAGGGGTGGGATAGGGAGGGTGAGAGGGAGACGCAAGAAGGAGGAGATACGGGCATATGTGTACACATATAGCCGATTCACTTTGTTATACAGCAGCAACTAACACACCATTGTAAAGCAATTATACTTCAGTAAAGCTGTTAAAAAAAAAAGACTTTTATGTTCTTATTGCAGTAGAAGGCACTTATGAATGTTCATATAGTAAAAGAGCCAGGGAGATGATTTCATCCCTGTTAGTTAACTTTATAATTAACGCATTGATGGCAGAACTCTCAAGCCCCAAAAATGAAGATATGGGCCTGTGCAGTGCTGAGCAGCTGTTCCGGGTTGTTCCTGCTGCCTGGTTGGTGGTGCCGTGAGCAGAGTACTGAACAGAATCTTCTCTGGGTTGCAGATATCAGTGTGGACCACCCCGATGAGAAGTCCATTATCACTTATGTGGTGACTTATTACCACTACTTCTCAAAGATGAAGGCCTTGGCTGTTGAAGGAAAACGAATTGGAAAGGTGAGCTCACACCACTTTTGTAAGTTGTGAGACGTAATTAAGGTTCCCATCTTAATGTGCTGCCACCATATGCACTCAGACGTTTAGCTACTGGGAGTTCGTGGCAGGTTCTCCACATGGCAGGGAAGTGGGCAGCAGCCTTTCGATCCCAAAGAGTACCAGGAGGCAGGAGTGGTGGGTGGCTAAAAGACTTAGGAAGGGATTTCAGGGGGCTCTCAGACCCAGAAACACCCCTCCCCTCAACCTTGCCAGAAAATTGGGTATTGAAAACCTGATTGAGTTGCCTGATGTCATGGACGTGAAAATCCGACTTACCACGCTTGGAAAGGCCTCATCAGTATTACGCTTTTAAAATTTTTTTGTTTGGCTGATGTTCCCCTGCCATATATTTCAAAACACCTCAGATCAGATGACATTGTCTTCTCAGTGCAGTGGAATGGAAAATTCATGGGCGTTCATGGGACAGGACCAAGCAAAAGAGAGCCCTTTTTGTTCCTCTAGGAATTTCGGAGCTGAGGCATCAGGAGTCATTCAGGCTCTGAAACCCTTTGCCTGGGGGTTGGGAGGTTACAGAACCAATTCCAGTTGAGTTAAGCTGCCATTGCTCACAAGTGATAGCCACGGTCTGAGTGCTTATTAGCACATGGTTCTTGGAGTTTTAAAAACTCTTGTGCCAAAGTCTCATAGAACCGTTTTCAGAGCCAGCGCTGAAGTGTGTGCGGGCTCCCGTAGGGCTGCAGTCACGTCTCCCTTACGTAGGGATACGATCTTGTTTTTCCATTTTTCTGACTCTTGTTTACAGGTGCTCGACAATGCTATTGAAACAGAAAAAATGATCGAAAAGTATGAATCCCTTGCCTCTGACCTTCTGGAGTGGATTGAACAAACCATCATTATTTTGAACAATCGCAAATTTGCCAACTCGCTGGTTGGGGTTCAACAACAGCTTCAGGCCTTCAACACCTACCGCACTGTGGAGAAACCGCCCAAGTAAGATGCAGAGTGTAATGCCTTGCCCTTCTTATGGGGAGAGAGGTGATTGCAGCCGCAGACCCCTGTTTTCTGACTTGCATGGTCTCACGTCTCAATGAATGCCTCTTGCCAGCGGCCTGTCCTACTCCTTTTTTTTTTTTTTTTTTTTTTGCGGTACGTGGGCCTCTCACTGTTGTGGCCTCTCCCGTTGCGGAGCACAGGCTCCGGACGCGCAGGCTCAGCGGCCATGGCTCACGGGCCCAGCCGCTCCGCGGCATGTGGGATCCTCCCGGACCGGTGCACGAACCCGTGTCCCCTGCATCGGCAGGCGGACTCTCAACCACTGCGCCACCAGGGAAGCCCTGTCCTACTCCTTTTAATCTGAGCCTGTGTTGTCGAGATGTATTCCAAATTATACCCTCTGTGAGCCCTTTCCAGCAGAAATGTGCCACTGGTACGTGTGATACGTGAGAATCCCAAGAAACGGTGCAGGTCCCCAGTTCCTTATCCAAAGCTCTTGTGCCTAATGTGTTTCAGAATTCCATCGTTTCTGGATTTTAGAGAAGTAACAGGGTACGTGCCAGGTGGGTCTGAGGCAGTTAACTCATATCAGGCCTCCTCACATATCTGTAGCAAAACATGTAATTATTCACACTGTGTGGATTTAAAAAACAATAGTTTCATATCCGTTCAGATCAGGTTTTGCCGCCCCCAGAAGTCTGATTTTTCACATGTTTTAAAGATACGTAGTTGTCCAGTAAAGATTGTGGCCCTTATCTCTTGCTTATTATGACAAGAGTCATCCCTCCTTTTCCTGAAAACTCCACTCAGTTGTGAATTCCTGGCTGAGGTCTCCACAACCCATTGACAGTGACCCTAGGTGGTCATTTGAAATGATCCTTGTTGAATGCATTCAGCTGTGCTCTCCGAATGAAGCAAGTTCATCGTCCAGGGCTTGGGGTCTAAATCTTGATTGAGTTGATTAACAGAAGAGTAGCATTCTGTGCCCCTGACTGTAAATCTCAGCAACAACAACGAACCACAAGAAAAAATCGCACAGTTTGGCACATACTGAGGTCTTCAGTGCCCAAAAACTAACCCACTGCTGTTTCTCTAACACACACGCGTTTCACATAAAAGTCAGACCGGAGATAAATGCCTTTTAAAATTGTGAGGCTGCATGAAGTGTGTTTTTTTATTTTATTTTATTTTATTTTTTTCTCTAGAAGCAGATGCATTTTTCCTTTTGAAAGAACAAAATATAGTATAATGTTTATGGCTGGTTTTCTCTGCTTAGATTTACTGAGAAGGGGAACTTGGAAGTCCTGCTTTTCACTATTCAGAGCAAGATGAGGGCCAATAACCAGAAGGTCTACATGCCCCGGGAGGGGAAGCTCATCTCTGACATTAACAAGGTAAAACCGATCCATCTGGCCTCCTTCGTGGTCCCTGCCCTCCTGTGTGGGCGCCAGCCTCCTGTAGGTTTTCAGGCTCTATCAGTGGGTCTTGATTGCTAAGAGATCTTGAAAGGCTTCCTTCCTGGCCTGCTGAGTTGATAAGCGGCAGTCATTGCTCACATAGTGCTGAGGGTCAAGGGAGTGCTTGTGGTGGTTTGGGGGCAGGTGGCTGGCATGTGTGTCTTGGGGGTGGGCAGGTGGCTGGCGGGTGTGTGTGTGTGTGTGTGTGTGTGTTTAGATTTTATCAAACCAGGTTCAGCCTGTTTACCTTGTCACTCAGATACATAATCAGTTTACCTGTCATTTGTCCCAGGCAGTTGGCTCAAACATCTTTAAATTGCAGAAGGGAGAATTGAAAACCTTATTTCATGTATCTGGAATCCCTAGAGGTTAGGGCTTAGGATTTTGACTCCTTCCGTCAAGAAGCTGTCAAAAAATTTGTTTCCATGCCTGTTACATCTGCAATTATAGAATTTCATGGTGGGCATTATTTCCAAGCAGAAATCTGAAAAATCTAGAACTGTGGTCAGTTGTACACGTTTAGATTCTTCTAAGTGGAATTTTTTTTTAATGTGAAGTAAGATATATTTCATAGGAATGAATTTAATTGGTGAGTATTTTGGAAAAAAATACTCCGATATGTGAATTAAAAATAAGTGACTTCAGAGTGGGGTGAATGAGAGATTCAAAATATGATTTCTTAGAAGATGTCATTTTTCTTTTTTACATCAGAGCTGTTGAAGATACTTTGCTTCCTCTCAATTAAAGTTAAGGGCTTTGTAACTTAGTTACATTGCTCCATATCTACACTGTTTTGTTTCCCAGATGTGACATAGGATCTTTAGATTTATATGGGGGAGAGTGTTCCCATGGGGCTCAGCTGAGAGAAAATGATTTTTTCCCCAAGGCTTATGAGTCATTGAGGTTGGGAATGGGATTTCCCTTTTAAGTTCTCAGGTCTTTTTGAGAAGCACTGGCTGTTAACTGCAGCCTAGGATTGTTCCTTGAACGTAGCAGGAAACTGTTCTCTTTCATTTCTGTAGGCCTGGGAAAGACTGGAAAAAGCGGAACATGAGCGAGAACTGGCCCTGCGGAACGAGCTTATAAGACAGGAGAAACTGGAACAGCTCGCCCGCAGATTTGACCGCAAGGCAGCTATGAGGGAGACCTGGCTGAGCGAGAACCAGCGTCTGGTGTCCCAGGTCCTGCTCTAGAACAATGTTCAAGAAAACTGCTCCCGGGGTCCGCTAGAACCTAGACCACACTCAGGGGCCCTAGGACAGCTGTTTGTCAACATCCAGTATCCTGAAGCAGCTGTCAAGTCATCTCACCCACTTCCCATGAAGAGGATGTTTATAATTTCTAATATATTTTCTCTTCTATTTATCTAACTTTTTATAGATCTGGAAGTAGCTCAAACAAAGTTTGTTTAGAGCCAGTGAGTGTGTGTGAACCGTTCATATTTAAAAATTGCTCTCTTTCTCCCAGTCTTTGGCCTTCAAGGCAGCTAGACTGGCCATGAAATAAGTAAGTGGCTTCTTTTCTACTTGGCTTAACCAAAGCCATCGCCTGCTCCAGTCTCATAAGTCGGGTGCTACCTATGTGCTGCACCCCTCTGTAAAGTGAGAAGTTGCTGGTTTGCTTTGGGGATAGCATTTGAGCCCAAGCACAGTTCTAAGGGCCCGCAGGAAGGTGAAGACCAGCGGGGGTCGGGAGTCGGTGTTTGGCTTTGGGACCCCCCCCACCCGCCGCCCAAAGATTAAGGGGTGTGCCCAGGACTCCACCTCCGTTTTCTGTTTTTTTTGTTCCAAATTGGATGGCTCTTGAATTCTGTGCTTCTTTTCTTTTTGTTCCCTTTTCTCTTAGGACAACTTTGGATTTGACCTTCCCGCAGTCGAGGCTGCCACGAAAAAGCATGAGGCCATTGAGACGGACATTGCCGCGTACGAGGAGCGCGTGCAGGCCGTGGTGGCCGTGGCCAGGGAGCTGGAAGCGGAGAACTACCACGACATCAAGCGCATTGCGGCGAGGAAGGACAACGTCATCCGGCTCTGGGAGTACCTGCTGGAGCTGCTCAGGGCCCGGCGGCAGCGCCTCGAGATGAACCTGGGGCTGCAGAAGATATTCCAGGAAATGCTCTACATTATGGACTGGATGGATGAAATGAAGGTAAAACGTGCCTGCATGGAGGCCCGAGCTCATCCAGTCAGGCCTCTCTTGTCTGGGACCCGCCCACTAACCCCCCAACACACAGCCGTGCCCCTGGTCTAATCACCCACTTACAGCCAGAGAAGGGCCATGTCACCTACGGGAAGGTTGTTAGCTCACAAGTTAAATGAGACGTGAAGTGAGAAGAAGTTGTGACAAAGGTCAGTTCCATAGCTGGAGGGCTGCTGCTGTGATGCAGGTCTAATTTAGGAATATCCCTTGTTAGGGGGTCAGTCAAATTGTGGTCTTCTGTGGTTTTAACTTTTTAGTGTTGGGGCTACCTTTCCGTCTCGTTGGTCTATGTGTGAGTGGCTCTGCTTTGGGGAGAGGCCAGGCGGGTGGCACGGAAGAGTAGTAGGCAGTGTGGACAGAGCGCATCCCGGGAACCAGGCAGCCAGCGTTCAGATGGTGAGCGCCGGAGCTTCCCGATCTCCTTGAGCCTCCTTCCTTCACCTGTAAGCGGAGAGCTTACTTACCATTGCCTCATCTACCTCATCCGGTTATAGCGAGAATTAAGTGCAAGATATGTGTATGTATCACAGGACGGCACACTGGTTGGAGAGGGCTGCCAGAGCCGATTTGTGCCTCTCCTTCCTTCACTGACAGCTCTGGGCATGGTGTTCCCAGCTTTCCCCCAACCCAGGAAGAGACCTGCCTTTGTGCTGTAGTCCTGTGCCTGTCTGTGTCTTCTGATGAAAGCTCATCTGTGTCAAGCAGTTCTCCAGCTGGCAGGCCTTTAGCCACATAGCTAGGACAGAACAGGGCAGATTTCAGGCCGTACCGTGAAGCCTCCTTTATCTCAACACGCTGTGTTCCCCAGCTTGACCTCATGCGAGGGATTTCCTTCCTGGGATGTAAGCCCTTGTCTTTGGCTTACCTCTTGAACTGTTCCTGGCAGGGGGAGCAAGGTCACTTCATACCATGAGTTTTCCCTCTATTGTCCCAGGTATATGATGTTCTCACGTATGGTCTGTCTGGACCTCTTAAAATGGAAATGCTCATAAAATCTAGCAGAGTTGTGCTTTTCATTTTAGAATTCATCATGCACTTTATAATTCAGATGGTGCCAGAGACTTCCTCATAAGTAAGAATGAAGTAGAAATTCCATCTGGAGAGGATGTGTGATGAGAGCCCCAAATTGGGCTGATGGAAAAAATGAAAGAAAATATTAGTGGGTCCAAACTTAAACCAGAGATGTTGCTCAGGACCTCCTAAGCGTGACAGTCACCTGACCCTGTTCTTCTTCTTTGGTTAGAGATGTGGTTTGTAAGCTTTTCAACTAGGTGTTTCTCCCGTTGATTGTGTAAGTATCCCAGAGGTGTACCAACGAGCTCGCAGGTGAGGAGAGCATCCAGTTAAGGGGTCAGCAACTTCTAGGAAACTTCTTTAAACTTTGACATGAAACAGCTCTGTTACCTTTATCTTATCTTCTTGAATGGTTGTTATTGCAGGCACTTCCTTCTTGGAGGCTCAGTTTATATTTCATACTGGTTTCTCCTCTCTTCCTTCCTTTTTTTTTTTTTTTTTTTTTCTTTTTTCTATTCTTTACTTTTTAGTATAGGTTTGACTTCTTATTCCAAGGTAGATGGTCACTAGTTTATAATGTCTCTCCTGCTACAGGCTTTTGGGTTTGTTTTGCTCTGGTTTGCATGCCATCATCTTCCCCTAAAGATACGGGGAGGATGGCTGGCTGGAGGGAGGATGCAGCTTGGTTGGTGGCTCTCATCCCGTCCAGAGATTATGAGACGCTGACGTCAAGGTTGTGTTCATGGATGTCTTTTTTGTTGCCTCTTGCGTGCAGGTGCTATTATTGTCTCAAGACTATGGCAAACACTTGCTCGGCGTGGAAGACCTGTTACAGAAGCACGCCCTGGTTGAAGCGGACATTGGCATCCAGGCCGAGCGGGTGAGAGGTGTCAATGCCTCCGCCCAGAAGTTTGCAACAGACGGGGAAGGTAAAGACAGACCGTTCCAGACGTTACCCCCTCGTCACCAGAAGTCCATCTCCAGAGACGTAGATGGGTTATGTGTGGCAGTGGGACCTTTAAAGTTACCTTGCTGTTGTGGATTCCCAGTGGGCCGTGTCGTGGGTATAATGAGATGCAGTAGGGTAGCCTTCCATTATATTTTAACTCTGTCTTGCTATTCTGAAATGGACCTGTCTTCTCCTTCCGTACTTGAGTGCTGCTTGGTTTTTAGTGGCTTGATGTTGGCCGCTGAAATCTGCCAGACCACACTCTGCACACCGATAGCCTGGTGTGTCTCTCAGATACCTCATGGCTTTCACACCTGGCTGTGCATATCTTTGTTTAAAGGATGTTTGGAAGGATTTGGTTTTGTTCTGTTTTAGAAACAATTAAATGCAGCTGCCTTCTTTCTTACAATTTACCTGCTATTTTTGGTTCCTAAGTGATCAAAAAAAAAATAATGCTTGGGGCAAAAAAAAAAAAAAAAAAAAAAATAGCGGTTATCCTTGTCTCTCCCTCCTCATCCAGTCAAGATCCTAGAAGGTGCTCCATTGCCCCATAATGTGGCCCTGCACTTAGCATAAACTGGTGATCTAGGAGGGAGGACGGGGGTGTAGCCGACTGCCTGCAAACGCGCAGGAGCCTGTGCTGCCGCCGTCACACCCACGTGCCCGCCTTGGCGTTAAACAGGTTACAAGCCCTGCGACCCCCAGGTGATCCGAGACCGCGTGGCCCACATGGAGTTCTGTTACCAAGAGCTTTGCCAGCTGGCGGCCGAGCGCCGGGCCCGCCTGGAAGAGTCCCGTCGCCTCTGGAAGTTCTTCTGGGAGATGGCCGAGGAGGAAGGCTGGATCCGGGAGAAGGAGAAGATCCTGTCCTCCGACGACTATGGCAAAGACCTCACCAGCGTCATGCGGCTGCTCAGCAAGCACCGGGCGTTCGAGGACGAGATGAGCGGCCGCAGCGGCCACTTCGAGCAGGCCATCAAGGAGGGCGAAGACATGATCGCCGAGGAGCATTTCGGGTCGGAGAAGATCCGGGAGCGGATCGCCTACATTCGCGAGCAGTGGGCCCACCTGGAGCAGCTCTCGGCCATCCGCAAGAAGCGCCTGGAGGAGGCCTCGCTGCTGCATCAGTTCCAGGCGGACGCCGACGACATCGACGCCTGGATGCTGGACATCCTCAAGATCGTCTCCAGCAACGACGTGGGCCACGACGAGTACTCCACCCAGTCCCTGGTCAGGAAGCACAAGGACGTGGCAGAGGAGATCGCCAACTACCGGCCCACCATCGACTCGCTGCACGAGCAGGCCGGCGCCCTCCCCCAGGAGCACGCTGAGTCTCCCGACGTGCAGGGCCGACTGGCGGGCATCGAGGAGCGCTACAAGGAGGTGGCCGAGCTGACGCGGCTGCGGAAGCAGGCGCTGCAGGACACCCTGGCCCTGTACAAGATGTTCAGCGAGGCCGGCGCCTGCGAGCTCTGGATCGACGAGAAGGAGCAGTGGCTCGACAACATGCAGATCCCAGAGAAGCTGGAGGACCTGGAGGTCATCCAGCACAGGTGAGCGGGTGCCGCGGGGACACTGGCCTGCCCGCCCCTCGCAGCCGAGGTGACCGAGCAGGTGACCTCCCTGTTGAATTGCCTTTGCAGATTCGAGAGCCTAGAGCCAGAGATGAACAACCAGGCTTCCCGGGTGGCGGTGGTGAACCAGATCGCTCGGCAGCTGATGCACAGCGGCCACCCGAGTGAGAAGGAGATCAAGGCCCAGCAGGACAAGCTCAACACGAGGTAAGCATGAGACAGGCGGTGGGCCGGCTCCCTGTGTGCCAGGCCAGGATGGCAAGGTCGCCTGCTGAGCCTTGGGGTCAGGAATTTCCTGCACAGGGTCACTGACATTGTGGTGCTGACGTCATGATGTCAGCATCTGCCTTTCAACACGCCCTGGTTTTTCAAGAGAAAGACGGGTGGGGGGGCAACATCGTTCGGGGCAGCCCCTCCCGACGTGGGAAGCGAGGGCCTGGGTGAGAGACCTGTGCCCAACGTGGTAGATCACGGCATCAAGGCGGCACCTGTCCTGTGTCTTTTAAAATGATTTCTGGAACAGGGTTTTAGCATGTTTGAGACGTAATTGGTGGATGAAAGTCCTGATTGTCAAGGTGGCCTTTTGTCCCGGTCTTATCTTTCTGTTGAATAAATACATTTGAGTAGGTCGTGGTGGCAAGCTGGCCTTGGTTCTGAAGCCTTTGGGTGTGGGAAACGTTCATTAGGTGCAGCTCGGAGATGAGTAAAATGTGCATCGCAGACTTGAATCAAGTGACTCTTTGGGGGACGGATGTGTTGTCCCTGCTGACTTTGCAGCTCCTTTGACAAGTCCCCCCTCTTGTCAGGCTCTTTCCTGATTATAGTGTGTCTCTGAGCCGTTTCGGTGGTGGTACTTGGTGTCCATGTACTGAGGGAGATGATTTTCCAAAACGCATGTAGTCAAAGCAAAGTTGGAGGGGGAGTCGCAGCTTCGACCGTCACTGTTAATTTCCTTGTCCAGCTCTGGGCTTCCGGCCTCTCTCCCACTCTGCTCTCTCCTCCGCCCCTGCACCCACAGGTGGAGTCAGTTCAGGGAGCTGGTGGACCGGAAGAAGGACGCTCTCCTCTCCGCCCTGAGCATCCAGAACTACCACCTCGAGTGCAACGAAACCAAGTCCTGGATTCGGGAAAAGACCAAGGTCATTGAATCCACCCAGGACCTGGGCAACGACCTGGCGGGAGTCATGGCCCTGCAGCGCAAGCTGACCGGCATGGAGCGGGACCTGGTGGCCATCGAGGCAAAGCTGAGCGACCTGCAGAAGGAGGCCGAGAAGCTGGAGTCCGAGCACCCCGACCAGGCCCAGGCCATCCTGTCTCGGCTGGCCGAGATCAGCGACGTGTGGGAGGAGATGAAGACCACGCTGAAGAACCGCGAGGCCTCCTTGGGAGAGGCCAGCAAGCTGCAGCAGTTCCTGCGGGACCTGGATGACTTCCAGTCCTGGCTCTCCAGGACCCAGACGGCCATCGCCTCCGAGGACATGCCCAACACCCTGACCGAGGCTGAGAAGCTCCTCACGCAGCACGAGAACATCAAAAACGAGATCGACAACTATGAGGAGGACTACCAGAAGATGAGGGACATGGGCGAGATGGTCACCCAGGGCCAGACCGACGCCCAGTACATGTTCTTGCGGCAGCGGCTGCAGGCCCTGGACACTGGGTGGAATGAGCTCCACAAGATGTGGGAGAACAGGCAGAACCTCCTCTCCCAGTCCCACGCCTACCAGCAGTTCCTGCGGGACACGAAGCAGGCCGAAGCCTTCCTTAACAACCAGGTAACGTCCCTCCTTGCCTTGGCTTCCTTCCTGTCGGAGCAGGCCCCGGCTGCCTTTGGAAGCATTTCTGCCAGGGCTGCTGGTTTAAACCTCACCCGTGGGAAGTGAGAGGAATAACGGAAAGACATTTGTTTTTTCCTGACCTCTAAGGCACTGAAACCCATCACGATCCATCACGATGTTAGGGGATAGAGTTGAAGATTTGCACAGGGGCTATCTTGCCTTGCAAAGTACAATTCCACTGCAGTGTGACGGTCGAGGACCTCTTAGTGTGTTCATAGTACGTATGTCCTCATAGTAGTTCATTAAATTAGCGACATTCTGAGAGGTGTTAATTCAATCTAAAAAGTATTGGGTTGGCCAAAAGTTCGTTCGGGTTCTTCCATAAGATTACGGAAAAATCCAAACGAACTTTTTGGCCAACCCAATATTTTAGGGGATTTTTTTTCTCTTTCTTTCTTTCTTTTTTTTTTCTGAATGGTTCTGTCTTCGTTGCTCTAGAAAGGTCAGGGACTTGACCCAATGACCCAAGGGCAGTGATTAGAGAAAGAGAAAGCGCTAAGGATGGTCGCCAACAGTGTGGTTGGTAATCCCTCTTAAAAGATTGGGTTTGAACGGTCTGTTGCCGTCACCTTTATGGGCACATGAGTGGACCCTTGTGGCTGATGCACAAACCTTTGTTCACTTCCCTCACTCTCTGTGGGAAAAAAATAGGAGCCTTTAACCGCCTAGGGAAATTTAGTCACTTGCGGTGTCCCACTGGGATTTTTTTTTTCCCGCCCAACTTTTTGTGTTATCTGACTCCATAGATAATTTCATGTAAGTGTGACGAAGCAATTGTTGCAAAGTATGTTGCGTGGAAATGCAGGATGTAGGAAAGAGAGCTTTTTTGTTGTTCTTCTGAAAGCAAGCTGTATTTCATGATTTCTCATCCTGCTCTGATTTTGTTTTTCCCTTTTTAAAATAAGGAGTATGTTTTGGCCCATACTGAAATGCCCACCACCTTGGAAGGAGCTGAAGCAGCTATTAAAAAACAAGAGGACTTCATGACCACCATGGACGCCAACGAGGAGAAGATCAATGCGGTCGTGGAGACGGGCCGGAGGCTGGTGAGCGATGGGAACATCAGTGCGGACCGCATCCAGGAGAAGGTGGACTCTATCGATGACAGGTGCGGCGTCCTGAGGTTCTCAGGGGAGTCATGCACCCCGGGGGCTGTCAAGCATCTGAGTCACTGGCCAATGTCTTTGGGGCTGTGGGTGTAAATTCCCCCAGTGGGCAGGACGTGGGGACCTAGAAAAATTTAATCTACAAAAGAGAGAAAGCCTGAGACACCAGACTAATTCTTAACCAAAGACTTAGGAGAGCCAGAGTGCTGAGTAGCGGTGGGGTTTGAGCCTTGCCCTGTGAGAGGTGACACGTAGCGTGTCACCCAGTGGGACCCTGAAAGCCAGACGCTTCCCCAGCCAAGCCCATATTCACCTTCATCCACACAAGACTCCTCTGAGGCCTTTCAGGAGAGGACAGAGAGGAAGGGCAAAGTTGGCTTGTCCTGAGT
Organism: Physeter macrocephalus; assembly: GCF_002837175.3. Lineage (NCBI taxonomy): Eukaryota > Metazoa > Chordata > Mammalia > Artiodactyla > Physeteridae > Physeter > Physeter macrocephalus. The sequence continues at coordinate 70,351,830 of NC_041225.1, forward strand.
ACCTGGCAGAGGCAAAAGTGAACACCATCAGGCCTTTCTTGGAAAATTGGCTTGGGTAGTGCTGTAATAGGATCTTTTTCATAATAAGAAAAAAGACTCTTTTCCTCCTTTTCTGCCAAGGCCTCTCCAAGATTAGATGCTCTTGTTTTGTTTTTATTTCTTTATTTATTTGACGTTCCAAAAGATTTTTCTCCCTGGCCAGTGTTCTCTGTTAGACCCTCACGCCTGACTCTTAACTCTGCCTTGGTTATTACTGAAGTAGGAGGTCTGGGCAGATCTGGTTTGGAAGCACAGCCTGAGCTGGCTCTGGCTTGGTTCTGGACTGGCCACTTCTCTCTGGGTGTGGCCCATCTGGGTCAGTCACTAGCCTCTGCTTCAGCTGATCTTCTCTGGTGCCAGGGAGCCCTGGGCCAGACTTAAGGGCTCGTTGTGAGACTGATGTCATCGAGAAACAGCCTCTTCCTCAGGGGTTCTCCGGCCTTCAAGTGCAGTGAAGAGGAAGAACTTCTTGCTGAGAGTGTTTCCTTACTTACCTTCTTATCATGTCTGAGAGGGCTTCCTGGGACCCTGGGCCAGATGAACGTTTTACCGTGTGCAGTGGAGAGGGGAATTGCTCTTGCCCTGTGAAGACTGAGCTCCTGGCTTTAACCAGTCTGTCCTTTGCACTGATTCAGATCCTAAACCATATGCTCTCAGGGTGGTACTATGGAATAGGATGTAAGGTATATTAATTATAATTTTGTATCTGTTGCTTTTAAAACAGCTACGAAAAATAAAAAGAAAAAAATCCCTCCACCAAGCCCTTCTTCAATGAGTGTGAGAAACAAGGATTGGGCAAGACAGGCTGAACCTGGAGAAGAAAGAATTTCTTTTCTCTTAACGTTAAATCTCGTGTTGTTTTGTAAACATGATACACCATGTTCTTCCATGTTAAGTGCGCACAGCTGGTTTCTTGAAGGCAGGCCGGGCCACTGGGGACACTTGTGTTCAGGCAGGCGTGCAGCTGCCTGGCAGCTTCCTCAGTGTGTTTATCTGTCCCCTGATGCTGCAGCTGCAAGGGCTTGTTGGAAGCAGGTGACTCTGTCAAGACCGGAGGCTCCTGGATGTGAGAGAATGCTTCAGCAGCTCTCAAGTGCGGCTTAACCTTCCTTTTGTCCTTGACTGAGAGCCTGGGCCCCTGGGGTTCCAAGGCCTCCTGGGGATTTCTGTTGTTAAAAAAGCATTGGGAAGAAGATTCCCTACTATCCGTAAGCATAAGAGAGATGGAAGGGGGACGGGGCTTTCCAGTGATCTGCCCTCAGGAGGACTACATTTTCTTATTTTCCTCAGCACGTGTTAACTGAATTCTGGTTTCACTTTAATATCCCCAGAGGCCTCAAGATCTGAAACTTGACCCCAGAGGACACTGGTCTGTTATAAAAAATATATACAAATCTGAGTTCCAGGTGGTGTCAGGGCACAAGCTAAGTAAATATCTAACTCTTCGGATCTGATCCCCGTCCAGAAACATTCTGACGCTCCCGTGAAGCTGCTTTTGTAGAAAGCAAAATCATTATAACCTGCTTACGTTCTGGAAATCTTGTCGATTACCACTGAAGTGTGTTGAGAAGAAGTACTAGAACAGGGCTTCCCTGGTGGCGCAGTGGTTGAGAGTCCGCCTGCCGATGCAGGGGACACGGGTTCGTGCCCCGCTCCGGGAGGATCCCGCGTGCCACGGAGCGGCTGGGCCCGTGGGCCATGGCCGCTGAGCCTGCGCGTCCGGAGCCTGTGCTCCGCAACGGGAGAGGCCACAACAGTGAGAGGCCTGCGTACCGCAAAAAACAAAAACAAAAAGTACTAGAACAAAGACACTGACTCTTAACAGATGTGGGTGGGGCATGAGTGGCCTTTAAAGGGCTTGTGACTGGGTGGAAAGGAACCTGCTGTCCAAGCCTGCTCAGGGGGGTGTGAACGGGTGAGCTTCCTGGCTCAGAGGGAAATTCTAGCCCCAGTGCAGTCCTGGGAGAAAAGGAAAAGTGTCCAGTTTCATAAAGCCAGACCTGATCTCACGTGGGAAAAAAAGCTTAAAAATCACCAGCCCACTTTACTTAGGTACCTGTGGTTCTTTGTTTTCCGTAAGAACCACAGTTAAGCCCAATATCTGCTTCATGTGGTGAGGAGCTTTTGAGTCTCCTTACAGGGGTAGGTGGTGAGAGATGGAAAGAAAGCAAGAGATTTAACCTTGCCCCAAAGAGCACTCTTAGGAGTGTGGGAAGCTACGGCCAAGTTTAAGAAGGTCCTTCCATATAATTAAATCCACGATCACCCCTTGAAAGACCTTCCCAAGTTTCACTTCCCGTGAGTACCATTGGTGAACACTAATGCACAGTTAAGCCATGCTCACTTCTCTCGAGGGTTTTCTGAAGCAGCAACCATCTCAGCTGCCTGTGTAGCTGTTTTTCGTTCCACAGAGCACATCACTCAGAGGCCATCCTTATGCCCTCCTGATCGGTGCTGTTTGGACGTGAGGCCTTAAATCACCATTTGGCCTTTCCCTCCTTCATGCACCCACCGAAAGAGGAAAATTGTCCAGGCAGAAGTCTACTGGGCATTGAGTCTCGATTATAGATGAGAGAGACATTCAGGATTCCGTCGGGTGGTATTTCTTAGTAAATTTTCTCAGTGTTTGAAGGTATTTTTTTTTACTCCTGTTATTTCTACGAGCTTCAAAGTTGCATGTCCTGGTTTAACTGCCCGTGTCTCTGATTACTCCTTGCCATCGTAGCATTTTTGTGTGACGCTGGGGAAGGGAATGGGAACTTTCATTTAAGGCCTTTGGCTAAAGGCAGGACTCTTGCATTTTGTGACTTAACTCCAACTCAAATTACCTTCCTCCTGAAGGTTTGCTTTATTTGCTTTCTTTTTCTTTAACCCCCCTACAAATAGTGACTGGAATTTGAGGGTTGGGAACTTGAAGAACTTTTCTTGACATTCCTTCCCCACCCACATTTTTAGATGACTAATTCCTTTAGTCCGAAATCACTAACAATCTTTAAAAAACATTTTTTTAAAATTTTTGATCTTTGAGAAAGGGTAGCAATGAAGTAAAGGGGCTTTGGCCTTTATTTTTTATTATTATAAAAAGCCACAATGTTAAAAATTCGGAGGGGAGGTGGAAACTACTACTTTTTAATCTCACCCTTAGCACATGACATCTTAGTATTCCAATCTGTGCCTTGGAGTTTTGTATCATTGGCTGTGCATAATCTCTTTTCATTTAGCATTATATGAGAAGTACTTTTCTATTGTTGCATTTTGCCTAAGTGGTATAAACATATTATAATAAACAATAATACCTGACAGTATTATTTCCATTCATGTTGTTGCTGTGTTCTGTAGTCGCCGGTACCTGTAGGAACAGAGGGCATTTCCCTTTGGTCCCCAGGCAAGATGGTAGCTACAGTGCTGCCACTGTCCCTTGTTACCAGCAGCCACTGCAGGCCTGTGTGACACATGCATCACTGTAAGGTCTTTCTTGCTCTTGAAGAAGGTTCTTTAAAAGCCAGTTGGTGTGAGGTGCTCCCTGAGCTGCCCTTTCTTGGTGTTGTAGAGAATCAGAGGTCGTGTTCTTCTTCCTCCCTGCCATGGGGGCAGGCAGGGCTGGTCGAGAGACCTTGCCCAGGCACTGCAGCAAGACATTGCTTTGGGAATTGGAATGAAAAAAACAAACCTCCCCATTTGCACTCTTCCTTTGCCCTTCCTCATACCCTTCGCTTCGCCTGGCTGGCGCTTGGGTTCCTTGGGAAGATGGGGGAGCTGTGTTATGGTGATGCTTCTCGATGCTCAGTGTGGTACGGCTCTGCCCCATGGCAGTAGAACCACGTGAAGGTAGCCCTTTCCATGGCACTCGTGGCACTCACAGCATTCACATGGCTCTTCTTCACAGTCTGGTGGAGAAGCCCCTGGGCGCGTAAAGGAGGCTTGCAGGGGAGTTCTGGCACCTCCACAGCGCGTGCCAAGAAGCCCTGTGCCCAGCATCCGGGCTGGGGAGCGAGCACTCCACGTCCCTTGTCGTTCCCCAAGTTCAGCAGCTCCTTCCAGTTATTTTAAGTTTTTCGGTTAAGGTTTTGTGCTTTAACTTCTTTAAACCTTGGTGACCCTTATCTATTAATGAAGAGTGGGATTGAGTTAGGTGTGCGATGTCACAGGTCTAAAGATTTTCATTCTTGGTTTATAGTTGATTTGGGTGAGTTTTTCTCCTGACTAGAATCTCATTATCAGGGAAGGTTCCTTTAAGCCAGTTACATGGTTTTATGCATTTTCTTAGCCATGTACATGGCCTGTCACCCAGGTATGAGTTTCTTAAAGATCAGTTTCATATTCTCACATAGTTCCTAAAATGGAGACCCTTACTCAGCACATGCTCAGGGTTTTTCTCCCCTGACACCAGATTTATGAAGCTCTTTTGCCTGCGTCCTGGCCTGTTGTGTGGCTGGGACAGGTGTGATGGTCTCTTGTACCATGGCTTACTCATTTGGAGGATGCTAAACTCTTGGTTATCTTGTCTTCCTTGACATGATTGAGAACTGTAAGCAAACTGTTTTCAGCATATTTTGAGACCCAGGAAAGAAGCTGAGTTGTAAATGCTGCATTTCAAGATTCCCTACTTCCTCTTTTTAAAATTATTTTTATTATCTTTGTAACAGACATAGGAAGAATCGTGAGGCAGCCAGTGAGCTTCTGATGAGACTGAAGGACAACAGGGATCTTCAGAAATTCCTGCAAGATTGTCAGGAGGTGCGTCTCCTTTTAACTCCTCCTTTCCTCTCTTCTCACAAGAGCAGCCGAGCATTTGGCCTAAGAGCCCTTGGAATTATAAAACTAACTGAGGCCAGAAATTCATATCACGTATATAATTTGCAGGTGGGGCAGTGTCAGTTCTCCAGCCCACAAGCTACCACTTAAGAGTCACCAGATTATTGCAGTCTAGAATATTGTGGTCTAGAACTGTGCTGTCCAATACAGTAGGTACTAGCTACATGTGGCTGTCTCATTTTAAATCAAATGAAATTAAGAGTGTAGTTCCTCCATCATACTCGCTGTATTTTAAGTGCTCAGTAGCCAACTGTGATTCGTGGCTGCCGTATCACATGAACAACGCAGATGTAGAACATTTCCATCGTCAAAGACAGTGATATTCTCAGGTATTCTGTAACCTAAAAGCATCTAATATTATATTTTAAACTATTTACAATAATGCACATTTAATAGTACAGAAGGAAAGAACTAAAAGGAACTGCAATTGGCTACCCAGGTAAGAAGAAAGATTTAAAAACATACAAAATGACTTTCTTATTCACTGAAGACCGTGAAATATCCATCTTTCAGGCTCCTCAGGTGTCTGTCTGATATGCCAAGAGCAGTAATCCTGATTTCAAACTCTTGAGTTTTAGCATGTGGTATTAATCTGGTGATTCTCAAACTATTTCATGCTCCCCTGATACATGCATAAACAAACTGGGGAAACTAAAGTTAGCCAGAAAAATGCAATCTCTCTGCAAGCCAGTTGGAAGAAAGCGTCTAGCTGACTTCACCTGGGTGAGATCACGAGCACATCGTATTTCACTGTCTGCCAGAGAACCACAGTGAGACCCGGTCCTCTCTGGTTTATTAGACTTAAATCCCATCAGAGGCAGAATATCCAATGGATGAAGAATATCCAAGTGAAGCTGCAGGGACCTTGGGGATGGGGAGTTTGAGGGGTGGGGAGAGGATCAAGGTCATGTGTGAAAAACAGGACTGGACTCATCACGAATCCCTCCCATGCAAACTTACAGCTGTGTGTTAAAAGAAATGTGGCTCTAGTAACAGCTGAGTCAGAGAGTTGGTGACAGAAGCAATCCTTCATGTCCGTTAAACTGCTGTCTTACTGTGAATCTTAAAATATGCTCTAGTAGCTAAACCTTGAGAAGGGAAGAAAGCCCCTCAACTATGTGGCTTAGGGTCTGTTGGCTTTCAGGGCCACACTGATGGACCTAGGTCTCTCGGGGTTTGCCTGGAGCCAGATAGGCTGAGGACAGGAGTGCCTCTTCAGGTGACACCTGAGCATTAATAACCTATTTGAATAGGATGCTCATTTAAAGAGGCATTCACGTCCCCAGACAAGGCATAGGGAAGAGCAGTGGGCTCCAGGTTTAGCTGTATGGAGTTGCATGATGTGCTGCAGTGAATACCAAGTGGCCCTTCAGCACTGGAGGGAGTGAAAGTTGTCAGGAGACGTTTGCAGCCTGGGCTGTGCCTTCCCCAGATTGAAGGTCCCTGAAATACCTTGATGTTTCCCTTGAAGCAGCACCAGTGACTTGTTTTAACCTCAAGACATATTGGAAGTGTTGTGCTGGGGAAATCAGTGAGATTCCATACCCTTGCTTAAAGGACAAGTTACTGAGATGAAATTCCTTGACCTGAGCATGGTGAAACCTGGACTAAATTTGGGAAAAAGAATGCCAGGAAATGAGCAGGAAGTGAGAGGACGGAGGAACCTTTGAGAGAAGCTCAGTTGAAATTTCCAGCCCTGGATTTTCCATTTACATACGTGTGGATTCGAAAATAGAAATGTGTGGGAAAACTAAGCAGATAAAACGATAGTCCTTCCAAGTTGAATCACAGGAAATAGTTTTAGTAGATTTTTAGATCTTTGTTAACGCTTGTTCCAAATTAGCATCCTTAGTTACAAGGAGTTCCCTCCTTAACACACACCAGTGACTGTTAGGCACGCCCAGAGGGCTCAGCCCTGCACGATTTCCCCTCAAAGTATGCACAAAGGTTTTGACTGGGCTTCTTTGTCCTGGAGATGATACGCAGGTCTCTTTGTGACTGCTCGGCCAAGTCTCCCTGGTTTATCTTTCTCTCCTTGAACCTCATTAAGAGTTAGTACAACCATAGGATCTGCTGGGAGTACCACATCAGCATATATAGTTTCCACATAGTGATGGAATTTAGGTCAGGTTTGGGGCTCCAAAACCCTCAGTGTAGCAGTACAAGCAAAGGGGTGATATTATTAAGAGATACTATTCTTTGACTATAAACTTCCCATCATTCAGCCTCATTAAAATACACCCCTGTGTGTGGACCAATCCAACATTTGAAAACCTATCTATTATTGTGCTGGTGGATTTTTACAGAGCACCCAGAGGTCAGATTTAATACCACTGCTGGCTGTTGGTATTGTTCAAGGTCTAGAGAATCCAGGTTGTCTCGCTGTCACACCCCCTTCCTCATGGGTTAGAGGCTAGAGGGGGCTGGGTTGTGAATTCTGCCATCATTGCTGTCGCCCCAGAAACACTTCCTGGATGGGGAAATTTATCGCAGCGGTGCCGTGGGAATGAGCAGGGCCCACCTAGTCCCAGTTATAGATAGCGACACAAAGAGCATCATGATTTTTGTACTGTTATTTTAATGTGATATCCTGAAAAATGAATGATTTAAAAGGTACTGCTGGGCTTCCCTGGTGGCGCAGTGGTTGAGAGCCCGCCTGCCGATGCAGGGGACACGGGTTCGTGCCTCGGTCCGGGAGGATCCCACATGCCG
>NC_041225.1:70359643-70363565 GCF_002837175.3 Physeter macrocephalus
GGATCCCACATGCCGCGGAGCGGCTGGGCCCGTGAGCCATGGCCGCTGAGCCTGCGTGTCCAGAGCCTGTGCTCCGCAACGGGAGAGGCCACAACATTGAGAGGCCCGCGTACCGCAAATAAATAAATAAATAAATAAAAATAAAAAAATAATAAATAAATGAATGAATGGATGGATGGATGGATGGATGGATGGATGGATGGTACTGCTTTTCTGTTGTATTTCCTCCCACCATACCTCCTGTTTTCTGAAATTGATTTTTTTTTCCCCAGGAGGACAGTATAACTAGACGTGGTGGCACAGGGATAGCAAGTTCAGTGCTTTGCTTTGAGCTTAATTCAGTGACCAAAGCATTTTTTCCTATCCTTTTCCAATCTGCACAGTGTTCTGTTCTGCAGAGAATGAGTATATTCTTAAATGACCTTTGTAAATGCCCACAAATAATAACTGTGGTTCTGATTCCCGAATGCTGATGGAGGGCTGATAAACTAGCAAGTTCCATAGCTCCATTTCATTGTGCTGCATTGCACACTGCTTTATCTGTAGGATGATGTGTTCAGCAAAGAGCAGATTTGTTTATAAGCCTCTGATTTTTAAAAAGTAGCTCTTTTTTTAAAAACCTCTCTTGGGTAGGTGTTTATGAATAGCACAAATATGTGAATGTCCTTTGCACTTCGGATAAATGCCTTTTATTGTGTTTAGTGTGTGTGTACAGAGTACAGGGGAAAGTTTTACCATTTGGTTTCCTTTTAACCTCTTTTCTCCTTAGATTGAATGGCCATAGCATTTCAGATCTTAGTTAGTCAGGTAACTTAGAAGGAAAATAGGTAATGCTTTTAAAGTAGGAAATTTAGTGTCTCGGTTGTTGTGTAACAAATCTATGCTCCTTGCTTACAAAGGGCTTTATGAGATTTACTGGGGTTTTTTTCCCTTAATAAAGTGTGACATCAAAGATCTCACTACCTTTTGCTTTCAACCCCACTCCCTCCTGTGTGGTGGGTGAGTATCCTGAGGAGAGTGGGGATGGTGCCTGGGGGTTCACCCATGTGTAGAGCCGGGGTGCTCCCATGACCCGCGTCACCCTCCTTGACATCGTTTTCAAAGAACAGACTTTGTATTGAAACAAATTTATGGGGAAGCCTTTCCTAGCAGCAGCCCAGGGTGCAAGTGCAAGTGAATGGCCTCAGAATTGTTGATTCTTTAAGTGTTTCTGTTGGTTTTATGCACTATTTCTAAAGCTTTGGTGATGGGACCATGAAGCAGTTTGGGTGCAAATTCGTTGTGGCAGCAACTGGTGTAAGAGTGGCTTCTTGTGGTCACATTAGGAGAAAGGGCACAGCCCCTGAAGACGTTTGCTTCTGGTTCCAGGCTGATCCTGCGTTTGTTTTGCGTATCTTTCGCCTGGGCCAAACAAAAGCTCTTCCTGGTTAGTGCTGTGATGGGGTAGGAATTAGGACCCTGGTGTGGCCAACTACAGGCAGGCAGTGAGGAGCCAGGCAAATCAGGATGAAAGCCAGCAAGAGAAGTGTGTCCAGGAGCCGGGCTGGGCTGACTCCTGCCCCACGCTTCTCAGATCTGTCTGTCAGTGGCTGGCAGGCTCTGTGAAGAGGCTTCCTAGAGTTCAGATCCAAGCAAGACATTTTGGGCCTCAAAATCAAGTCCTGTGAAGTGTTTCTTGGTCTGAATGGAAGGTTCTTTACAGACAGAGGAAGAAAAGGCGAAGGTGACTCAGACTTGAAGGGAGCATTGAGAGGGCATCGTTGCTGCCTTACCCCTATAGTGAGCAAGTTACTTATGCTTTTTGGCATCCCCATAGATAGGCCTGTGAAGGAAAAGGGAGGGATAAAAGAGTAGGGGCTTTGGTTTTTTTTAAATAAAAGAACTAAAAGAGTAAAAAGATTACCGAACAGAGTAGAAGACACTTAATCATGCTTAACATGGTATAGCTGGCACGGCTCTTTGAAGGAGAAAGAAAGTTGTGACTTAGCCTGGTTAGGGCAGAATTTTAAACACAAGCCTTTGGGGGAAAAGCTGGTTAAGGGTGCCAAGCAGTTTGAAAGCTGGCTCGGAGCACTTTTGTACTCCTGGATTTAATGTTAGGTACGTAAATCGGGAGCAAGTCTCCGGTACAGTGTCCATACAGTGGAGATACCTGCTGTGACGGGTCAGAGTTGTAAAGTGAACGTTTGGTTGGTTGTTGACATGGAAACATGGAGTGTGTGTAGTACGACATAATGGCTCTTTCCGGGCAGAAGAAAGGCCGATGTCACTGTGATCACAATCCCTGAAACCTTCCTGATTTTTTTTTTCTTTCCTAGCTGTCTCTCTGGATCAATGAAAAGATGCTTACAGCCCAGGACATGTCTTATGATGAAGCCAGAAATCTGCACAGTAAATGGTTAAAACATCAAGCCTTTATGGCAGAACTTGCATCCAACAAAGAATGGCTTGACAAAATTGAGAAGGTGAGTTAAGATGTTTGACGGGGCTCCATCAGTGTGGCCGTGGTGAGTAAGCGAACTGGGTGGAAATGCGCTCCTTTGTGTTTAGCACGTTTTCCAGCATATTTGAGTCGTATCTGACCACATACAGAAGTTACACAGCCGGGAGCAGCCCCACCTCCACCTACCAACTCCTGACTTCAACCCAGCAGAAGGGAGAAAAGCAGAAACCCAACCGGGTGGCACAAAACACCTGCTTTGTCTTTTGATGACTACTAGGAGTTGAGTTTCTGTTGTGTGTCTCATCTGCTGCACCTGATGGACCGCAAACCCCTGGGGCGGCGTCCTCACTCTGTTGATCATGTTATGTGTGCAGGACTGTGACAGAGACTGAGCGGATCCATAGAACTTAGAAATGTTACATATTTTAAATAATCTAAAATGTGTTGCTTCGGCACAGGGAGGTTCTCTGCAGCACAATAGAACACGAATGTGACATTCCCCACCCACCCTTCTCTTCCTTCACGCTCTGTATTGTTTCAGACTCATCACTTGGTGCTCCACGCCTGTGAACACCACAGTAGGCCAGGCCATTGTCAATTTTGTTGAGCAGTTAACTCTACGTGGAAAGGCTGCGTGTGCATGCGTGTGTGTGTGTGTGTGTGTGTGTGTGTGTGTGTGTGTTGAATGAATAGGAAACTCACAGATCAAATATCTCAGGTTTGTTTTTCACAGTGGCACCTATTCTCCTGCAAACCGCATGTATGTGTGTTTTCCAGGAAGGAATGCAGCTCATTTCAGAAAAGCCAGAGACGGAAGCCGTGGTGAAGGAGAAACTCACAGGTTTACATAAAATGTGGGAAGTCCTTGAGTCTACCACACAGACCAAGGCCCAGCGGCTCTTCGATGCAAACAGAGCTGAACTCTTCACCCAGAGCTGTGCAGATCTGGACAAATGGCTGCACGGCCTGGAGAGTCAGATTCAATCTGATGACTATGGCAAAGACCTCACCAGTGTCAACATCCTGCTGAAAAAGCAACAGGCAAGTGGCTGTTTCCCTGCCGTGGTCCTGATAGTCTTAACTCGCCCACCGTATTCTCAGACATCCCCTTGGTGTGTGAAGGGATTTTAACCCAGCACAGCGGGCTCTGACAGCATCGTGGGACATTTCCAGAGTCAACTGGAAAGACACAGTAGCAGTGTTGGGTGTCCATGCATGAAAATATTCTTTCATTATCATCTTGGTTGATGGATAGTATCACCACTTAACAGTTGAGTAAATATTCATTTCATTTAGTCCACAATTTACCTGAAGCAAAGTTATTGTGTATGCATACTTCGCTGTGTAACGTCTAGATATGTGATAGTTACCTGAGTTGTTCAGGGCACTTTATAAATAATATAAGAAATTTGGGTTTTTTTGCATCACAGTAAAGCCCTTCAAAGGGCCAATGAATTTACTCTGAATTGAGGAGGAAAC
>NC_041225.1:70364065-70365327 GCF_002837175.3 Physeter macrocephalus
TGCTTTTAAATCTAGCACGGTGGGTAATTGTTGTTTTTCCTCTCCTTGCATGCACGCCATGTAGGGAATTTGCAAAGTGAGAAATAGCAAACGGGAAACATTAGACCGTCCATCTGGGTTCCTGTTTCGCATTCTTGTGCATGTCTGGTACCCCAGCTTTGAAAGTTACAATAAACGGAGTAATAAATATGGAATGTCTTGCAGCTCTGCATCCAGATTTTATCTTCTATTTGTGAAAAAGTTATCAGAGAGCTTGCCAAACCTGAGCTCTGAGGCAAGGGTTAGAAAACGTTTTCAGTAAATGGCCAGAGATAGGTAAATGTTTTAGGCTCTGTAGGCCGTACTCTCTCTGTTGAAACTCTGCCATTGTGTAATACAGAGGCAGCCATCGATGATGTGTAACCAGTGGGCATGGCTGTGTTCCGGTAAAACCTTATGTGTGGACACATTTGAATTTCATATAATTTTCATGTGCCACGTCATATTTTTTTGATTTTTTAAAAACATTTAAAATGTAAAATCTATTTTATACAGATTGTACAAAAACAGATGACAGGCCAGGTGTGGCCCGTGGGCCAGTTTGCTGATGCCAGTGTAGGATCGTGGGTTAGATACGTGTGTTGTACTTGTCCTAGTTTATCTGTGTGTATCGACTCCGTACCACTTGCGTGTTTTCTTACGTAAAGTAGCAATGGGTGCTAGTATTATAGACTTTTCAGTAGTTTATTCCCCAGAGGACATGCCTACCATGACATCAGTCCTGGGCCTCACAGCTGACTAGCATCAGGGCTTTCTGTTGCCCTCAGGTGAACTGAGACCTCACTGTTTATTCCCCCTACCCCCACCTGCACCCCCCCAAGCACCCAAGGCCATTTATCTCACCATGACGCTCCCTTGCCCTCGCCTTACTCAGGATTGGAATCAAGTTGTTCAATTCTCAACAGGTGAACCTCTGACCAAAATGTTTACTTAAGAAAAAGCATCTTAGAAAATAATCATGATTAAACTACAATGAGGTATCACCTCACACCAGTCAGAATGGCCGTCATCAAAAAATCTACAAACAGTAAATGCTGGAGAGGGTGTGGAGAAAAGGGAACCCTCTTGCACTGTTGGTGGGAATGTAAATTGATGCCGCCACTACGGAGAACAGTATGGAGGTTCCTTAAAAAAACTGAAAATAGAACTACCGTATGACCCAGCAATCCCACTACTGGGCATATACCCTGAGAAAACCATAATTCAAAAAGAGTCATGTACCA
>NC_041225.1:70365455-70393659 GCF_002837175.3 Physeter macrocephalus
ATAAAGACACAGACGTAGAGAATGGACTTGAGGACATGGGGAGGGGGAAGGGTAAGCTGGGACGAAGTGAGAGAGTGGCATGGACATATATACACTACCAAATGTAAAATAGATAGCTAGTGGGAAGCAGCTGCATAGCACAGGGAGATCAGCTCGGTGCTTTGCGACCACCTAGAGGGTTGGGATAGGGAGGGTGGGAGGGAGACGCAAGAGGGAGGAGATATGGGGTATATATGTATACGTATAGCGGATTCAGTTTGTTATAAAGAAGAAACTAGCACACCATTGTAAAGCAATTATACTCCAGTAAAGATGTTAAAAAAATAATAATAATAATCATGATTGATTACAGCCTACCTGACAAAGCCAGGCAGGTGGCAGGCAGGCCACACTCAAAAGGAAACTAACCAGCAATCCCAGATTCCCATAGAAAGTAGCTGTGGATGGAACATTTTGCACATAATTCCAGAGGCTTGCAGACCCCCGATACCTGGTTTTGGTGGTACATGCTCTCCCCACTGCCCTTGCTGAGGATGCCTGAGGCCTGAAAGTGGAAGATGTTGGGCAGCAGGAGGAGAAGCAGCCGCAGAAGAATGGCTTCTGTGCGTCATCAGGCGCTGATGTCAGTACATGTGATTAGAAAATCCGAATGAAGACATGTTCACAGGGGGAAGTTACAGGCCACACAAGATCGTGATCTTCAATCCTGTCAGGGTAAATAATGGAATTTAAAAATCATGCACTGCTTAACATTTTGAGAATTGTGCACATTTATTTTTGTTGACATAGGGTACTATTTTACCTGAATTTTTAGTGGTACAGGATGGGTAATAAAACTGGTCTTTCTGTGTATGCATCTGAGAAGTGAGAAGCAGTAAATTAAGACTTTCAGGACATGAAGGAGGCATTCTTTATTGATTAAAGGCCGCTTTTGTCACCTTTGAACGTCTCTAAAGTTGGAATGCATCTTCAATTCCCAAGCCTCAGCGTTGTGTTTTCTTGGCGGTTCTTAGAGTAATGGTTCTTTGTACAACCTACAGGTCTTCAGTCAATGAAATAGAGTATATCAGGCTGACCAGTGGACACATGGCTATCTTCTCACCAACTTTTTGGCACTTTTAGGATTGGTGGTGTATGGGGGGGGCAGCTATGATATTTCCCTCTGGATACATTCTCTTCATTTATTAGTTGGAATATTTGAATATTCCATCTAGTGGTAGAATTCATATAGGAAAGACAAGGTAAATGCCTGAGTCTTCACCATGATTTAAGCTGGTCTTTCTAAGCATGATCCATAACCCAAAAAAGCATAAATTAAAGAAAAAAGGTAAAACTTCGATTCACTGAAGCTCAGGACTTCTTCTCACCATTGAGAGTCATGGTGAAATCATTCACTTCCCACTTTGCAACACTGACCACTGATGAAATTACCCTTTTTGAAATTTAAAGATGTCCCATCTTTGGCTGGTGGAAGTCCCTTCAAGTTGGCTTCTGAGTCCTTTTGATATCCCCTTCCTCCTTATCTGGCATGATGCACTGTCCCAGGCTCATCCAGTACATGTCTTGCCCCCGGACCTGCAATCAGAGATTCCTCTAAGAAAACCTGGTTTCTTTTAGTGTAAAATGGTATTTTGAAAACCATGATTTGTGTGCTATCAATGCTCATTGCTACTGGGTTGGTCCTTGTTTTCTAGGCATATCAGTAGATAGAGCTAAGAAAAAATAACTCGAATTCAGGATTGTAGAGGTTTTTCCTGTATTATGTCCTAATCATTTTCACTCAGGATCATGGCTTTCAAGGATACAGGAGCCATAGAATTAGAATATCCTATAATTACTCATGTGCTTTATCCCAAATTACATGCATCAACTCAGAATACCAATAATACCACCACCAATATAATTGCTGAGAACAGTTTTTATTTTTTTAATTAAACTTATAAATTTTGTGACCATTGTAGATTCACTCGGGGTTGTAAGAAGTAATTCGGTACCCTTTACCCAGTTTCCCCCAGTGGTGTCATCTTGCAAAACTATAGCACAGTATCACATCCAGAATATTTGATATACTCAAGATACAGAACATGTCCATCACCACAAAGATCCTTCCTGCTGCCCTTTTATGTAGCCACACCTGCTTTCCAGCCCCACCGCCTTCAACTTCTGCCAACCCCCAGTCTGTTTTCCATTACTATAAATTTGTCATTTCCAGAATGATGTGTAAATGGAATCATCCAGGATGTAATCTTTTAGGATTGGCCTTTTTTCACTCGGCATACTTCTCTGGACATTTATCCAGGTTATTGTGTGTATTGTATGTATCCATACCTTTTTTTATTGCTGAGTGCTATTAAATGGGGTGGATATACCACCATTTGCTTAATCATTCACCTACTGAAGGACATCTGGATAATTTCTAGTTTTGGGCTGTTACAAATAGAGCTGCTGTAAACATTTATGTGTGGGTTTTTGTGTGAGCATACACCTTCATTTCTCTGGGATAAAAACTTTTGCCCACGAGTGCTGAGAACAATTTTTTAAAAACATTTTGTATGTGGTTTCTCATTTCTCCCCTTTACCCCACGTCTAGGTCATTTTATTGTATCTAAAATGTCTGAGCAAGTTGTTCTCTCTCCCTCTGAACCCTCCTGTAGTTTTAGTTCTACAAATAATTGTTATATTTAATGCTCACCCCCGATCCATATGTGGGTGTTCCCTAGTCATTTTGGCTGTCTGAAGCTCGTTCCCTTTGTGTGGTTTATGTGTATATATAGGTTTTTAAATTAGTTTCTCTATCTTTCCACGCTCCCCCCTTCCCCCAGCAACCTTCCTTATTTTTGGCCAGTTTGCTAGGTCAAGCACTTAATGTGAAGTGCTCTTCTGTTACTTTCAGAACTGAGTAAAGACTTCCCAAGGGAGAAATAAATGTGAGCTTCAAAGTTTTTCAAAGGTTAAAGAATGCAGGCCACCCTAGAAAAATAAGTTTTTCAACTTGTTAAAAAAAAAAAAATTCCCAATTGGCCTGACTTTGAGAAAGAATGTTGTATCCTGTTTGGAGCTCTGTATGTTTTTGTACAAGGCCCTCCTTCTAAAAGGAGGGATTCAGGAAGTGGAATTGGAGGGACTTACTCTCTCCCATTACTTTAAATTAGGAGTCAAGACATGTGAGATACTGATGCTTCTCTCCTATGCTGTTCAGGGAATTTTCACTCAAGCTGAGGCTGTGCCACCGACCCAAGACTCAACATGAACTGGGGTGATTTAGGGGGTTGGTGACAGTGGGTAGAATTATTTGTAGGATTCAGATTTTTCCGAGGTAGCACCTCATTTGTCTCTTTCCTCTGCAGAGGAGCTTGAAAGACCAGCGTCCTCAGAAACACCCCAGTTTCTAATCCCCAAACGTGGGGTTTGTTGCCTGAGCTGCCCTGGTTGTCAGTGTTCACTTCAAACTCACGTAATTGCTGGAGGGGCAGGGACACAGCAGGGCTCCCCCCGCCTCGCCCCCTGCCCTGCTCCCCACACACAGCTATCCCGCAGGGCTCCACATCCGGGACCCAGCACAAGTTTCCACTTGTGCCTTCCAATGTTTATCACACTCTGGGGACCCACTGTGTCTGGGAGTGGGAATGGAGGAGGCGGAACATTAGTGGAGTTTCCTGGAACTGCTGCTTTAAAGGGAAAGGGAATTTTCTCTTCCCTAAGCCCACAGGAACTTTCTCCAGGGGTGGGGTATCCTGCCTTCCGGAGCCTGGGCCTTTCTCCACGGAGCTGAGGAAGCCTTGGCTCACAGCCCTCTCCCTGGAAGATCTGCTCCATTCAGTCACCATTTGAGTTTCCCTGTCACAGAGGATGATTTCCAGTGTTGCTGTTCCTCCAGCTTTGATTCTGTGAGGGAGACAATCTCTCAAGGTTTTAATCTCCCACCCAGGGCCGCCATCCTAGGGACAGGTGCCAGGGCTGCAGCTAAAAAGGCCTTGAAGAGTGTGTGTCTGCCCCCGTGTTTGCTGGTGTGCTGGCGGGCCCTTTCCCGCTGCCATCTGTTCCATGCGTCTGTCACATCTCTCCCCTGGGCTTTCCTGGGTACCTGATCTGAGTGCTGTATCTGGCTTGCCTGGCCTTTGCTCTTCTGAGGAAGAGCGTGGGCTCTGAGCCCAGACTGGTTACTGTGCAGCCAAGTGACGAATATTCCCTCATCACCTTGGCAAAGCACCTACTAAGTGCCAGCTCTAGTGAAGCTTCAGTATGCTATACTCCATACCATGGGCTTTATCAGAGGCTGAGTCACCTTTTCTTTACAAGGGGGTTGAAGATATGAGTGTTCCCACTGCCAGGAGGAGGCTCTCTGTGGTTTCTTTCCCAAAGATGATTTTATTAGAGTGCTTCCCAATTCAATAACAAAAACTCTACATCCCACTGCAGTGAATAACAGACTTTGTCAGCTCATACAACTAAAACATCCTGGGGTAGAGCCAGTCAATGGGTTGATTTGCTCCAGAAATTCTCCCATCTTCTCAGGACTGCAGGTGATATCTCTGCATTCGGTCAACCCCACCCTCCTCCATGGGTCAGTTTTGGCCTCAGCCTGGCTTCCCTCCTGGGGATGGGGACTGCCAGCACCTCCGAGGCCACGTCCTTGTTCACATCTAGGAGGAGGGAGAGGGCTCCTCTTCCCCCAAACATAGAACAAAGCCCTGAGTTTCACTGAAAGGATTCATTTAGGTTTTGCACCATCCCCGAGCCACACCTACTGCAAGAGATATCACTCAGGAAACCAGGGTGCCTTCCTGGTATCCAAACCACCGGCCATTACAGTGGATATGGGTGGGATGGGCCCCCATTGTCCATTACGATGTAAGATTGAGAAAGCCACATCAATGAATAACAACCTCAAGGGGTGGCTTGGGTGAGGAGGGTGGAGGAGGTTGATGGAGATTATGTGTGAGTGTCGGGGTGCTAAAGCCCCCACTTTCCTCCTGGTTCCTCAAATGTTGCATATCTCACCATGAGAGTGCTGGCCCCCAAAGAGGGGTGGGGTTTGGGGAAAGGGGGAGCTTCTCTGAAAGCTACTTTTTCTTTTAAAAAAGGAGGAACAATGGTTCTAGAAGAAACCTCTTGGAACGAGGCCTGAAGCTCCCTGCATTTAAAGCACCTGCTAATGTATCCAAGCTTGCCCCCTGACTGCACGGTGGGCCCTGGGCTTTCCCTCCAAGATGCTTGTTTGGGATGCACCTGGCTTCAGAGAACAGATGCCGGTTAATGAGTCAGAAGAGGCCCTAAGGGTCTAGTCCTGCTTGCTCGCATCTGCAGGGCTCCCTTCTCCAGCAGTCAGTGGGGGGTTACTTCAGACATTGGTACAGCTCAGCAGGGAAAGGAGCTGATGTTGGGATGCTGTAAATTTATAATTTATTCATTAACCAAATGCTTGGCTAAATAATTGGATTTTTTTTTTCTTTTGAAGTAAAGCCCTCACCTTTGAAGGTGCTAATTATCTGTTTCTCTGGGAAGTGCCGAGTGCCTGAGTTGGTGGTTGGAACCTCATTTGGTCGAAAGACAATCTGTGAGGGTCTGCATGCTGTCCCTGGGGGCCCTACACCATGAGGGAGCTGCTCCCTTTTGCCCCTCAGCACCGTAGTATTTCTTACAAAATCTCTCGTCACTGACAGGAGGTAGAAGTACCCAGAATATGAATGACTCAAAAGGCCAAGGGTGTCCCATGTGACTGGGCTGGGATGCTGAGGCAGGGTTCAGGGGAAGCCATTCACTTGGGTCAGAGGTCTGGGTGGAAGAGGTTGCACTGGTCTTTGGAAAAGAAGGGGAGGCAGAATCCTTGGCATTCCTCAGTGAGGAGGGGGAGGATTTAAATTCCATAGCAGAACAGTTTGCAAAGATGAACCTGTCTGCACATTATCTTTTTAACTGTGACACTTGGCATTTCCGTCATTTCTCTATCACCGCTGCTTCTCAGGGGAGCAGCCTGGCTGTGGGAACATCACCACATGCCTCCCCTCGTGTCTCAGATCTTTGGGATGTGAGCTGGGAGAAGTGGAGGGTCCGCGTTCCACCCCAGGGCTGTCGTCATAGCTCTTGGGGCCCAACCAAGAGGAGTGCTATTTCTGCCCCAGCTGTGACTGGTGGCCAGCTTGCTGAGCTCTTACTATATGCATCGGGTGCCACCTCAGCATTTCACACATGCTAATTCAGCTAACCTCACAGTGACCCTGTGAAGTAGACACTTGTTACTGGGGTGTCGTTATAGCTGAGACCAGAACTGTCACTACAGGGAACGGAAGACAGTGAGCCCCGCCCGAGCTAGGAGAAGCAAGCCCACAGCGCCTCCCAGTGTCCTGAAGCTTTGATAAGTTCTAGCTGACGCCGTCACCGCCCCGGCCCCCTGTCTCACCCCCATTCAGCTGTGTTACCTTCAGCTTCTAGAAAGGGTGTTGGCCCGGATCTCGCTGGCATCCTGCACGGCCAGCCCGGGCTCTGTGGAAGTGGGTGTGTGAGTGTGAACGTACCCCAGAGGAAAGGGAGAAGGTCTCTGCTGAGAAATGCGGAGCACCAGCTGGATCGGAATGTGCCAGAACCACTGGTTGTGGAACAGGGGTGGGGCAGGCGCACAGCCATTAGCGCGGGACCCTGAGGGCTGCAGCTCCGCCCACGCTCAGCTCCCAGTGGTCCTCGCGGCAGAGAGCGCGGGGAGAGGCGGGTCTCGGCCTTCTCCCTGGGGCCCTCCAGGCCCTCCGGCCTCGAGGCTGGCAGGGGAGCCGGGGGGCCGCCCAGGGACAGGCCAAGGGCTGTGTCCTGCAGAGCTCCAGAGCCCTCGCTACGGCTGCCCACTGGCCGGACCCAGGACGTGAAGTCCGAGGCCTAATGGCGGCAGCGGTCTCCATGGGTCGCGGTCCGCGGAGGCCTCAGCAGCGGGAGTATATGGACACTGGCATTAAGGTAACAGCTTCAACCAGCTTCAGTCTCTCCCTTCAAGTGTCAAAAGTCGATACAGCTTAGGTCAGTTGTCTACCCCTAGGAGGTGGCCAGAGGTCAGGGTTAAGTTGCAAGGACATTGCATATCATTACTTCAGGTCCACCTCTGTGGTGGGGCTCTTCTCAAATAGGGGCAATTGTTGTGAGCTGGGAATTCACCTGTTTGGTATTTGCTACAACATGTATTCCTATTGATCCCATACAAATGATTCTCTCCAGTTTAAATGAAAAAGCCTGAGTGCCGTCTGGGTGCTGGGTGCCTGGCTCCCTCAGTGATGACGGCTGGGCAGGGTCTAGAGACAGGCTTACGAGGTGTGTACCCAGGCAGGTGATTAAAGGGGAGTATGGCCTGTGAAATGGCCCTACCTGGAGGGAGTTCATGCCCCCAGAGAACTGGCTTTGGGAAGAACGAAGTCAGAGCTTGGTCAGCTCCACCTTTGTGGAGATGTGCCCTCTGGGGATTCACTGCCCTTTCCAGCTCTGGGTCTTGACCTTGGTCACCTGACAGCTTCAGGAACTTTACATTTCGGGAAACTGAGATTGGGTCTTTATCTCTTGCTCCCTAAAATCTTCTGGGGTCCTAATGCAAATTTTATCATTCCCAACCCAACACATTTTAAGCCTGTATCAGTAATCTCTCTCACAAATACACAAATAATTGTTTCATCTTACCACACACTTTGCCACATTTTATTGGGAATTGGTAGGTCAAAAGCTAAGAACATGTTTACAGATTTTACTTCATTTTCCTATTACTGCTTTCCAAACAATGCATCCGTTTATTTACTAGCTGTAAACAAAAGTAACCTTCTTGCCACAAAAACGATTGTTTTTATTTTTAGTAAGTATAATATAACATCTCGAGCTTGCTCTGAGTTTCTTATTTTTTTCTTTTTTTTTTTGCGGTACAAGGGCCTCTCACTGTTGTGGCCTCTCCCGTTGCGGAGCAGGACGCACAGGCTCAGCGGCCATGGCTCAAGGGCCCAGCCGCTCCACAGCATGTGGGATCTTCCTGGACCGGGGCACGAACCCCTGTCCCCTGCATCGGCAGGCGGATTCTCAACCACTGCGCCACCAGGGAAGCTCGCTTTGAGTTTCTTTGACTACCAGCTAGGGTAAACTTCCTCTCCTGAATTTGACAATTTCTTTTTCCTTTTGAATAAATTATCTGTGCATACCTGGTTCACTGAGGCTTCTGAGTCACAATCCACAAACACCAACTCTGGCTGATTAGACAGAAATGGAACTTATTAAGGCTCCCAGCATCTCCAGGAGGGCCAGGGCACCAGGCTTACAGTTTTTACAGCCGTGCAGGTGCATATAATTGGTAGACATGAGGCCATGGCCCCATGCCCTCACTCACTGCAAGGGAGATCAGGAAAAGGCATTCTAATTTTCTGTTAGGGAGGGTTCTGCCTCAAGAGGTGATGGATTCCATCAATGTAGGAAGGGGTTAAAAAACTGAGTGGCAGTATGAGGTTCCCTTTGCTGCCTTAACAAGTTACCATAAACTTGAGACTGAAAACAGTACAATCTTATTCTCTTAGGGTTCTGTAAGTTAGAAGTTGGACGCAAGGGTCAGTGGGCTAAGATCAAAGTGTCAGCAGGGCTGCCTTTCTGGAGGCTCTAGGGAAGAATTTGTTTCCTTGCCATTTCCAGCTTCTAGGGGAGCTGAACTCCTTGACCTGTGGCCCCTTCCTCCATCTTCAAAGCCAGCAACAGTGGACGCAAATCCTTGTCACGACACACTCTGAACATCTACATCTCTCTTCCATTTTTAAGGACCCCTGTGATGACATTGCACCCACCTGCATAATCCAGGATAATCTCCCTGTTTTAAGGTCAGTTCATTAGCAACCTTAATTCCTCTCTGTCTTGTAATGAATGTAACATATTCCTAGCTTCTGGGATTAGCATGTGGATATCTTTGTGGGGGGCATTATTCAGCAGAACAATGAAAAAGTGTGTCTGCTAGGTCAGCACGCATGTGGAACCTCAAAGACTGTTTGACTAGTCCTTAATTTCATGTTTAGTCAATAACATGTAACCCACAGATGTCTACAATATGGTGGAAATTTGGGGGTAGAACCTGAGGCCTGTTAAGCTTATTTGCAAATTTGTCTTCACAAGCATACATTACACTTTTGTCCTGGGTATAAATAAAATAGCTCTCTTAGAAAATGTAATAAAAATAATTTTACTTTTTCAATTTTTACACATTTATCTCAGTTTATATTTTTGATGAAAGTATGTTCAAATTTTGTATCCTTTTAATAAAATTATATTTTATTTTCAATCACTTAGATCATTCCCATCAACAAATTACATGAAAATCTTGATTATAACATCAAAATTAGTAATTTTACTAAAACAGAAATGAGAAAAATATATTTTATGGAACAAATGTATACCTTATGAATTATATATGTTTTCACTTTATTATTCATCTAAACATAGCCAGTCCATTAAAAGACTATCCAGATGAACAGAATACTACTTAAATTTAGTCATCTTGGATGTTTTTGCATGTTCTTGATATTATAAAAAACCAAGGTTTTGTGTGTATTTAAAAATTTTGTCCTTATGGAGGTACATTTATCAAGATAGGAGGATAAAGCATATTTTATCTATCAGTTTCCTAGGCTGATTTATAACTTTTAAAAATCATTTTCATGATATGTGGCTTCCATCTGTACTTGTGCCCCAAGCCCTGCAGGTGTTAGTGGCAGAACTGTCTGTCTATTGATATAATCATGTGTGTTTTTTCTCCTTTAATTTGTTGGAAAATGAATTACAGCAGTGATATTATCTAGCCCAACTTGCATTCCTAAGATAAACTAGTCATGATGTATTATTTTGTTTGTTTTTACATAGCTATATTTGGTTACTAAATTAGTTTTAGGATTTTTGCAGTCATGTTCATGAGTGAGCCTGGCATCATTTTCCTTATACTGTCGCTTCATGTTTGTGGTGTCAAGGTTATGAGATCTTCATAAATTGAGTTGGGGATTATTCTATCAATATTGCTTTATGTTGTTTCAAGCTTCATTATTAAGTCTATACAAGATTAGAATTTTTATTATCTTACTGATGAATCGAAGTTTAGAAATTTTATGTAGTTACTGTCTTTCTGTCTAGTAATGATTTTGCCTTAAACTTTGTTTTGTCTGATATTATTTCATTTGGTTAGTAAAGAAATTTCATATGGCTAATGTTTATTTTTCCATTCTTCCCTGACCCTCTCCCCCACCTAGTCTTTCTATTATTTTATGCTTTAGGCATGTCTCCTGTAACTTTTACCTGGATTCTTAAAAATTTAGTCTGGTGATCTCTGTTTTTTAATCTCTTTATATTTATGTAACTACTCACATATTAGATTTATTTCTACCATCTTACTGTGTGTCTTTAAAACAAAATCTCTCTATGTGGCTATATTAGTCTGCTCAGGCTGCCATAACAAAATACCACAGACTTGGTGGAGTAAACAGTAGAAGTATATTTCTCATAGTTTTGGAGGCTAGAAGTCAGATCAAGGTGCTGGCAGATTCAGTTTCTGGTGAGGACTGTCTTCCTAGCCTGTAGATAGCCCCCATCTCTCGCTGTGTGTTCATGTGACCTGTCAGTGTACACAGAGAGAAGCAGTTGGGAGGGGAACTCTCCCATGTCTCTTCTTATAAGGACACTAATCCCGTTGGATCAGGACCCCACCTTTAATTGCTTACTTAGAGGCCTCATCTCCAAATACAGCCACACTGGGGGCTAGGGCTTCAACATATGAATTGGCGGGGGCAGGGGGGCACATTTAGTCCATAACAGTGGCATTCTACATAATCTCTCTATATTCCAGCTTTCAAATTCTTTCTTCTGTTGTATGCCCTGTCCCAAGAGATCTTACATTTTAATGGTGAGGTGACACCCAGACAATTAACAATACAATGTATAATATTAGGTGCGCTTAAGTGCTGAAGAGAGATTAAAGAGGCGTATGTATTTGGTGGAGGTGTGGGGTGGGTTGCAGTTTAGGTAGGGAGTCCAGCGATGGCCTTACGGAGAAGATGACATTTGGGTAAATATCAGAGAAGGTAAGGAAATGAGTCATACAGCTAAATGAGGAAAAATTGTTCCAGAAAGAGGGAACAGCCAGGGCAGAGGTTTTGAGGACAAAATGTGCCTGGTTTGTTAGAGCAACAAAACAAGGCCAGAATGGCTGGAGAGAAGTGAGCAAGAGAAGGGTAGGAGGAAGAGGTTAGAGAGGTAGCAAGGGGCTAGACCATAGGCAAGATGCAATTAGTCTAACCCACCCATTTTGTAATCTAAACCATGTTTGTATTTCAGTAGGCCATGGTAAGGACTTTGGCTTTTACTCTGAGAGTGATGGGGAGTCATGGAGGGTTCTGAGCAGAGAAGAGATCTGGTTTCATTTCACAGCATAATTCTGGCTACTGGATGGAAAATCAACTTGGGAGGAGGTGAGAATGAGAAATGAGGCACAGACATGGATCCTGCAGAGCACTAGCATTTAGTGAGGAAGATAAGGTGGGCTTTGAGGTGTTTCTCGTCATCTGAAGACATTTCAGTATGTTGAAGGCTGAGAGAGTTGTCAGTGAGGGGAGACTGCTTAACTGCCTTGAAGTAGAAATGGAAGGGGCGGACCTTGGAAGGTTGAGGGCTCTGATAAATTTTGCCTCTTCCCAGCCATGGTCCAAGCCAACTGAGAAATAAGATGAGGTATTCTTTGGAGAAAGGCCAAAATATCAACTTTATTACTGGGTCAAGTCTGGGTTGGAGGAAGTGACTTTCTTAGGGCAAATGAGCTTTTTTGAATTGAATCTGAGCATTAGACAGACATACCTGCCAAGTTCAGAGGTGCTGGACCATCTCAGACCTCCTCCAGTGAGGGCAGGACATTTGCTGTTAAGCCTACAACTTGGTCAGGAGCAGGAAGTCTGAGCTCCAAGCAGGCAAGGAAGATTTCCAAGAGCAAAAGATGGAGGGGCTGAGCTGAGCTGAGCTTGAATTCAGACAGAGAGCAAAAAACCATACTAATTTAGCTCCAAGAGGAGGTGGGTGCATTTCCTCTTAGCATTACCCAACTTTTCATTCTGTTGACCTCTCAGGTTTAATCACTGTTATGTACTCTATAATTTACTTTAAATTCTTCAGCATAGGCACTGTGGTCTTAGTATGCATGTTTGCTTTAATCTGTACTCTGTATTCAGTTTTCCTAATTCAGGAATATATACTGCAAGGGTCATTAAGCTGCTAAAAATGCTTCAGCTATCTTTATCTTGGACTAACAATAGAAGCTCTGTTAATTAGACAAATGGATGTCATCAGTAAAATGAGAGGTATACAAGATGTGGGTTGGAAATTACAGACATTCCCACTCTTACCTAAACAGGGTTTAAAATTTTAGTGATAATGGATAACCACCCATTGAATAACATTCTATGAGTTCATACTGAAATAAATAAATAAATAAATAAATAAATAAATATTCTTTCTTATAATAGAAATTCAACAATAAAAATAAAAGAAACGATGGAATTAGAAACTCACCAATGTTGCCCCAAATAGTGGAGTTTCATGATGAACCATATATTTATGTAGGCTCACAATGTCTTCCTGGATATTGTTTATTAATTATGAAGGGGGGAAGCAGTAACTTTATAGTGAGGAATCTTGGAGTGCCCATCTCAACTAAGTCATCAAAATTAACATCACCCAGTAATGGAGCAAAAGCCATTATCATGTGCCTCCTCATATGGTGCGCTGAGGACACAGCATCACTTCTGCAGCATTCCTACCAAAAATGCATAACCTTAATCTAATCATGAAACATCAGAGAAAGCCAAAATGAGGAACATTCTATAAACGAATTGGTCTTTCCTCTTCAAAATGTCAAGGTCAAGAAAGGCAAAAAATGACTGAGGAACTGTTCCAGGTTAAAGCAGGCAATGTGTTGATGACTAAATGCAGTGTGTGATCCTGGAGTGGATCCTGGACGGAGGCAAAAAAGCTACAAAGGACATGACTGAGACAATGACAAAATTTGAATATGGACTGAGAATTAGATAATAGGTTTGTATCAAAGTTAAATTTCCTTATTTTAATATTGGTACTCTTCTTATGTAGGAGAATACCCTTATTCCTAGCAAACAAAAAACCAACACTCTGAAATATTCAGTGGGTGATTCATGTGCCTGAATCTGACTATATCCTGTAACCAGAATATTGTGACATTTGTATCTAGTTAACCTTCCATACACAGAACAGAGCTGGGAATTCACAGAGGTCCCAGAATAGGTTGTAGGACTCTTTCTTGCCTGCCTGCTAATTAGCATTTGCATGGGTGGCAGAACTCAATCTAAAAATTACTTTCACTGTATCTTGGTAGGGAGGTTACAGAGGAGGCCATAGATGTTCCTCAAAGGAGTCTGTTGTGAATAAGCAAATTGCTTTAGGCGAGTTTGCAACAACTGTTAAGCCTGTGGTCAGCCAGGGGTGTGGCCGTCTTGGGGGAGACCAGCAACTCATCGGTAGGGTCCTGCTCCCATCTTTGTGGACTAGCCACTGTTTTGGGGGGTACCCTCCACATCGCTAGTGGGCAGCAGAGGTGGATTTATCACAAAGCTGAGGATGCTGACGCTTCATGACCCCTCACTTGCTCAGGCCCCTACCCGGGCCCTATACCTGATTTTGTATTCATCAACTTATGTTCTTTTCTCCTTAAACTGCTCCCTTCCTGAAAATTGTATAAGCTTCAGGCTTCAGAAAATGTGCTGGCATTTTAGGTTTTGCCTGCAGAAGGCTCTGAGATGGGTCAGAACCACACAGTGAGCTCACAAAGCTGGACACTCACTCCCCATTCTGTTTCTGACCCCCACTTAAATCAGTCACATTGTCTATCGTCAGAGGTTCTTTGATGAGAGCAAATGATCACATTAAGATACTCCACAAATAAAATGCAATCATTATAGGGAGGTCCCAGGTGTGAATATAAATCCCTTTTCCATTACAAATTCTCAGGGAGAAATGAAGTTGAAAGGTTAGACCTACTTGCATGTTAAAATCCAAAGACAATGAAGTTTTGAAGGAATTAAATTTTGAAATCAAATTATCTTGCCCTTGTGAGTTGAAGTTCAAATAAATGAAAGTCTAAAATTGATAATATCCATCTCCTCATCCCAAACCCAGTTGCTAACGGCTCTATCTCAGCTAGAGGTGTCTCAAGGCCTGGGTGGCGTTGAGGCCCTTCTGGCAGCTCTAGCCTGGGCCAACTCTTCCGGGAAAAGAGGTGGTTCCTTAAGACACAGCCTTGCTCCCCACCAAAGTAAGAAAGCAAGTGACTCTCCAGTCCTGGATCAATTTTCTCAGGAAAAAGCCTGTTTTAGGTGTTGACAGAGATCACAGCAGAGACTCAATGGTATCTAAGGAAAGGAGGATAGAAGAAAAGTCCCTTTTCCCTCTGTATCAAACCCCAGTTCTGAAATAATGTTCTGAAGGACGGGAAGTCCTGTGGAGCCTCGGGAATGAGCAGACACAAAGTGGAAAATACGTTTGAGGTGAGACTTCATTCAATAATGATGGTGTGTCCCATGGTGTCATGCACCGTGTCATGCTCTGGGGGGCAGTGGTGAGCAAGGCAAGCGAGGCCCTTCCCGGAAAGGATGAGGCCCGTGCATCCACAAGTGCAGGAGGTCAGTTCGTTCAGAGCTTGGAGGAAGAACATTTACCAGCACAGGAGATTGCTTTGAACTCATTTCTCCCCAGGTAACCGGGAATGACAGTTCATCCTGATTTTATACCAGAGCGAGCCACAAAGAGAGCAGCTGTCTAAGAGGAGGAAGGGAGGGAGACTCTGGGTCAGAACACACAAATAAAGAAGAAAAGAAGCTGAATGCTTGTTTCCTCTGGGCTTCCAGGCACTGAGCTACATCAACCTGAGGGGGCTTCTCCTCTGAGTGGCGTGCCACTGTGCTTCCTGACTCTGAATTTCTGGGCAGCGGTCCCTTGTCACAGATCTTGTCAGAGAGATTGCCAGCTTTACTTTTACTTCCCGATTGTAAAAAAAAATGACCTTTTTCTATCACCCTCCAACTGCTTCTCAGAGCACAAGTCATTTCTCTTACCTCTTTACTAGCCGTGTTACTTTGAAACTCCTAACATTTGATTGGCATTGCTCAGTGGAAATATTCCTGCTAATGCATATGCACCCCTCGAACTTTCATCCTCTGCCAGATTGCTGCTCCAGCTGGACTTTTCACTCACCTTCTCGACAGAAACAGGAGTTTTAAATAAATGCGGCAACTCACACGTTATGACCCTTTCTCTTCACCTTTCTCCTCACCTTTCTCCAGAGAATGGAGAGTCACATGTTAGGTAACCCCTCAACCAGGCCATTAGCAGTTGGAAGGCAGGAAGTTACAGCCATTATCAGAAGGAAAATCTGACTTTTAGATGCTGGAGGATACACAGAGTGCAGAGGGTGGATTATAACAGGTCTTTTTTTTTTTTTTTTTTTTTACCCTTAAGACATCTATCAGTCCATACCAAGCTTTTCTCAGCTTCCCGCCCCACTCCTAATTGTCCTCTCAGTGTTTTCATCCCCTGCCCTCCTGTGGGTCTTCCTTGGAGTAGATGTCCTGCTCCCATCTCTCTTTTTCCTTGTTGTCAGGGGCTTGGGCAGGGCAGCTTCTCCCCGGAGAGGCAACACGGTTGCCATGTTGGCTCCTGAGATAAAACAAAGGGAGCCAGAGCCCACTTCATGTGTTTCTAGAGGAGACTTGTGATGAAGAGGACAAAGAGGGACCTTGTTTCCTGGCTAAGATGAAGGCAATAACGGGTTATCTCCATAGCAGCACTAAGGGATAAATATCCATGAGGCCAATGCCTTTCCGATTCTTTTAGGAATCTGTCTGTAAAATGGTGGTACCAAACCTATCTATACAAAGTTAGAGCCAGTTAAATGTGGAATGGACTCAGACATCTGGGCAGACTGAACCCACCACTGATCAGTCATTCTGCTGATTTCTTCAATTTCCTTTCCATTTTAGGATTCTCACTTCTCCTCACCTGCGATTATCAACACAGTGAGAGTTAGCTGGGTGCCCTGCTCATATCTAACTCAAGAACTGTTATTGTACTTGTAATTCATCAGCATACATTCACATTTCTAGTTTTACAAGATTCCATGCTAACATCCTTAAAACAGGCTGTGTCCACAAAACAGTGTAGTTGATGGAAAGTAAACATTCAAATTAACCAGTTGATTGGCCATTGTGATACCATTAATGATTTTTGTTTACTCCATGAATTAACAGAGTTCCAGGCCCACCTAAGTGTCAAAGCAACTTGTATTTCCAGAAAACCTAAACTGGAAATCGTTTCCCAGTGTGATAGTAGAGCCACCAAAGGGGCTAGATTCGAGGTAAATACGCAATCAATAACATTCCTCTATATAAGGAATAATCAGTTAGAAAAGTATAATAAAAGGAGACCCCATTCACAATAGAAACAAGACCCATAAAGTACCAAGGAATACTTTTAACGTGAAATATATGCGACCTGTGAGCAGAAAACCAACCAACCAACCAACTAACCAACTGAATAAACAAGCAAAAATGTGGTGAGCTACAAGAAGGCCTGACTGAATAAATACAAGAAATGTGCTCCTGTTGGAGGCAAGAACATCTTAAAGAAACAATTTCTACTTAAACTAATTTATAGATTTCTACAAATTTCCAGTGAACACCATGGAACATTTTTAAAAGATAAAATTATTTACCTGAAATAGATAATGAATAAACATCAAAGAAAGAGATGACATCAAAGAAAATGATTGTGATTGTCCTAATGGGTACTAGGGCTGCCGTTTATGAAAACATATTCTCAAACTATGTAAAGAGTATGGTACTGTTGCAAATCAATGGAACATAGTACTTACTACAGAAATGGACACTAGTATGTGTAAGAAACAAAAATATTATAAAGAAGGTCACATGATCAATGGGAAAAGGAAAGATTATTCAATAAATGCTATTAAGGAAGTTGGATGTCTTTAAAATACCTATTCAAATCTTCTAACATTGCACAGAAATTAATTCTAAGTAAGTTAAAGAAATTTTTAAGAATCTAAATATATCAAATAGAAGAAAATAAAATGGAATATTGATTAGGCCTCTGATGGAAGGGATCCATGCAAAGCATATAAGCTAGATATGAATACATAAAAACCAACACTCTGAAATGCAATAAAATAAAGCAAACAAAATGCAGAAGACAGATGAAAAATATTTCCAATGAAAAAGACAGACAAGTTCTAACACTTGCTAATAACTAAAATATGTTTAAAAAACACATAAAGCAAAACCTCTGAGATGTCAATATGGGCAAAGGACTTGAAAAAAAAATATTTTTAGGGAGGAATTAAACAGGTCAACACAAATATAAAAATGTTCATCTTCATTAATTGCAAAAGAAATGTAAAGACATTATAAAGAGATTCATATTTGGCTTATTAGCAAAGATTTTAAGAATGTTAATCAATGCTAGTGATAATTTAATGAACCTGGCATTCTCATAAATTTCTACTGACAACAATCCGTTTGGAAAACATTTAGACAGTATATATCAAGCTTCTGAAAATATTTATACCCTTTGAAACAGAATTTCACTTTTGACGATTTATTCTACAGATAAATACTTTTTGTACAAACAGATTTATTGCATCATTATTTATGAAAGGATACAACAAAAAATATCAAAGTGTTCAGCTGTAGGAAAATGGTTAAGTAAACTTTGGTATATTCAGATAAGAGATTCCAGACTGTATATATATGTGATTACAAAGCTTACGCATAAAAAATAATAATGGATTGAACAATGGGACTATCAATGGATTTTTTTCTTTATTCAATAGGTTTTAAATACTGCTTTTTAAATTACATGAAAAAATAGGAAATACAAATAAACAAAAGAAAAAATATATGTGAAAACCTACCACCCAGAGTCGATCACTGTTTTTTTTTGTTTTTTTTTTTTTGCGGTACGCGGGCCTCTCACTGCTGTAGCCTCTCCTGTTGCGGAGCACAGACTCCAGACGCGCAGGCTCAGCGGCCATGGCTCTCGGGCCCAGCCGCTCCGCGGCACGTGGGATCTTCCCGGACCAGGGCACGAACCCGTGTCCCCTGCATCGGCAGGCGGACTCTCAACCACTGCGCCACCAGGGAAGCCCTCAATCACTGTTTTTAGTTATCGTCTCCCCAAACTTCAACACCTTACTTCATATTTTGAAATGATAGTACATTCACATGGTTTAAAAACCAGAAAGTATAAAGACGTGTATGGGGAAAAGTCCCCTTCTTGTGCTTAATCCCCCAGTGTCAGTTTCCCAGTCGTCAGATTTTTAAATATATTACATATACATGCAAATACAAATCTAGATTTCTCACACTTTTTGCCCAAAGGGAAACATAGCATATACACTTTTCTGAAACTTGCTTTTTTTCATTTAACAATATTATCTAGAAGTTCTTTCCATATCGGCACAAGAGGACTTGTTCTTTTTTTTTATAGTTAAATAGCACTGCATTGTGTAGACATACTGGAGTTTATTTAACTAGTCCACAGTTAATGTTCATACTTTTTCTGTAGGTAAACTTTCCCTTTATAGTTTTCTCTAGTTTCATAATTACCTTTCATAAATGTACATTTTAATGAAAAAGGAAACTTTATTAAAACTATTGATTAGGGCTTCCCTGGTGGCGCAGTGGTTGCGCGTCCGCCTGCCGTTGCAGGGGAACCGGGTTTGCGCCCCGGTCTGGGAGGATCCCACGTGCCGCGGAGTGGCTGGGCCCGTGAGCCATGGCCGCTGAGCCTGCGAGTCTGGAGCCTGTGCTCCGCAACGGGAGAGGCCGCAGCAGAGGGAGGCCCGCATACCACAAAAAAAAAAACAAAAACAAACAAACAAAAAAAAACTATTGATTAAGCTATTAAAATTTAATCAGAATTTGCAGATATTAATTATAATTCAGAGATACTGACTTTCCAATTTCAAGGATTCAACATAAACAGAGTTATAAATATCTAAAAAGATAGGACCAATCCCTGCTACCATGAAGGCAGCTCAAGATTCAGTGACACAGATGACAATATTCTGTGAAACAATCTGTCGGCATTTTCAGAAATAAGATGCGCAACGCCTGGAGTGCCAGCCAGCCAGGCTCCCTGGAAGAGATGTCGGTGAGGACAGAGCTGCCCAGGGTGACATGTTTTTAAATAGCTCAGAGGCCAAAGCACACTGCAGGGTGTCAGGCATCTTTCTGACATTTCCGTTGTTTATAAATTGAGTTGAATCTTTATCAAAATGAAATGTGTATACAGTAATGCTTTCCTAAGAGGAAACCTAGGGTAAGCACCATGTGTAATTAAGAAGATAACTTCTTAGCACATTTTGTTGTTTATTGCTGTGTAACAAGCTATCCCAAAATGTTGTAGCTAAACAGCAATCTATTATTTCTCGTGATTCTGTGGGTTGACTCAGTTCCATTGAGAGGAACTTTCGCTCTGTGTTGTGTGGCTGAGGACACTCATGCTGTTGCATTCTGTTGGCAGCTTGGGTGGAACTGGAATGTCCAAATGGCCTCCAGGGCCCCTCTCCACTTGGCCTTTCACCCTTCAGGGGTCTAGCTCCAAGATGAAGCATTCCGAGAGGACAAGCTCCCATGTGCAAGTGCTTATTAAACCTCTGCTATCACCACATTCGCTCATGTCCCATTGGCCAAAGCAAGTTACACGGTCAAGGCCAGAGTCAAGGACTTGAGTACACAAGGGCATGAATGCCACAGAGTGTTTTTCACTGGGGCCACCAGAGTAACATACTGACACACCATGTTTTTCTCTAATGTTTTGTTTGACAGGATGGGCTTACTTCCCTCTGATAAAGTCACTAGTAGGAAACAAGTAAAACACTGAACCTGCACCAGAGATCACACAGGTGAAGTTTCTCTGACTTTAAAAAACATCCCTCAAAAATCTTAGAGTGCAGCCAAGTAGTGTTGATTATAAAGGTAAAATGTGTAAACTGCAGCATAGTTTTAGAAAGCATCAGTTTATCCAGCTATTGGGAGACAAGCTTTACTGCACCGATTGGTCCTTTTGACTCTCCTTGTCCAGGATTCATAGGAGGATCTCTGTCTGTGGCCGCAGATTTCTCTGTAGTTCTTGTCATCAGGCTGAAGCAGGGGGACATGAGAGTGGATGGATGGTATAGTGCCAATCATCACTGCCACCAAAGGGCTTGAGTCTCACTGATAGTGAGTAGACCAATATGAGAAATGATTCCATCCAGTGTAAAACATTCAAATTCAAAAAGACAACTCTCTGTAGGGGATAAATAATTAGCCAAGGGATGCTAACCAGAAAATTGGAATTTTATGGTTAAATTGAATCTGTTTAGAAGAAAAACAAAACAGACTAAATCAACAGACTAACTGAATCTCGACCAGCAGGGAGCAGGCATATTGGCTGTTAATATGAAAAATTATTTTGACAATTCGAAAAAAATCAATGACGGTGGAGAGAGTGAATGTTGAAAGAACTGCTTAAATCCTAATATAATTAACAGTATCAAGAAGGAAAGGCAAAAAGAGGATAGTAGTAAAATAAAACCAAGCATCTCCTGAAAATATGAGATGACTGAACTTGCTCTTTAAGGTCATGTAATTTGGAAAATGGTGCTTATTTTTATTCTATTTTTTTCCCTAATAATTACAGAGTAAATGCCGATAGGAACATGGATTGGGGTATGTAAAAATCTATTTGAAAGAAGAAATAGGTTGGTAAAAATGTGGCCTTCTGCATAAATTTGCTTTATGTAATATTTAGTTAAAGCAAAAATTATAAAGGTTTGAAATGACAAACAGAATAGAGTGATTCATCCATCCATTTATTTGATTGCATTAAAATGAAAAACTGAACAATTTAAGTAATGAGTCAAAGATATTCAAATTATATAATACTCTTTAGCCCCTCAAGTATTTTTCTCCTTGTCTGGGACTGGCCAATACCAAGAACCATGCTTCTTCCTGAAATATGGTGAAAGAAATGCTTTGATGAGTAGTCTTCCTAGGTAGCACAGACATGACCATGATAGTGGTTTGGTGATGACTGCTAATTTATTGCATGTGTAGTGTGTGCCAGGCACTGTGTTAAGTGCTTTACATGCTTATTCTCAGTAATCATCATCCCCACATTACAGATCAGGAAACTGAGGCACAAAGGTACATGTTTAAATCACTTGTTGACAGTCATACGTTTAGTAAAAGGCAAAGATGGGATTTGAAGCAGGCAGTCTGCCTGCAGCTCCAACATCCCACTGACTTCCAAGCTGTATCAAAACAAGGGCTGGGGGACTTCCCTGGTGGCACAGTGGTTAAGAATCCACCTGCCAACGCAGGGGACACGGGTTCAAGCCCTGGTCCGGGAAGATCCCACATGCTGCGGAGCAGCTAAGTCCGTGTGCTGCAACTACTGAGCCTGCACTCTAGAGCCGCGAACCACAACTACTGAAGCCGGTGCGTCTAGAGCCCGTGCTCCACAGCAAGCGAAGCCATTGCAATGAGAAGACCGCGCACGGCAATGAAGAGTAGCCCCCGCTCGCCGCAACTAGAGAAAGCCCACCTGCAGCAATGAAGACCCAACACAGCCAAAAATAAGATAAATAAAATAAATTTATAAAAAAACAAGGGCTGGGATGAATAAAACTGTGAGTTACCATAGCAACCAAAGAAAGGAAGCTGAAGAGTTGTTGACATACCCAGCTCAATAAATAATCTGCTACCCCAATTTTCTTCTTTCTACTGACATCCTTTTATTTTTCTACTGCTACTTTACAAAGCAAAAAAGCTATCCAAACAGTCCACCCTTTAAACTAACAGGAGACTAGAAAAATCTAGTCCTCTAGATATCATTTATTTGCACTTTTTTTCCTTTGTAGATTCAGTAAGAAAACAAATTCTGTATTTTCCATTTAATTTAATGGAATTAAATTATGGTTGATCTCTTGGGACACAGGAGAGCTCCCTGTTTTAAAGACATAGTCCTATGTCGCCATCTAGAGGAAGAAATATAAAAATCTCTTATTTTTACTTGGGCTGTCAATTTTTAGCAGTTTCATGATTCAAACAAAGATTATTTATTATGTACAAAGAGAGAAAAGCAGAATTTAAAATACAAAATTTTTAGTGCACGTTGAATCAAACATTTCAAGAGTATTACAAACTGGACTACAGTTTAGAGAAAAAATTATTATGAAAAGTTGATTCTTGTATTTTTAAGAAAGATTTGGCATTTTCATCAAGTTCTAATGTACTGAACTGTTTTTTTTTTCATAAAATATACTTGTGAGCATGGTCCTTTCTTTTTTTAAAAATTTTATTTATTTTTGGCTGTGTTGGGTCTTCATTGCTGCGTGCGGGCTTTCTCTAGTTGCGGCGAGCGGGGTCTACTCTTCGTTGCAGTGCACGGGCCTCTCATTGCGGTGGCTTCTCTTGCTGTGGAGCACGGGCTCTAGACGCACAGGCTTCAGTAGTTGTGGTTTGCGGGCTCTAGAGTGCAGACTAAGTAGTTGTGGCACACGGGCTTAGTTGCTCTGCGGCATGTGGGATCTTCCCGGACCAGGGCTAGAACCCATGTCCCCTGCATTGGCAGGTGGATTCTTAACCACTGCGCCTCCAGGGAAGTCCCGGTTTTTCTTTCTAAAGGTTTAGGTTCAAGGAGCAGAAGACAAACTGCATCTCTTTCTAAGGTTACTTTTGTTGGCGTGGCACCAACAGAAGTTTAGAACATACCTGAACTCTTTGCTGGCAGGACCCTATGGATCTTACTCACTTTCCATCCCCAGGAACCAGAGAAGTTCTGGCCCATTGTTGGCACTCAATAAACACTCTTGTCAAGTGAATGTTTTCCTTCTTGTGTTCTATAAGTAATCAACCTTTGCTGTACAACTGTGCAGATAACCTAGAATAAACCAAAAATCCTGGTCAGGGCCCAGGCCAGTGAGTAAAATGAGATTTCTTTACGGCAAGTCAGCCTCCAGAATTAAAAAAAGAAATACCCCTTGATTTTCACAGAGCCTAAAATTCCGTTATGAACAACTTACCTTTTTGAGTGACACCTTTTAACAATATCCCATTAAAAGTTCACACTTCATAGGAAAATTAACATCTTAAGTGCTATTAACTCTAAATTTGGCTGGGTCAAGGGCAGCCCTAACCCCTAGGTACAACAGGGATTGTGAAAGGTGATGGGTTGAGATATGGGAGGAAAATATTAGAAGTTCTATTGATGGCATCTTTAAAATGTCTTTGTTTTGCATGATTTATAAGATACATAATTTAATAATACAGTAGTATATGTACATAAACATTGGAATGTTCATTCAAAAATTTTTCCTAATAATTTTTTTAAATAAATTCATTTATTTAGTTAGCTTTGGCTGTGTTGGGTCTTTGTTGCTGCATGCGGGCTTTCTCTAGTTGCGGTGAGTGGGGGCTGCTCTTCATTGCGGTGCGCGGGCTTCTCGTTGCAATGGCTTCTCTTGTTGCGGAACACGGGCTGTAGGCGCACAGGCTCCAGTAGTTGTGGCGCACAGGCTCAGTAGTTGTGGCACATGGGCTTAGTTGCTCTGCAGCCTGTGGAATCTTCCCGGACCAGGGATCGAACCCGTGTCCCCTGCATTGGCAGGCGGATTCTTAACCACTGCTGGCACACGGGCTTAGTTGCTCTGCGGCATGTGGGATCTTCCCGGACCAGGGCTAGAACCCATGTCCCCTGCATTGGCAGGTGGATTCTTAACCACTGCGCCTCCAGGGAAGTCCCGGTTTTTCTTTCTAAAGGTTTAGGTTCAAGGAGCAGAAGACAAACTGCATCTCTTTCTAAGGTTACTTTTGTTGGCGTGGCACCAACAGAAGTTTAGAACATACCTGAACTCTTTGCTGGCAGGACCCTATGGATCTTACTCACTTTCCATCCCCAGGAACCAGAGAAGTTCTGGCCCATTGTTGGCACTCAATAAACACTCTTGTCAAGTGAATGTTTTCCTTCTTGTGTTCTATAAGTAATCAACCTTTGCTGTACAACTGTGCAGATAACCTAGAATAAACCAAAAATCCTGGTCAGGGCCCAGGCCAGTGAGTAAAATGAGATTTCTTTACGGCAAGTCAGCCTCCAGAATTAAAAAAAGAAATACCCCTTGATTTTCACAGAGCCTAAAATTCCGTTATGAACAACTTACCTTTTTGAGTGACACCTTTTAACAATATCCCATTAAAAGTTCACACTTCATAGGAAAATTAACATCTTAAGTGCTATTAACTCTAAATTTGGCTGGGTCAAGGGCAGCCCTAACCCCTAGGTACAACAGGGATTGTGAAAGGTGATGGGTTGAGATATGGGAGGAAAATATTAGAAGTTCTATTGATGGCATCTTTAAAATGTCTTTGTTTTGCATGATTTATAAGATACATAATTTAATAATACAGTAGTATATGTACATAAACATTGGAATGTTCATTCAAAAATTTTTCCTAATAATTTTTTTAAATAAATTCATTTATTTAGTTAGCTTTGGCTGTGTTGGGTCTTTGTTGCTGCATGCGGGCTTTCTCTAGTTGCGGTGAGTGGGGGCTGCTCTTCATTGCGGTGCGCGGGCTTCTCGTTGCAATGGCTTCTCTTGTTGCGGAACACGGGCTGTAGGCGCACAGGCTCCAGTAGTTGTGGCGCACAGGCTCAGTAGTTGTGGCACATGGGCTTAGTTGCTCTGCAGCCTGTGGAATCTTCCCGGACCAGGGATCGAACCCGTGTCCCCTGCATTGGCAGGCGGATTCTTAACCACTGCGCCACTAGAGAAGTCTCTTTCCTAATAAATTTGAAGACCACTGGTGAATACATGACTTTGGAGTCTGGCCTAAGCACGAAGTCCTGCTCTGTCCTTATCAGGCTGCGGGGAACTGGACAAATTCTTTAACCTCTTTAAGCCTTTATTTTCTCTTTAATAAGAGGGGATAATAATATTACTTTTTCAACATTGTGGTGGAAATTGAATGAGTTGTCTGTAAAGTGTTCAGCCCTGGGCCCAGAAAACCTTAAAAGTTTGATAAATACAGCCGACTTCACAGGTGTGTGACCTGTGCAGTTGCACAGGGCCCCACTCAGAAGGGGCTCCAGTTTGGTTTAATGCTCTGCTATCTCTGTCTAGAGATTTTAGCAATTTTTTGATCAAGTGCCTTGCATTTTCATTTTGTCCTGGGCCATGCAAATTATGTAGCCGGTCTTGGTAAGGGGTAATTCTCGATGTTGGTCTAGCTAAATTTGCCATCCATGTTTTCTTAGTTTAGTTGTAAAGGTTCATACTTTGGTCCAAATCCCCATTTAAACTTCTTTAGGTCACCAAGAATACTCCCTGGGAGATGAGCAGTCTTTAAAAAAATTTTTTTTTCCTGAGGTGTAATTCACATACCATAAAACTTAACATTTAAAAGTGTACAATTCTGTTGTTTTAAACCCCTCCCCCAGTTTCACTGAGATATAATTGACAACATTATTTTAAGTCGAGTCACAAGGTTAGCCTGGTCTTTCTAAAGAGCCCTAGATTGGGAGTGAATAGCGCTGATTCTCTCTTGTTTTCACCATTTTTGAAGTAGAATCTCAACAAATGATGTGTGGTTGGACTGTACTACTTCCCTGAAATATGTTTTACCAGTAACAGACTAATGCTCTTAATTACCCATAACATTTTAGAGGTGGAAGAGATCCTACAGATTATTCATTTTACAGCTGAGTAAACCGAGACCTGAAGAGATTGAGTGCCTGTTCAATGCCGTGCAGGAAGTGATTAGGGCTGGAACTCAGGTCTTGTTTTCATTCCATGTGCCCCTGGCTCGATAATTCTGTCCTCTATTCAGATTGCTCACCTCTCCTCAGTGGAATCAAAACATTTTCTAATATGGAAGATTAGGTATTTGTGGGTACCAGCACCAGGGTTCACAAAAGGACATTTTTTAGTCTCCTTTCCATTAGTAAAATGTTTTCAGAAATTCAGGATTTCAGGGGTCAGGATATTTGGATTATAAATATTTCTCTAACTTTCCTCACTCTAGGGCATGACTAATTGATTCTGAGGGCTTCACGTTACCATTCGTTTGATGATATTACTGTGCCTTCTATGTACAATTTTGAACTTATTACAGTCTATAATGGTAGTGATTTAATGAACTTGTGGCATATTGTTTAGCTCATTAAAGTCTTTGCATTTAAGCAATGTTGATGCTTTTAAAACTGTGGAGAATTATTAGTTCGATGCAACATTAGTTCCGATATATTCTACAATTTGGCAGAAAACTTTGGTTCAGAGAACTGACCCCAATTTCATGGCCGGGCAGCATATAAACACAGCAATAGTAACTCAGGAAATCACATAGACACATGCATAATTAAGTCCAAATCTTATTTTAAATTCTTTGGGAGCCTTCTGTGGGAGGATATTTTAAATAGTGATTATATGTAATATTATTAACAATAAAAGTATTTTGAATATTTACCATGTGCTAGGCATTCTAAACTTTCATCCACAACATGTTTATGAAGTGGGTTATTATTTTTATCTCCATTTTACAGATGAAGAAACCAAGATGTTAGGAGGTAAATAACTTGCCCAGGGTTTTATATCCAGATGGCAGAGGTGGATGTGGTTGGAAGCATCTGACTCCAGAGCCTGAATCCCTAACTATCACCATGCGCTTCCTATTTCTCATTGGATGAAGTAACAAAACAAGATTTTACTTGTCCTGTTTTAATGAAAATGTAATAAAGAAAACACTTGCAGGGATAATGAATAAACACCTTCAGATGAAAATAAGCCCAAGAGAAGATTCTGTAGGGGATGCTAATTTTTTGACTGTGCCACTTGGAACCCTGTCTGGAGCAGTCAGAGAGGATGGGCCCTGTTCAGAATCCTGCCTCTAACAATATTTGAAGCAGTTTTTTAAAAAATTGGAAATATGAAATATTTAAACAATTTTAAACATATACAAAAGTAGAGAGAATTAGTATAGGGAACCTGTCCATAACCGTTACCCAGATTCAGTAATTATCAGCTCAGAGCCGATCTAATTTCAATCTCCCACCCTCTACGGATTACTTTTAAGCAAATTCAGACCTCAAAATTTTTCATACATAAATATTTCAGCATGTATCTCTAAAAGATAAGGATTCACTTTAAAAAGCATATTCACAATGTTATTATAACACCTGAAAATTCTAATACCTTAAAATAATCAAATATTGAGTATTCACATTTCCATGTTTATCTCATAGTGGTTTTTTTTTTTTAATGGTTTGTTCAAATCAGAATCCAAGTAAACTCCATGAGATTGGTATGTATTTTAAGTAAGTAAACTCCATGAGATTGGTATGTATTTTAAGTATATTCTAACATAGTTTCCCCCTCCATCTGACATTTTTATTTCTTGTAATTTATTTGATTAAAACAAAAACAACCAAAACAGGTTTCCTTTGGAATTGCCCAAAGCTGGATTTTGCTGATTGCATTTCTGCAGTATTATTTATTATGCTCCAATATGATGACTGAAAACATTTTAATTTTTTTAACTTTAGAATCTATCCTCAGGGACATAACCATTTTATTTTATTTTTTGTCTTCAGGTACATCCTTGGGAATGTACAGTCGATCTTCCTTATTTTAAGATAGTGGAGTTTTAATTTGCATTTCTCTTATTTTGAGCATTTCTTTTTTTCCATATTGTTAAGGACCATTTTTATTTCTTCTTACGTAAACTGCGTATTCATATTTTTCCATAGAGTTAGTAGGCTTATTTTTTATCAAAAGAAGTTCAGATATTAGAGATATTTATCCCTTCTCTGTGATTTTGATTACAAATATTTTCCCCAGTTAATTATTTTTCTTTTCACTTTCTTATGCTATTCTCTGCCTTGCAAGAGTTTCTTAATTTTTTTTTTTTTTTTAGTTATTGAGTGTATCAGTTTTTGCCCATATTACTTCTGGATTTTGCAACATAGTTAGAAATATTTTTCCAGGTTGTAAGTGAATAACTCATGTTTTCTTTTTTTTTTTTGCGGTACGCGGGCCTCTCACTGCCGTGGCCTCTCCCGTTGCGGAGCACAGGCTCCGGACGCGCAGGCC
>NC_041225.1:70393711-70416028 GCF_002837175.3 Physeter macrocephalus
CAGCGGCCATGGCTCACGGGCCCAGCCGCTCCGCGGCATGTGGGATCCTCCCGGACCGGGGCACGAACCCGCGTCCCCTGCATAAGCAGGCAGACTCTCAACCACTGCGCCACCAGGGAAGCCCCGACTCATGTTTTCTTTCAGTGCTTGATGATTTTATGTTTACATTTACAGTTGACTCTTGAACGACAGGGGTTTGAACTGTGAGAGCCCACTTACACACAGATTTTTTCAATAGTGAATACTACAGAACTAGACAATTCCTGGTTGGTTGAATCTGGGGATACGGAACCATGAATACAGGGGAGTTGCATGTACAGAGGACCAACTATAAATTATACTTGAATTTTTTTACTCCCCAGAGGTTTGGATGCCCCAACCCCCGTGTTGTTCAAAGGTCAACTGTATATTTCTGCATACATATATTTAATGTATATAATGGTGTCAGGTGGAATGAATCAAATTCTGTCTTCTTGAGAGCAGGTTTTAAAATTCAGGACTTTATAAAAATAACAAAGTGATCTGGTGGGAAGGCGTGGACCCACATTTTCTGGTATAATCCAAGCAGAGAAGTAAAAGCCCACAGTGGGTTCTGCTGTGCACCTGCGGCTCATCCTTCCTGAAGAGCTGGCATTGACACTTAGGCCCTGAGGCTACTAGAATAATTCACGCTCTGGTCCACTAATGGCTGGCTGCTTCTCCTCCCTGGCCCTCTGGTCACCCTCTTGTCCTAAGGGCACTTACCCTGTCACTCCGTGCTACAAGTGCTGACACTGAGTCCATGCTTAGTAGGGAATCTCTGTCAGTTGATCTTGGCAGAGGGCTTTGCCTCCCTCCTTGTCACTCTCACTAACCTGAAAAGTGGTTGGGCCTCTGCTTGGACCTTTAGAAATCTCTAATCTGAGTGCTCGCACACCAGTGTTCTCTTGGCAGACTGTGTTCTCTCAGGTCAGTGGGGAAAGCAAAGCTTCTGTTTTGTTACCGTTTGTGAGAAGAGTCACTTTCTTACAGTAAAACAACAATAATACTGGTTAAAATGCATGGACTTGGTGGGAATGTAAATTGATACAACCACTATGGAAAACAGTATGGAGGTTCCTTAAAAAACTAAAAATAGAACTACCATATAACCCAGCAATCCCACTACTGGGCATATACCCTGAGAAAACCATAATTCAGAAAGAGACATGTACCACTATGTTCATTGCAGCACTATGTACAATAGCCAGGACATGGAACCAACCTAAATGTCCATCGACAGATGAATGGATAAAGAAGATGTGGCACGTAAGTACAATGGAATATTACTCCATAAAAGGAAACGAAATTGAGTTATTTGTAGTGAGGTGGATGGACCTCGAGTCTGTCATACAGAGTGAAGTAAGTCAGAAAGAGAAAAACAAATACCGTATGCTACCACATATATATGGAATCAAAACAAAAAAAAAATGGTACTGATGAACCTAGTTGCAGGGCAGGAATAAAGACATAGACATAGAGAATGAACTTGAGGACACAGGGTGGGAGGGGGAAGCTGGGGGAGGGAGGCTCAAGAGGGAGGGGATATGGGGACATATGTATGCATATGGCTGATTCGCTTTTGTGTACAACAGAAACTAACACAGTATTGTGAAGCAATTATACTCCAATAAAGATCTATTTTTTAAAAAAAGATAAAAATAAAATGCATGGAATGCTTACTGTGTACAAGGCACCAGGCATACCCCAACACCCGTGGGGGCAGGGCAAGACACTCCAGGAGTTCATTCCATATGTCTGCATGCTCGAAAGTTAGATATCGAGCAAGCTGTCTCACCTGGAAGGACAGAGTCAAATGTAGAATTCTTAGACTCCCTTGAGCTCCATGCCAGAATGCGGCAGTGTGAGGAGAAGTGGCCCCCTGCCTTCAGGCTGCCTTTCTTCTCATCCCATCTCCTACTCTGTCTGCACCACCAGGGGCCTTGAACACAAATTTGCATGCACTCAGCCCATACAGCCAAGCTTCAGATTCATGCCTTCCCACCCCACAGATAGCTGTGCCTTCACGTCATCCTTTAACTTAGGAGAGTACACCCCAGCAGAGCAGTCCAGAAGAGAGCCCTGTATGCGGACTCAGGCATTTTTGCGCAGGTAATTCTAGGGTCTCAGATGTCTGCAGTAAAGGGAGGGAGGAGTATGGGTTCTGGGTGGAAATGTCTCCTTGGCCCTGAAAAATCTTTACCCATAAGGAAGAGGAGAGTTCATACAGGGCCTCAGGTTGCTTATGTATTTAACTCATTCAGTCCTTACCGACAATCCTATGAGATAGATGCTATTATGTCCATTTTACAGATGAGGAAACTGAGGCTTGGATTAGGTAACTTGTCCAAGGCCAAAAGACTACTCAGTGACAGAGTAAGGATTACAATTTGGTCAGTCTGCCTCCAGAACCTTGTCTTCTGAACTG
Organism: Physeter macrocephalus; assembly: GCF_002837175.3. NCBI lineage: Eukaryota > Metazoa > Chordata > Mammalia > Artiodactyla > Physeteridae > Physeter > Physeter macrocephalus. The sequence goes on from NC_041225.1 coordinate 70,396,158, forward strand.
AAAGGATTTCCCCATATCACACTATTCCCATGATACTTTCTGTGCAGCATTATTAATCCCTCCCCACAGCAGTATTCAGGAATTATGCTTGACAACTATACAAGCCGTCAATAAAGTTGTTGTTGTGGACTTTCTTCATTCTTGGCCATGACCTGACCCTCCTTTAGTAGTAAAATTTAGGTATTTCTAAGATACTTTCCAGCTCTAGAATCCTGTGATTCTTTTTTTTAAAAAAATTTATTTGTTATTTATTTGGTTGCACTGGGTCTTAGTTGTGACACGTGGGCTCCTTAGTTGCTGTTTGCTGACCCCTTAGTTGTGGCATGCGAGGTCTTAGTTGTGGCATGCATGTGGGATCTAGTTCCCTGACCAGGGATTGAACCTGGGCCCCTGCATTGGGAGTGCGGAGTCTTATCCACTGCACCACCAGGGAAGTCCCTAGAATCCTGTGATTCTTAAGTGGAGATGATTATGATTTCCCCTTCAGTGTAAGCTTAAGCAGTGTTTTAGAAAGTATACCTGAAGGTAACACAAAACTACTAATAATTAAGAATTATAATTAGAAATAATAAATTATTATTATAGAAAGCTACCTATCAGTGAGTTTGCCATACATCTTTTAAGTTTTGGAACACAACGTCTTCTATGGGAATCTCTCATTGTTCTCACTAGGAAATACTGCAAAAATTTTAGAGAAGGCACATTAATTAGCATATAGGGTTCACTTAGGAAGAATATGTAGTGATGTCAGCTTCAATGGTCCAAATCTAACAACTAGATGTTACCCCTAATATAATCAACCTAAAACATTTAAAATGTACTGAATGTATAGCATATGTTATTAGCTATATGACTAATTTTTCATATTCTCTCTTTGAGATTAGAAATCTCATGCAAGAGTTTCAGTAGGGGCTTTATTAGAGAGGAACACTATGACTAAATTATTACCAGGAGCAGAAAAAAAGAATTATTGCCAGGGCTAATGTTTGGATTAAGAAATATCAAACGATGTGCTGAAGTTGTAGATATCTGTATGTTGCAAGTTGGTCTTCAGGTAAACTAGACTTTACATAGAGTCATAGCTAGTTACATTTTAAAGACAGACTTTCTGTGTATCTAGGAATGCTTTTTAGAATGGGTCCTTTTCAAGCATGGATTTAAAAGGCCTTTTCTTACTTGTCTGATTGGATTCTTTTATATTATCTCGATTGAATAGGGAATATACAGAAATTCAATCTTCAATAAAAAATCTTGGAAGCTTTTCATTGATTAGATCTCCTCTTGGACTGTAGTGTCTACTTCTAGCTCAATAGACAGAGCCTCTTTATACTTCGTTAAAAATGTTTGAAAAGAGACGGGGGAAAACTTTAAAAGTTCTTTCTCTATGATTATTGATCATAATATTGATAATTGCCCATTCCTTTTAGACCTAGCATTTACATCTTCCAATGTGACCTGTATAGTTTACCTAAAATGTTTAATATTCCTATAAAACATTAAACATAGGATAAGTTCTGAATGATAGATTAAAACCATGAACTTTAATTTAAAAATCTTTCCTCTATGAGTACAAAATAATTTATGCTATAAGAATGACTGGCATTTAAGGAATCAAAAAGCAAGAAATTATTAATATGCATAATATATAGGAAATGTACATGCAACAACCAAGTAAAATGAGTCAAACTGTTTTTATTTTTATTCTTAATAGCTTTGCTATATAATTTACATACTATAAATTCATCCATTTAAAGTGTAAAATTCAATGGTTTTCAGTATATAAAGAATTGAGCAATCGTCAACACAATCTAATTTTAGAACATTTTTATCACCCTCCCACACCACAATCCCATACTCATTAGTAGTTATTCACATTTCCCCCACCTACCCATCTTCTTCTCTAGTGAACCACTAATCTACTTTATGTCTATACAAATTTGCCTCTTCTGAATATTCCATCTGGAAATAGAATCATACAATTTGTGGTCTTTTGCAACTGGCATCTTTCCTCTAGAATAACATTTTCAAGGTTCTATGTTGTAACTTGTAACAGTTCTTCATTTCGTTTCATTGAGGAATAATATTCCATTATATGGATGTATATATTTTACTTATCCATTCATTGATTGATGGGCATTTAGATTAATTACACTTTTTGACTATTGTGGATAATGCTGCTATGAACATTCATGTATTGGGTTGGCCAAGAAGTGCCTTCGGTTTTTTGAATAAAAATGAAAGACACATTTCTCATTTTCACCAAGAACTTTATTGAACAATGTATTCACCCTTTTGTCCCACTACCTTCTGCCATTTTTCAGGCAACTTCATAATTCCATCTTCCCCAAACTTTTAATCTTTTTGAGCAAAGAACTGTTCCAGGTGCCTTTTACAGTCTTTCAGGGAATTGAATTTTTTTCCATTAAGAGAATTTTGTAAAGACCGAAGTAAATGGAAATCCGAAGGTGCAATGTCTGGTGAAAACGGAACGTTTTCATTACGTTTAAGTAGAGAATCGCATGAGGAAATACAGTCAAGAAAGTTTTTTTGCTTAACTTATGTGGAACCCAAACATCAAAGTGATTAACATAAGCAAGCTGGTGCAAATGATTTTCAATGCTTGATTTGGATATTTTGAGTATGTCGGCTATCTCCGTGGTATAACATTGATTGTTCTCAATTAATGTCTGAATTTGATCGCTATCAACTTCAACTGGTCTACCCGACCATGGAGCATCGTCCAGTGAGAAATCTCCAGCACAAAACTTTGCAAACCACTTTTGACACATTCGATCAGTCACAGCACCTTCTCCATAGACTGCACAAATCTTTTTTTTTTTTTTTTTTTTTGCATTTCGGTTGTGTTTTTATCTTTCTTGAAATAATAAAGCATAATATGCTGGAAATGCTTTTTTCTTCCATCTTCAATATTAAAATGGCTACACCAATTCACCAATTTTGATAAGTCTTTTTTAAATGCACGCTGATTTGACAGCTGTCACATACAATCTAACAAAATTGTTTCTAATGAAGTTAAAGACAACTAAGTGCTACTAGAGCCATCTTATGGAAAAAAATGAATGAAACTTTTGGCTAACGCAATGAAAGTTTTTGTGTGAATGTATTTCTCTTGGGTATATATCTAGAAATGGGATTGCTGGATCACATGCTGACTCCATGTTTAACTTTTGGAGGAACTGCAAGATTGTTTTCCAAAGCAGCTGCATCATTTTACATTCTCACCAGCAGTGTATGAGGGTTCCAATTTCTCCACATCCTCTCTGATGCTTGTAATTGTCTTTTTATTACAGAAGGTGTTAAGTCGTATTTCATTGTGGTTTTGATTGCATTTCCGTGGTGGCTAATGATGTAGAGAATCTTTTCATATGCTATTTTTATTTTTAAGTATTTTACTTGGTTAAAAATGTAGACTCTAACCCCATTAGTTGATTGCTGGTGAAATATCATCGTCAATTTTTTGTAGTTCAATGGTATCTAAAGTGTAATGCTAATGAGGTCAAGGCTACAAGGTCTAGCTCCAAATAAATTGGTTATCTTTTACAGAGAAAACTCTGGTTAAACAACTACACTCATATGCCCTAACTCTGTTCAATGATCTGACAGGCTCTTGATATTGTCAATTAACAGAGTCTAGAAAGATCAACCAAGGGTTTGTCCTAATGACTACAAATATCATTTCAAGAAAAATACAGTCTATCATCAACATATTTTTAAGAGCAATGACTTATTTTTTTTGAAGTATAGTTGACTTACAATATTATATTAGTTTCAGGTGGACAGCATAGTGATTCAGTATTTTTATAGATTATACTCCATTTAAAGTTATTACAAAATAGTGGTTATATTTCTCTGTTCTGTACAATATATCCTTGTACTTATTTTATACATAATAGTTTGTATCTCTTAATCCCATACCCCTATTTGGCCCTTCCCCCTTCCTTGTCCCCACTGGTATCCACTAGTGTGTTTTCTATATCTGTCAGTCTGTTTTTGTTTTGTTATATACATTTGCTTGTTTTATTTTTTAGATTCCACGTATAAGTGATAACATAGAGTATTTGTCTTTCTCCGTCTGACTTATTTCACTAAGCATAATACTCTCTAAGTCCATCCACATTGTTGCAAATGGCATAATTTCACTCTTTTATATGGCTAATATTCCAATGTGTGTGTGTGTGTATATATAAATATATATCACATCTTCTTTATCCACTTATCTGTTAATGGACACTTGAGTTGCTTCCATGTCTTGGCTATTGTAAATAATGCTGCTATGAACATTGGGGTGCATGTATATTTTCAAAACAGTGGCTTTTTTTTCAGATATATACCCAGGAGTGGAATTGGTGGATCATATGGTAGTTATATTTTTAGTTTTTTGAGGAACCTCTATATTGTTTTCCATAGTGGCTGCACCAATTTACATTCCCTTCAACAGGGTACAAGGGTTTCCTTTTCCCCACTTTCTCGCCAACACTTGATATTTGTAGGCTTTTTGATGATAGCCATTCTGACAGGTGTGAGGTGATATCTCATTGTAGTTTTGATTTGCATTTCTCTAATAGAGATGTTGAGCATCTTTTCATGCTTGTTAGCCATCTGTATTCTTCTTTGGAAAAATGTTTATCCAGATCTTCCACTCATCTTAAAATTGTGTTGCTTTTTGATATTGAGTTATATGAGCTGTTAATGTATTTTGGCTATCAACTTCTTGTCAGTCATATCATTTGCAAATATTTTCTCCCATTCAGTAGATTGTCTATTCACTTTGTTGATGGTTTCCTTTGCTGTGCAAAAGATTTTAAGTTTAATTAGATCCCATTTATTTATTTTTGTTTTTATTTCTTTTGCCTTTGGAGATGGATCCAAAAATTATTGCTATGATTTATGTCAAAGAGTGTTCTGCCTATGTTCTCTTCTAGGAGTTTTATGGTTTCAGGTCTTTTATTTAGGTCTTTAATCCATTCTGAGTTTATTTTTGTATATGGTGTGAGGAAATGTTCTAATCTCATTCTTTTACATGTAGCTGTACAGTTTTCCCAGAACCCCTTATTGAAGAGACTGTCTTTTCTCCATAGTATATTGTTGCCTCCTTTGCTGTAGATTAATTGACCATAGATGAATGGATAATGACTTATTGTTTTAATAAAAATGGTACATGCTCATTTCAAACATTTTTGAAAAATCAGAAAGGTCCAAAAAGAAGACAAAAAGTTATTCTAAATCTCACTGCTCCAGAAATAACTAGGTTAGGTTTTGGTGAACTATATTATAATATCTCTATACAGACATAGTTAGATGCATGGCAGATAACTAAATGGATAGAAATAATTTTATGAGAATGGAATTATACCTTTCTCATGAATTTTTTTTTAAATAAAGGGTTTCAACTAATTTTACTTAATAACAAACAAAAAAGTGAAACTGAAGAATGAATGAGGAGAACTGTTTCCTTAATAAACTGATTCATTGCTCCCCCCCATCTTTTTACCATGCTTTACCATTACCAATCAAAAGTGATTCTTTTGTTCACTTCTTGCATGGCTGAATATCATTGTCAGGTAGTTTTTTCATGAGTGTGTTAGCAGAAACTTCTGGTGAACACCAACAGCAGAAACTTCTGGTGAACACCAACATTGCTTTTCCATTTCTTTCTTAGTAAAATATTCCTGATTTTAAATGTACACACTGCCCCCATTATATAGTGTATAATCCTAGCCTCCCTTGCGGCTAGATGCACTCTAAGTTCTGGCCAATGGAATGTAAGCAGAAGTGTATGAAACTTACAGAAAATATCCTTAAAGGGAGGAGATCTTCTATTCTCCTTCCTGCTAGCTGTATTGCAAATGTAAATGCTGAAGTTTGAGCTGTCATCTTAAACCATGAGGTGAAAGATCTGTATTAATGTATATAACAAGACAGGAAGATTCTGGGTTTCTGAAAATTTCCTTAATCTGCTATACTTCCAAACATTTTATGTGGTAGAGAAACTTCTACCTTCTTTAATGGTTTATTTGGGTTCTCTAGTCACTTGCCATTAAACTTCATTATAACTGTCACAAGGGCTAAAAAATGCCCTGAAGTTCTTTAATGTCAGAGACTGTCTGCCTGTTGCTTTTACACTTAACAATTTAGCTGGGTATAATTCTAATATTATACTTTCCTTCTCCATCAGAACTTATAAATACTGCTCCATTTTTTCTGGCATTGGAGGTTGCAGTGCAGAATGTGAGGCCAGCCTGATTTCTACAGCCATCCTCCATTTTTGTTTCTGCCTAGATCCTTGGATCCTTGAGAAACATTTTCCCAGTCTTTTATAATAAAAAATTTCAAACATAACAGAAAAAAGATACATAAAACAACTGCTAATATTTGCCATATTTGCTTTATCTCTCCTGTGCATGTGTGTTTGTATGTACATAGAGAACACATTTCTTCCTGAATCACTTGAAGGTAAGTTGTAGATGTAACATTTTATTCCTAAATGCTTCAGGATGTGTTTCCTTAGAATACGATTTTCCAAAGAATAAGAACAGTAATTCCCTGATATCTGCTAGAACAGGGGTCCCCAACCCCAGGGCCTTGGACCAATACGGGTCCTCGGCCTGTTAGGAACCCGGCCGCACAGTAGGAGGTGAGCAGCGGGAGAGCCAGAGAAGCTTCATCTGCCGCTCGCTCCCCATCGCTCACATTACTGCCTGAATCATCCCCCCCACATCCGTGGAAAAATTGTCTTCCATGAAACCGGTCCCTGGTGCCAAAAATGTTGGGGACCACTGCTCTAGAATAATCCTTTTTGTATTAAAATTCCCCAATTGTTCCTTCTCCCACATTGTCTTTTGTGGCCTTAAAAAAAAAAAATCAGGATCCAAGATCCAATCAGGAGTCACCCATTATATTTGGTTGTTATATCTCTTTAGTCTCTTTTAACCAAGAATAATCCCCCACCTTTTTGTTATGTATTTTTTGTTTAATTACATTTGCTTTTTTGATCAAGCCAGACCACTTGTGTTGTATGCTGCCCTATTTTCTGGTTTTACCTGATTGTTTACCTATGGTTTCAGTTAACTTGTTCATCTATCCCATATTTTCTGTAAACTTAGAGTTAAGTCATAAGGCTTGATTAGACTTGAGTTAGTTATTTGGCCAAAAATGTTTTATGCAGTATTTCATACCGCATCACATCAGGAGGCAGAAGGTGCAGATTGTGCCAGTACTGGTGATACTAAGTTTGATAATTTAATTGAGATGGTGACCTCCAGAGCACTCCATTTAAAGTTACATAATTTGTAGGGTGATTCTTTAGCATTATGGGAAGGAATATCCTCTCATCTAATCATTTTGGTATACATTTATAACCTTTTCCTGCATCAGTTACATCACTGGATGATTTTCTAAATCTATTATTTTCCCTACATTTATTAGCTAGCTTTCTTATGTAAATAGCTTTCCTTTATCAACTGAGGATAAACTTCAGTTCCTCCAAGAAGACAAAGTAAATGCTTAAATGTTTCTCTTTAATTACTAATTGGAAGAGGTGGTAAAACAGTCCTCTCTAAAGTTGGCAAATGATTTTGAAATATTATTTATTCTTGAAGTTAAATAATTTTGCTAGGATATGCCTCCAAGGACACTATTCTATATCATCTTTTTTTTCCTGATATACAGTGTACCACTTTAATGTGCAGATTCAGTTCTTTAATATATTCCTCTATTTTATTTTGTTCCATTTGTTGGCTTCTGTAATTTAGGAATGCCAATGATCTGTAGGTTGGGTTAGCTTTGCTGTCTCAAGCATTATCTATTTTAATATCCTTGGCTTTTTCCTCTGCATTTCTTGTGATAATTTCTGGTGTTTCCTCCATACTGGTAATATGATTTCCAGTTTTTTTTTTCTATTGTTTCAAATGTATTCATTAGATCTGAAACTGTGTTCATATTTGATTACTTCTTTAGCTTGGCTTTTATTTTTACTATCCATCTTTAAGCTCTTGATATTTTGAATTCATATTGTAACTAAGTTCTTCTTTGGTAGAGAATCTGCTTCTTTGACGTAAATTTTCTTCAAGATGACATAAAGTTTCTTCATTTATCTTTCACATATAATGTACCTTTCTTTCAAAATTTTGGTTTGCTTTTGCTATGCCCTTACTTTTTTTTTTTAAAGGTATTTAAAAAAATTATTTTAAACATTTATTTATTTATTTATTTTTGGCTGCTTTGGGTCTTCGTTGCTGAGCGCGGGCTTTCCCTAGTTGCCGCGAGCGGGAGCTACTCCTCGCTGCGATGCATGGGCCTCTCATTGTGGTGGCTTCTCTTGTTGCAGAGCATGGGCTCTAGGCGCATGGGCTTCAGTAGTTCTGGCGCATGGCCTCAGTAGTCGTGGCTTATGGGCTCCAGAGCGCAGGCTCAGTAGTTGTGGTGCACGGGCTTAGTTGCTCGTGGCATGTGGGATCTTCCCAGACCAAGGATTGAACCCATGTCTTCTGCATTGGCAGGCAGATTCCTAACCACTGCGGCACCAGGGAAGTCCCTGCCCTTACTTTTTTTGTTTCTTATGTTTGATGGGGCAGCTCTTTCCAAATCATTTATTCAGACATTATGTATGAATTCTTCTAGACATTCTTCTCACCTTATCTGAGAATAAGTTGATCTTCTCAGAGCTATAGTGGCTGGATATTGCTTTTTATCCACTTTCCTGTAGCCTAAAATTGGAAAAGGGTGGAGTAGGAAAAACAGATCTATTGGGATTGAGTATAGCTTCTGCTAGGGGATAGGCCTTTGCTCTTTCTTGAGATCCTGTGAAATGTCCAGTTCCAGAGCCCCTTCCGTGCAGCCAAAGGTGTATCTCACTCCTATGGATTCTGGCTTATTCTCTTGACTCTGCAGAGTGCCCTGATGATGGCAGATACTGGTAAAACATTTTATTTCTGTTGAAGACCCAAGGTAATACACAGGGTCTTCTTCTCTAAAAGCATCCTCCCCACAACCTGGAAACTATACACTTACTCTCTCATTTTACTTTTATAAATTGAAGTATTTTAGTGAGAATTTTTATGAGTTCCTGAACTTACCTTATGTCCTTAATACTGTTTCTTGAGAATATTTTCCCCTCTCATTGTCTAAGAAACTTGAGGCAGAAAATTCTGTAACCGTGCCTTACTCTGCTATATTTTCTCATCAGTTGTTTAATAATAAATAGATCTCTGTCTTGAGTTGGGAGGTATAGGTATACTCATTTAACTAAAAGTACAATATGGTATTATAGCATGCTGGTCACTAGTTATATTAAAGGTAACTGAGGAAATGAACATGTCATGTTATATCCATTTCTATTTGTTGAGGAGACTATTTTCAACATCCTTCTGTAATTTTTCTGAAAGATGTCCCTTCCTTTCTGGACCATTACTACTACCTCTAATGTAGAACCCCAACCAAGGTCTACCTTAAGCCTCTAATACCTGATCCTTTGACTACTGTCAAAACTACTGTTTTTATTGCTATTCCCTTCTTCCCCACCCCCTGAAAAAATCCAATGGCCTTCCATTATTTTAAGATATGGTGCAAACCTCTAGGTTCAGCTCCATCCACAATCTAACCTTTCAGGTTTATGTCCCCTTCTCATCTTACACGAATTCTCTCTTGCACCAATTCTATTCTATAAATCTTTGTTTTTCTGTATCTACCGTTTTATTCTATAGACCCATGCAGAGTGCTTTCAATTTATGTTTACTTATCTCAATTCTACCTTTATTTCCTGTTTTCTCCATGAAGTCCTTCCTGACTTATAGCTGGAAAAGCTCTTCATCTTGTGAATTTTTGTATAGAATTTACTGTCTCTATTTAATTCATTGGCACTGTTTTATGGCATGGCATTATTGGTCATTATATTTTAGCTTACGTCTCAAATCTTTCAGACCATGTTTTTTTGTTTTTGTTTTTACATTTGGTAGTGCCCTTATTGTCTAGCACAGTGCGACTTCATGGATTTGTAGATCCTTGTTTCCTTAAAAAGAATGATGAGACCAATTCACATCCTCTTCACTGCTGCTGGCAGCAACTGCTCATCCAAACTCTGGCACTTCTCATCTTCCAGAGGCTTTCCTACCATTCAGAGGGCTGTGCTAAAGCTTGAGGTAGTTGAAGAACTGAGTAAGGGATTACACTGAGAGCACAGAAAGAAAAGGGCATGCTAAAAATGTCCCTTTAATCGTCCTTTTGCAGCTTTTTAGTCAGTGAGATTTTGAAGCCTCTTCTCACAGGTCAGCTGTTGCCCGGATTTGAAAAGAGGCTACTTCAGAACACACTGGAATTCACAGTTCACTTGGACAGATGCCACTGGCTTCTGCGTTTGAGGGTCAAGGTTAGTTGTTCGTGGCGTGAGCACCTTCCCATTTGTAAAATCTGGTTATCCTTAACTACCCAAGTCTTATGAAGCAGCTCATAGGAAGGCGCTGGTTCTTAGGACAAAGTGAGACCACATCCCCAGCATTTTTTTTAAACGCGTCATTACTGCACTTTAACAGATTAGAATCCATCTGAATAAAAAGTAAAACTGAAGTGGGAAACAAACTTGGGCTTGAGTCGGCTACAGTAGCCCTCAGGGACAGGTGCAGAAGAAATTCTCGACGTGGGCCGTAGAGATGGTATGGTCTCTATTCCTGCTCCACTGCTCTTCTTTTTAGATACACACGCACGCGGGCCGGCAGCCTCAGTCACTAGGTAACGCAGGGCGCTGGCCAGCGGTCGCCCTTGGTGCGCCTTCCTCTGCTCAGCAAAGAACCTCAAGCATCGCGGACGCAGTTAACGGCCTCTCTACGGCCCCCTTGGGCGCTCGGAATCCTGGGACTTGTGGTCCGGCCCCGCGCGCTCCCTGCCCGGGCCCGCGTGGAGCGGACTACATTTCCCAGGATGCATCGGAGGAAGGGGGCTACAGGGGCGGTGGAAGGAGGGGGCGGTCCCAGCGCTCTGGGGCATCGCCGTTTCCAAGCGGCGTGATCTCGCCTAGTAACCCGCAGCCTCGGTTCTTGAAAGCGGCGCTGTGGCCCCGCCCCCGGAGCCTTGGCTGGAGGAAGAACCTGTCTCCCGCGACGCCCCAGTGACGAAGCCCATCCTCGGGTGCGGGAGGCGGGGAGGGGTTGGGAAGGGGGGGACAAGCAGAGGATTTCGCTCGCCCGTGCGAGATCCAGGACGTGCTCGCGGCGCCCGCTCAGAGCAGAGGTTAGAGGCGGCAGAGCCGGGATGCTCCGCAGGCTAGCCTGGATCTGGTGTGGGAGGAGTGCAGGACGCCGCAAAGGCTGCACTGTGCGCGGGCCGGGGTGTCCCCTGGGGCCGGCATCCCTCAGGTCGGCAGCGACCAATGCCTGGGATGTGTGTGCGCGTATGTGGGGGCTCGCCGTCCCTAGTGTTTCCTTGGGCGCTCCCGCCCCACGCCGGACTAGAGGCGTGACCCTTGCGCCTGCGGGACCCCATAGCTAGCGCAGACCTTCCTGGGGAGAGGTACAAGATTTTGGTCACTTGTTAATTATTTAATTTCTTCTGGACCGGGAGCGTTTGTAGGTTGAGCTTTCCTGCCTCTAGCTGCACTAGTGTCTCAGTGTCCTCCGATTCAGAAAAATCTTTTTATGGCGCTTTCAATTAGAGTTGCTGATTAGTGAGAGCTGCTAAGTTCTTGTGGTTTTCTCGGCCAAGAGGCGGTTCACGGAGGATATGAATTATGAACACATACACCACAACTAACTAATTGGAGCATCTAAAAAATGACCGTTGCATATTTGCCCTGGCTTAATGGGGAAACAGCAAATGTGTTTTTTTTTTTTAACATCCTTATTGGAGTATAATTGCTTTACAATGGTGTGTTAGCCTCTGCTTTATAAAAAAGTGAATCAGCTATACATATACATATATCCCCATATCTCCTCCCTCTTGCAGCAAATGTTCTTTCAAATCGTATCGGCAGCCACCAGCCAGCAGCATTTAGGGCATATTTCATATCATTAAAAAGATGGATCTGGAGGGAGAGAGGAGGAATAGTTGACAATTTTTTTAAAACTTGGTTTAGTTTGGGGATCATTTTCTTGGACTGGGTGACTTACGCAAAATATCTCTTTCTTCCTCGCTCTCGCATCCTGGATGTAGACTGTCAGTTTCGGATCCAAGGATGGCGATGGCAAAGCTTACTCGAGTTCCTTGTCAAATTAAAGCTGTCACAGAATAAACCCCGTTGCCTGCTGCGAGGCCCCCGGGCGCAGCAAACTTCACTGAGCGAACTGGTAATCAGTGTTTGGATATGCAGATCCATGATTTAAAAGGCGGGGTGACCCTCCCAAAAACCTCTCACGGGGGCCGAAGCCCGCAGGTGCAGTGAGGCGTGCGCGCGCGAGTGCTGGCGCCCCAGAAGACGCCTCTCCCGTGGAGAGGGAGCCGGAGAGCCCGGCAGGGTCTGGCGGCTCGTCTCCGGCGGCGGCGGATGATGGTTGCGGCCGGCGCGCTGGTCTGTGTCTGTGCGTCGCCGGGGAAATCGGCGCCCGGCGCTGCACGCTGAGCCCTTGCAGGTCCTCCGCATCCCGAGCCTTGGCTAGGACAGACCCGGAGCCCAGGGGCCGCGGACCCGCGCGCGGAGCGACCGGGGGGCGAGTGGGGTCAGCTTATCATGGCGGATCGGACAGCTCCCAGCTGCCAGCTCCGGCTGGAGTGGGTGTACGGGTACCGGGGTCACCAGTGCCGCAACAACCTGTACTACACCGCCGGCAAGGAAGTGGTCTACTTTGTGGCTGGCGTCGGTGTGGTTTACAGCACCCGCGAGCACAGCCAAAAATTCTTCTTGGGACACAACGACGACATTATCAGGTAAGGAGGTGGCCTGGGGCGGTGGGGAGGGGTTGGGTGTGAAGGTTGGAAGGGTGAGGAGAAGGATGACCAACTGGGCTTTCCTGGGGTCAGATCCGGAAGCCCCATGGAATAAAGGAGTCTCTGGAACCTCATGGAATTACAGAAGGGCTACTGATTCTAAGGCTAGGGCAGAAGCAGGGTAGGGGGTGCAGGTGGGGAGGGAGAGATTTCTTTTTATTCTTCTGGAAGGCTTTTAAATCTCTAAGGAGTTAAGTGTCCTGATGCTTTTTTGGTGTTCATTCCTGCTACAAGTGGAAGGATCCTGGGTAAACTATCAAACACTTCTCCTTCTCTCCCTAACTAGGAAAATGTAGGACCAATAACCTGAACTGTGGGTATCATCTTTGGGGGGCTCTTTAGAAGGTTCCTCAGCAAGTAAGAGGATTGAAAAAAAAAAAACCCAGAAGAAATTTTGCTGAAGGTAATTGGGATCTTCATTCCAGATGCTTTGAAACTAAGAAATTTCTGCAGTGGGTGGGGAGTTTGTTCTCTAATATTTCCCTTGGTAGTGACTTAGTGCCAAAAAGCATATTTATGGATGCTTCCACACCATCACTGAGGTTATAAAAGGCTGGCAGTTGCTGGACCACAAAACCCTACCAGCCAGCCCACAGAATGACCAACATTTAGTAGCGGATGGCGGGACTGATTAGAAGGACAAAACTGGATGAATAGACATTTTAGGGGTCTTCCTTATTAAATTGTAGAGGGGCATATTTTGAATTTTGGCCCTGTCCTCTCATCTTTGAACCCGACGCATTTTTCTCCAGCCCTTGTCAGCTTCTTGTGTGACCAAACAAGGTGTGGTCCAGATGCTGTTCACAGGGAATCCTTTTCAGCCTTCAGCAGTTAGGGAAGATTTCCATGATATGGGAGCCTCAGCCCACAGGGAAAATGACTTGCTGAGGATGGACTACAACTGACAGAGACCATATTTGTACCTTCCAGACTTGTGTGTTCATTGATGCAGAACACACTAACATCACGTTTCAGAATATTGCCACTTGTGCTCTAAGTTTCCTTTCATAATGAAATAAATGGCTAAGTGGTGTAATGATAATGGTCTTAATGTCTCTGTGGGAAGAATTATTTTTTAGAACTAGCTTTTTCCCCTCTTGTAGTGTTGTGATTATTCTGTATTCTGGAGCCTTCTTTTCCCTCAAGCCCTAAAGTTGAAAAAATTGTTACAGAAAGTAAAAACTTAATATTTGAAAATGCAGTGATATATATATTTTTTTAAATCTTGAATTTTAGAAGATGAAGATTTTAAGTACCAGGAGCTCTACCATCCTCAAGATTGGGTGGAACTGACATGTAAAACTTTCTTCATGTCACATATGACAGAATAGCTTTCTTCTCTCCCTGCTATGGTAATGGTTGTGATTGGGGCATCCTTACCTAGTCCCATCCTGGAGATTTTGCTTCTGTAATTGCTGAACTGATTATTAAAGTCACAGGTGCAAATGATTAACAGTGACTCGTGAAAAGGTTAGATGTTTAAAAATTAAAACCCATTATGTTTTTGCTCTTTCTTAATGCAATGCTTTCCATTACACCATCAAAATAAGTTGTAGTCCTTTGGGGGAAGGGAGAGAGTGGCACTTAAACAGAAAATTCCCTGCGGTTAAATAATAGTAATGTGACAGTTCACTGAACTACTTTGAGGATTTGAACTCCTAATCTTAATTTTTTTTCTCTAATAGGAAAAAAAATTAAATGCACTGTTGAAACTGAAGGTGGGAAAAGGGTGGAGTTGCAGTGAACCACTGTTATGACAGGCTATCGGACTAGTGGGGATGTGATGATATCTGGCTTAGTTGAAGAAACACTCAGATTTGAAGATAAGGTGAATGAAGTTATTTGTGTAACTGGGTTTGCAAGGAGCTTCAATTTTGAAAAGAAAAAAAAGATGATTTAGCTTCTGGTCTTTTTATTAAGATAGTTATATCTTTATGCTTTACAGTGACATAGTAGCAAGGCTGCCTGCAGAGAAAGGACTTTATTGCTAAATTTTTGATGATATTTGGTTGGGTCTGCGTATAGATGAGCAGAGTTCTTTAATATACATGTATGTGTTTGCACATAGGAATAAAATTAAGTCCAACAGATTAAAAAACACAGACCACAGATCATTATATAATTAAGAGCTGTAATGTTAGAGAATGTAGAATGTTTATGTTGTTATTTTGCTTTATCTTCTATATGTAAATATCTTTTTCCGGTGAAGGTAGTACACAAGCAATATTTGTTTTTATCCTTAGTATATGGGACTCTTAAGTGCCATTTCCTTCATAATTTTATTCCCAGAAGCATACTAGATGTTTGAAATTAGTATTGTAAAATGTTAGGAATATTAATGTATTAACTGTATATATGGAAAGGAAATTTTTACCCTTTTATCTTTGTGAATTTCAACTCATTTCTGTATACCAATTATACTACTGATTTTCTATTTAAAATATTGACGTTTCTCATTGAATGAGGAGGACTAAAGCTAAGGTACTAGTGCAGAAATGTTTGGGGTTTTTTGGAATCATGACACAAATATTAAAACTTCTAACTCTTGATTCCATCAGAGATAATGTAAGTAATTGTCCACATAGCTTTTGCATTAGTTTGAAAGATATATTCATAATGCATACATTTCCCACTGTTTTATTTATTGTGCTACTTTCCCGAGAATATTAACTAGAAAGCAGACCAACAAATATTGATACCACACTCCATTTTAGAAAACCGTGTCATCTCTGAGATCACAATGAACTTTAATAATAATACTGTAGGATTTGGCAGAGCTCATTGGAGTTCAGCGTATGTTTCCTCCTGATTTGACAGACTATGTGTTTAAGTTAGATTTTTTAAGATGTTAATATGTGAAGCATAATGTGATTTATTGGATGTGGAGGCTTAGTTTTATTCTCTTGAATGACTACACTTCAATACAGTTAACAGATTAGCGGATGATGCCATATTTTAGCTCTGATAACATTGTGGTGGGACAAATAAATATTAAAGCAACACTCAAATCAAGGCTTGAAGGCAAGGACAGTAATACAGGCAGGAATAATTACTAACTTGGTTTCTGCTGCAGGTAGCAGACCATGACACAGAACTGGAGCAAATGAAAGAAACGGTCATGAACACATTTGCTCTCTGTCACCTCCTGTCCATTTTCACAGTGACTCTAGTTGAGACATTTCTCTCCTTACTCTGGATCCCTATTTTGCGTCTGACTAGTCCCCTGTCTCCCTTTTCGCTTCTCTTATTTTTCAGCTCTCTGTTGCAAGGGAGGTTTTTCGGCAGTACCATTTTAGGGGAAAGGGTGTTGACTTTGATTTCACACCCACCTGGGTTTGAACCCACTCTGCTGTTTGTTTACTAGAGGCATCCGAGTGAGTGGCTTGACCTTTCAGGGCCTTGTTTGTTTGTGAAAGGGTGGGTAACAACACCTAAGTTGCAGAATTGTAACTATTAGAAGTAATGTATGCAAATAGTTTAGCATGGGGCCTGGCCCTTAATTGTTGCTCAACAAATACTCTTAGTAATGATAGTAGTAGTACAGTATTTAATCAAAAACACACATACACCAAAGACAAAAAAATGTTTCCTCACTGTCCATAGTCTGAAGTCCAAAATTCTGAGTTTTCCATTCTCCCTGGTCTTAACCCACCTTTCTACCTTCATTTTCCTTTTCTTTAAAAAAAAATCATAAATTGTTTGCTTCCCACTTGCCACATAATAAGATTACTATGTTCTTTCCTGCCTCACGCTGGGATGATTTATCTCCCCCTTCATCCTTCTTCTCCAGATCCCTTTCCCCCAGTGGCATAGTGGTGGGAGCATGGGCTTTGGTCAGACAGACCTGATTTTGAACCTAGATGTGCCACCAGTTGGGTGGCTTGGGGAAGCTACTAAAGCTCTGTGAGTCTCAACTATCATCAGTAAAATAGCTTCTCATACATGCAATGGAGGTTTAGAGGTACCTAACTTGTAGCTTGTGGAGATAACATACAAGGTTCCCCACAGTGTTTGGCAAATAGGAAGTGCCCGCTGCAGGGAGCCTATTTGTATCTATGTCTTGCATGGCCCCATCCATTTCAATCTCACCTCTCCCATGAGACCTTTTACCATCCTTAGATGAAGGGGTGCCTTAGATGAAGGAATGCCTTGCACTCCTAAAGTTTTGCATCTTTCGTGACCGATGCTGCTCACTTGATATATATCATTTAGTGCCGTTGTTTCACTCTGAATATTTTCATTTGTAAATGTATGTAAGACCCTTGAGCCTGAGAATATTGAATTTAATAATCAGAGCCAACATTTCCTGAGTGCAGACTCGGCGCTAAATGTGTGTACAGATTTATCTCTTCCATCTTCTCGACAACCCCATGACGTTGGTACTGTGGTTAGCCTCAGTTTCCTCACCAGAAAACTGAGGCACAAAGAGGTTAAAGATGTTGCCCACGGCCACTATTTAGCAGACTGTAGAATGGGAATTGGAACCCAAGTCAGTCTGATTCCAAAACCCAGAGCTATCACTTCACTGCTTTACACACTTTTTTATTTTTCTCGGTTACTGTGGTCCCTACCATCGTGCCTTGTTTCTAACCAGAACTCAGTAAGTTTGTGATTCCTTGTAACTGTTTTTCAACCTCGTGCTTTATTTAAGGGTATTTGAAGCAGATCACTAGAACTCTGTTTAGAAATGGAACCATGTTCAAGTTCACCTTAGGAACATCACCAGCTTTGAAGCAATGACCTGAAACAACGAACTGCTGGAGATGTTTTTAAAAAATTTGTTAAGTCTCAATTGTGACATGGCTAAAATTACCTGGTGCTGCAGGTGCACTCAATTGCACTTGTTGAATTTGAAGAGAGGGGTGTAATAGCCATGGTTGGGCCTGGAGTTTTGGGTAAACAGGATCACATGAAGGCCTGAAGATGTGATTTCATATTCTTCAGTCCCTTGACCAGTTTGAACAAGGGAAGCATGGGGGTAACTATAAAGAATCAAACCTGTATTGAGATGAGTGCTTGCTCTGTACCAGACCCTACACACACACACACACACACACACACACACACACACACACACACACACACACACACACACAGAGAAATCCCTTCGCCCACAACTCTAAGAGATAGCTTTTATTTTACAGGTACAGCTCAGAGAGGGAAAGAGATTTAAGCAAAGTCACTCAGTGGTACCATCCACACTATTCATTGGATCTTACTTGCTCTGTTCATTGGCATGAGCACGTAGTGAAAGGTTTTGATGGAAGCTTATGGTCTGTTCATAAATGATTTTACTATTGTTATTTTTGTTAATAAGCTATAGTCTGGTGATTTTTTATTAAGATTTATTTATTCTCTAAATTGGGTAGATTTTACTCTTTTTCATTTGTTTATTCATCAAAAACTCACTTCACATCTAGAATGTACCAGATGCAGGGGTGCAGCTTTGAACATGACCAAGTTCTTGCCCCCATTCTGGTGGAGGAAGCCAACAATGAATGAACAAGAAAGCAAAGTGAATATATCAATAGATTGTGATAAGTACTAACGAGGGAATGGCCTTGGAGGGGAACTGGGTTGAGTGGGGGTATGGGAGCTACCTTAGATAAGGTTTCCAAAGCAGCTGTCTAGGGAGATGGCATTTAAGCTGAGACCTGAAGGATGAGAAGGGGTAGGTAAGCGAAGATGTGATGGAGAAGAGTGGTTACGTGCAACGGCACCAGGGTGAGAAAGAACTTGGTGTGCCCAGAATTCTGGTATCGATATCCAGAGGAAGACCAAGGTCGTAGTACTTCTCATCCAGGTCATTAATGCCTCACGGGTTTTGGCACCATATGTCCTAGATTTCCCAGGACAGCCACAAATATTCCATTCAGTTATTGTTATGGGTATACTTGCTATTGTCATGTCATGATTCTCTTTTTAATTCAGAATATATGACCATGTTTTTATTTTAAAAATATGGTTACTATATAATGGATCAGTGCTTGAAAAACATTACACTGGAGTATGCTCTCTTATAAAGAATTATATTGGCTCTACCACCAACAGTCAATCAGAATGTAGATTATACTGTGGTAAGTGAAAAACTGTTTCATGGCAGCATCTCTAAGCAGGGCTGTTCTAGGGCCTCTCCTACCCACAAGGATGTGGATCTCAATAACTTTGCAATGTAGATGATGTATTTGCCAACAAAAAAGAAGAAGCAAGCTGTTGGGAAGGTTACCTTGCTGACTCTGCTTCTGGAACTGACTCTTTCCCCAGTAAGCTGGAGCGGCATGGAAAGCTATCCTTTAGCCAGCAGACCTACGCATCTTCAGCAGTCAGCCTCCTCTTGTAGGTTTAACTCGATTTGTCATATGTGGATTGGACTTAAATGTAATTAAAATGTTTGACAGCAAACAGTTCTTCTCAAATATCATTGTGCATAGGAGTCACCCAAGCACTCACAAATAAAATCCAGATTCTGATTCAGCAAGTCTGGTGGTGAGGGCTGACATCCTGCATTTCTAACCAGCTCCCAGTTGATGCTGATGCTGCTGGTCTGCTATGCAGCAAGATGTTCAGATCCTCATTTGTATGTTTCAGATCTCAGTAGACCAGTGTTTTTTTTTTTTCAACCCAAAAGATGTTGCCATCTTGTGAAATAGACATTTAATAATATATGTATATATGACTCATATTTATTCAATTCTGAAATTAACAGAATCAATTTTTTCATTAAGTTGGCACCTAGCCCAGTGTTCTTTTTTTTTTTTAACATCTTTATTGGAGTATAATTGCTTTACAATGGAGTGCTAATTTCTGCTGTATAAAAAAGTGAATCAGCAATACATATGCATATATCCCCATATCCCCTCCTCTTGTGTTTTCCTCCTGGACTCCCTATCCCACCCCTCTAGGTGCACACAAAGCATTGTGCTGATCTCCCTGTGCTATGC
>NC_041225.1:70416136-70442709 GCF_002837175.3 Physeter macrocephalus
GCTTCCCACTAGCTATCTATTTTACATTTGGTAGTGTATATATGTCCATGCCACTCTCTCACTTCGTCCCAGCTTACCCTTCCCCCTCCCCGTGTCCTCAAGTCCATTCTCTATGTCTGTGTCTTTATTCCTGTCCTGCCCCAGGTTCACTAGAACCATCTTTTTTTAGATTCCATATATATGTGTTAGCATACGGTATTTGTTTTTCTCTTTCTGACTTACTTCACTCTGTATGACAGACTCTAGGTCCATCTACCTCACTATAAATAACTCAATTTCATTTCTTTTTATGGCTGAGTAATATTCCATTGTATATATGTGCCACATCCTCATGATCCATTCATCTTCAGTGGACACTTAGGTTGATTCCATGTCCTGGCTATTGTAAATAGAGCTTCAGTGAACATTGCGGTACATGACTCTTTTTGAATTATGGTTTTCTCAGGGTACATGCCCAGTAGTGGGATTGCTGGGTTGTATGGTAGCTCTATTTTTAGTTTTTTAAGGAACCTGCATACCGTTCTCCATAGTGGCTGTATCAATTTACATTCCCACCAACAGTGCAAGAGGGTTCTCTTTTCTCCACACCCTCTCCAGCATTTATTATTTGTAGATTTTTTTTATGATGGCTGGTGTGAGGTAGTACCTCATTGTAGTTTTGATTTGCATTTCTCTAATAATTAGCGATGTTGAGCATCTTTTCATGTGCCTATTGGCCATCTGTATGTCTTCTTTGGAGAAATGTGTATTTAGGTCTTCTGCCCATTTTTTGATTGGGTTGTTGGTTTTTTGGTTATTGAGTTGTATGCACCGTTTGTGTATTTTGGAAATCAAGCCCTTGTCAGTTGCATCGTTTGCAGATATTTTCTCCCATTCTGAGGGTTGTCTTTTCATCTTGTTTATGGTTTCCTTTGCTGTGCAAAAGTTTTTAAGTTTCATTATGTCCCACTAGTTATTTTTGTTTTTATTTCCCTTCCTCTGTGAGGTGGTTCAGAAAGGATCTTGCAGTGATTTATGTCAAAGAGTGTTCTATGTTTTCCTCTAAGAGTTTTATACTGTCTGGCCTTACAATTAGGTCTTTAATCCATTTTCAGTTTATTTTTGTGTATGGTGTTAGGGATTGTTCTAATTTCATTCTTTCACATGTAGCTGTCCAGTTTTCCCAGCACCACTTATTGAAGAGGCTGTCTTTTCTCCATTGTATATTCTTGCATCCTTTATCAAAGATAAGGTGACCATATGTGCTTGGGTTTATCTCTGGGCTTTCTATCCTGTTCCATTGATCTATATTTCTGTTTATGTGCCAGTACCATACTGTCTTGATTACTGTATCTTTGTAGTATAGTCTTAAGTCAGGGAGCCTGATTCCTCCAGCTCCATTTTTCTTTCTCAAGATTCTTTTGACTATTTGGGGTCTTTTGTGTTTCCATACAAACTGTGAAATTTTTTGTTCAAGTTCTGTGAAAAATGCCATTGGTAGTTTGATAGGGATTGCATTGAATCTGTAGATTGCTTTGGGTAGTATAGTCATTTTCACATTGTTGATTCTTCCAATCCAAGAACATGGTTTATCTCTCCATCTGTTTGTAGTATCTTTAATTTCTTTCGTCAGTGTCTTATAGTTTTCTTCATACATGTCTTTTATCAGGTAGGTGTTTTCCTAGGTATTTTATTCTTTTTGTTGCAGTGGTAAATGGGAATGTTTTCTTAATTTGTCTTTCAGATTTTTCATCATTAGTGTATAGGAATGCAAGAGATTTCTGTGCATTAATTTTGTATCCTGCTACTTTACCAAATTCATTGATTAGCTCTAGTAGTTTTCTGGTAGCTTCTTTAGGATTCTCTATGTATAGTATCATGTCATCTGCAAACAGTGACAGTTTTACTTTTTCCTTTCCTATCTGGATTCCTTTTATTTCTTTTTCTTCTCTGATTGCTGTGGCTAAAACTTCCAAAACTATGTTGAATAATAGTGGTGAGAGTGGGCAACCTTGTCTTGTTCCTAATCTTAGTGGGAATTGTTTCAGTTTTTCACCATTGAGAACGATGTTGGCTGTGGGTTTGTCACATATGGCAAACCTTGTATGGTTTACCTTATTATGTTGAGGTAAGTTCCTTCTATGCCTACTTTCTGGAGAGTTTTTATCATAAATGGATGTTGAATATTGTCGAAAGCTTTTTCTGCATCTATTGAGATTATCATACGGTTTTTATCCTTCAATTTGATAATATGGTTTATCACATTGATTGATTTGTGTATATTGATGAATCCTTGCATTCCTGGGGTAAACACCACTTGATCATGGTGTGTGATCCTTTTAATGTGCCGTTGGATTCTGTTTGCTAGTATTTTGTTGAGGATTTTTGTATCTGTATTCATCAGTGATATTGGCCTGTAGTTTTCTTTTTTTGTGAAATCTTTGTCTGGTTTTGGTATCAGGGTGATGGTGGCCTCATAGAATGAGTTTGGGAGTATTCCTCCCTCTGCTGTATTTTAGAAGAGTTTGAGAAAGATGGGTGTTAGCGCTTCTCTAAATGATAGAATTCCCCTGTGAAGCCATCTGGTCCTGGGCTTTTGTTTGTTGGACGATTTTTAATCACAGTTTCAATTTCAGTGCTTGTGATTGGTCTGTTCGTATTTTCTATTTCTTCTTGGTTCAGTCTCAGCAGGTTGTGCTTTTCTAAGAATTTGTCCATTTCTTTCAGGTTGTCCATTTCATTGGCATATAGTTGCTTGTAGTAATCTCTCATGATCCTTTGTATTTCTGCAGTGTTAGTTGTTACTATTTTTTCATTTCTATTTCTATTGATTTGACTGTTCTCCCTTTTATTCTTGATGAGTCTGGCTAATTGTTTATCAATTTTGTTTATCTTCTTAAAGAGCCAGCTTTTAGTTTTATTGATTATTTTTTGATTTCCTCTTTGATTTCTTCAGTGATTTCTTGGTTTAGTAGTGTATTGAATTGATACCTAGTCTCATAGCATTGTGGTCAGAAAAGATATTTGATATGATTTCAGTTTTCTTAAATTTACCAAGCCTTGATTTGTGCCAAGATATGATCTATCCTGGAGCATGTTCCATGAGCACTTGAGAAGAAAGTGTATTCTGTTGTTTTTGGATGGAATGTCCTATAAATTTCAATTAAATCCATTTTGTTTAATGTGTCATTTAAAGCTTGTGTTTCCTTATTTATTTTCATGTTGGATGATATGTCCATTGATGAAAATGGGGTTTAAAGTCCCCTACTATGATTGTGTTACTGTTGATTTCCCTTTTTATGGCTGTTAGCATTAGCCTTATGTATTGAGGTGCTCCTATGTTGGGTGCATAAATATTTACAATTGTTATATGTTCTTCTTGATTTGTTCCCTTGATCATTATGTAGTATTCTTCTTTGTCTCTTGTAGTAGTCTTTATTTTAAAGTTTATTTTGTCTGATATGAGAACTGCTACTCCAGCTTTCTTTTGATTTCCATTTGCATGGAATATCTTTTTCCATCTCCTCAGTTTCAGTGTGTATGTGTCCCTAGGTCTGAAGTGGGTCTCTTGTAGACAGCATATATATGAGTCCTGTTTTTGTATCCATTCAGCAAGCCTGTATCTTTTGGTTGAAGCATTTAATCCATTTACATTTAAGGTAGTTATCGATGTATATGTTCCTATTACTATTTTCTTAATTGTTTTGGGTTTGTTATTATAGATCTTATCCTTCTCTTGTTTTTCCTGCCTAGAGACGTTCCTTTACCATTTGTTGTAAAGCTAGTTTCTTGGTGCTGAATTCTCTTAGCTTTTGCTTGTCTGTAAAGGTTTTTAATTTCTCCATCGAATCTGAATGAGATCCTTGCTGTGTAATCGTTTTTTTTTTAATTTTGTTTATTTTTAGTTTTGGCTGTGTTGGGTCTTCGTTGCTGCACGTGGGCTTTCTCTAGTTGCGGCAAGCGGGGGCTACTCTTCGTTGCGGTGCGCGGGCTTCTCATTGCAGTGACTTTTCTCATTGTGGAGCACGGGCTCTAGGAGCGCGGGCTTCAGTAGTTGCAGCACGCGGGCTCAGTAGTTGTGGCTCACGGGCTCTAGAGCACAGGCTCAGTAGTTGTGGCACAGGAGCTTAGTTGGTCCGCGGCATGTGGGATCTTCCCGGACCAGGGATCGAACCTGTGTCCCCTGCATTGGCAGGCGGATTCTCAACCACTGCACCACCAGGGAAGCCCTGCGTGGAGTAATCTTGTTTGTAGGTTTTTCCCTTTCATCACTTTAAATACGTCCTGCCACCCCCTTATGGCTTGCAGAGTTTCTGCTGAAAGATCAGCTGTTAACCGTATGGGGATTCCTTTGTATGTTATCTGTTGCCTTTCCCTCGTTGCTTTTAATATTTTTTGTTTGTATTTAATTTTTTTTTTTTTTTTTTTTTTTTTTGCGGTACGTGGGCCTCTCACTGTTTTGGCCACTCTCGTTGCGGAGCACAGGCTCCAGACATGCAGGCTCAGCGGCCATGGCTCATGGGTCTAGCTGCTCCACGGCATGTGGGATTTTCCTGGACCAGGGCACGAACCCATGTCCCCTGCATCGGCAGGCAGACTCTCAACCACTGCGCAACCAGGGAAGCCCTGTATTTAATTTTTGATAGTTTGATTAATATGTGTCTTGGCGTTTTTCTCCTTGGATTTATCCTGTATGGGACTGTCTGTGTTTCCTGGACTTGATTGATTATTTCCTTTCCTATATTAGGGAAGTTTTCAACTATAATCTCTTCAAATATTTTCTCAGACCCTATTTTTTTCTCTTCTTCTTCTGGGACCCCTATAATTCGAATGTTGGTGCAGTTAATGTTCTCCTAAAGGTCTCTGAGACTGTCCCAATTCTTTTCATTCTTTTTTCTTTACTCTGCTCTGAGGTAGTTACTTCCACTGTTTTATCTTCCAGGTCACTTATCCGTTCTTCTGCCTTAATTATTCTGCTATTGATTACTTCTAGAGAATTTTAAATTTCATTTATTATGTTGTTCAACATTGTTCGTTTGCTCTTTAGTTCTTCTAGGTCCTTGTTAAGCATTTCTTGTATTTTCTCCATTCTATTTCCAAGATTTTGGATCATCTTTACTATCATTACTCTGAATTCTTTTTCAGGTAGACTGCCTATTTCCTCTTCATTTGTTTGGTCTGGTGGGTTTTTACCTTGTTCCTTCATTTGCTGTGTATTTCTCTGTCTTCTCATTTTGGTTAACTTACTGTGTTTGGGGTCTCCTTTTCACAGGCTCCAAGTTCGTAGTTCCCATTGTTTTTGGTGTCTGCCCCCAGTGGGTAAGGTTGATTTAGTGGGTTGTGCAGGCTTCCTGGTGGAGGGGACTGATGCCTGTGCTCTGGTGGATGAGGCTGGATATTGTGTTTCTGGTGGGCAGGACCGAGTCCGGTGGTGTGTTTTGGGGTATCTGTGACCTTATTATGATTTTAGGCGGCCTCTCTGCTCATGGGTGGGGTTGTGTTCCTGTCTTGTTAGTTGTTTGGCATAGGTTGTCCAGCACTGTAGCTTGCTGGTCGTTGAGTGGAGCTGGGTCTTAGCGTTGAGATGGAGATCTCTGGGAGAACTTTCGCTGTTTGATATTACATGGGGCCGGGAGGTCTCTGGTGGACCAATGTCCTGAACTCGGCTCTCCGACCTCAGAGGCTCCGGCCTGACACCCGGCTGGAGCACCAAGACCCTGTCAGCCACACTGCTCAGAAGAAAAGGAGAAAACAAAGAAAGAAAGAAAAATAAATAAAGTTATTAAAATAAAAAAATTATTAAAAATAAATTTAAAAAGTAATAAAGAAAGAAAGAAAAGAAGAGAGCAACCAAACCAAAAAACAAATCCACCAATGATAACTAGAGCTAAAAACTATACAAAAACAATGACAACAAACAAACGGACAGAGAGAACCCTAGGACAAATGGTAAAAGCAAAGCCATACAGACAAAGTCACACAAAGAAGCATACACATACACACTCAAAAAAGATAAAATGAAAAAATATATATATAAAAATAAAAGGAAGAGAGCAACCAAATCAGTAAACAAATCTACCAATGATAATAAGCTCTAAATTCTAAGCTAAGATAAACATGAAACCAGAAACAAATTAGATGCAGGAAGGAAACCCCATGTCTACAGTTGCTCCCAAAGTCCACTGCCTCAATTTTGGGATGATTTGTTGTCTATTCAGGTATTCCACAGATGCAGGGTACATCAAGTTGATTGTGGAGACTTAATCCTCTGCTTCTGAGGCTGCTGGGAGAGATTTCCCTTTCTCTTCTTTGTTTGCACAGCTCCTGGGGTTCAGCTTTGGATTTGGCCCCGCCTCTGCATGTAGGTTGCCTGAGGGCATTTGTTCCTGCCCAGACATGACAGGGTTAAAGGAGCAGCTGATTAGGGGGCTCTGGCTCACTCAGGCCGGGGGGAGGGAGGGGTACGGAATGCGGGGTGAGCCTGCGGCGGCAGAGGCCAGCATGACATTGCAACAGCCTGAGGTGCACCATGTGATCTCCCGGCGAAGTTGTCCCTGGATCACGGGACTCTGGCAGTGGCGGGCTGCACAGGTTCCCGGGAGGGGAGGTGTGGATAGTGACCTGTGCTTGCACACAGGTTTCTTGGTGGCTGCAGCAGCAGCTTTAGTGTTTCATGCCCGCCTCTGGTGTCTGCCCTGATAGCCACAGCTCGCGCCTGTCTCTGGAGCTCGTTTAGACGGTGCTCTGAATCCCCTTTCCTCGCGCACCCCAAAACAATGGTGTCTTGCCTCTTAGGCAGGTCCAGACTTTTTCCCGGACTCCCTCCCAGTTAGCTGTGGCGCACTAGTCCCCTTCAGGCTGTGTTCACGCAGCCAGCCCTAGTTCTCTCCATGGGATTTGACCTCCGAAGCTGGAGCCTCAGCTCCTAGCCCCCGCCTGCCCCGGCGGGTGAGCAGACATATCTCTCGGGCTAGTGAGTGCTGGTCGGCACTGATCCTCTGTGTGAGAATCTCTCTGCTTTGCCCTCTGCACCCCTGTTGCTGTGCTCCTCCATGGCTACGAAGCTTCCTCCCCGCCACCCCCCATCTCTGCCAGTGGAAGGGCTTCCTAGTGTGTGGAAACTTCCTCCTTCACAGCTCCCTCCCCGAGGTGCAGGTCCTGTCCCTATTCTTTTGTCTCTGTTTTTCTTTTTATCTTTTGCCCTACCCAGGTACGTGGGGGAGTTCCTTGCCTTTTGGGAAGTCTGAGGTCTTCTGCCAGCGTTCAGTTGGTGTTCTGTAGGAGTTGTTCCACATGTAGATGTATGTTTGATTTATTTGTGGGGAGGAAGGTGATCTCCATGTCTTACTCCTGTGCCATCTTGAAGTTC
Source organism: Physeter macrocephalus (assembly GCF_002837175.3). Lineage (NCBI taxonomy): Eukaryota > Metazoa > Chordata > Mammalia > Artiodactyla > Physeteridae > Physeter > Physeter macrocephalus. Next base: position 70,423,485 of record NC_041225.1, read on the forward strand.
CCCCTAGCCTAGTGTTCTTTCTTCTCCAGAAAGAACCAAGCAGGAACTGGTTGGAACAAGTTAAGGAGATGGCTAGGGTGCCCCTGTGAGCAGTGGATGAGTATGCCACAGCCTTTGTGTAGACATATGGTTTCTAGTCTCTTGAGTGTATACCTAGGAGTGGAATTGCTGTGTCTTATGGTAACTCTATGTGTAACTTTTTGAAGTACTGCCAAATTGTTTTCCAAACAATTTCATCAGCACTGTATGAGTTCCAATTCCACTACATCCTTACCGACACTTGTTATTGTCTTTTTGCTTATAGCCATCCTGTGGGTGAGAAGCGGTATCTCATTGTGGTTTTAATTTTCATTCCCTAACAACTAATAATACTGATCACCTTTCCATAATTTTTTTGGCCATTTGTATATTCTTTGGAGCAAAGGTCTATTCATATCCTTTGCCCATTTTTAATTGGCTTGTGTTCTTATTGTTGTAAGAGTTCTTTATATATTCTGAATATAAGTCCCTCATCTGATATATTATTTGCAAGTATTTTCTTCCATTCAGTAAGTTATCTTTTCACTTTCTTGATGGTGTCCTTTGAAGCACAAAAGTTTAAAATTTTGATGATGTCAAATTTATTTATCTTTTGTCATTTACACTTTTAGTGTTATATCTAAGAAACCATCACCTAATCCAAGGTCATGAAGATTTATTTCTGTGTTTTCTTCTGAAAGTTTTTATAGTTTTAGCTTTGACATTTAGGCAGATAATACATTTTGAGTGTGAGATAGGGGGGGTCCAACTTCATTTTTTTGCATGTGGATATCCAGTGGTCACAACACCGTTTGTGGAAAAGACTTTTCTTTTCCCATTAAATTGTCTTGGATGTCTATAGCCTTTGAATTGCCCTACCAGGCAGCCCATTCCTTGCACACAGAAGATACTGAACGTTTGGGGACCCAGAAACAATCATTAAAAAGATTAACCTAGAAGTAATAGAAATTTGAGGCTTTGGTTACCATTCTGTGTTTGTAAAGATGCCGTTATATCCTATGAAAGATATATAGATTTTTTTAACATCTTTATTGGAGTATAATTGTTTTACAATGGTTCGTTAGTTTCTGCTTTATAACAAAGTGAATCAGCTATACATATACATATATCCCCATATCTCTTCCCTCTTGCATCTCCCTCCCTCCCAACCTCCCTACCCCACCACTCTAGGTTGTCACAAAGCACCGAGCTGATCTCCCTGTGCTATGCGGCTGCTTCCCACTAGCTATCTGTTTTACATTTGGTAGTGTATATATGTCCATGCCACTCTCTCACTTTGTCCCAGCTTACCCTTCCCCCTCCCCATGTCCTCAGGTCCATTCTCCAGTACGTCTGCATCTTTATTCCTGTCCTGCCCCTAGGTTCTTCATGACTTTTTTTTTTTTTTTACATTTTTATATATTTTAAAAATATAACCGTTTATACTTTGAGGAGCCGGTGCAGTGTTTAGCAACTGTTGGTGTAAGGACCAGCAACAGTCTATACACTGGCTTTGTTTACTTCCAGAGATTCTTGGTTTTTGAAAATGATCTTGTAGTCTTCAGTCTTGCTGCTGGAGACAGACTTACTGAGACAGCTGAGGGGGTGGAGGTGGTCTGGAAAGCAAAGAGAGTGGTCAGAGAGGGTACCCCTTGACCTCTTTATCAGTTTCCTCCTTTCTTACCTCAATGGGAGGCAGACACCTGGATGGCCTCAACCTAGAAGCTGAAGGATTCTATGATTGCCCACTAATTCTCCACCATTCCTTTTCCTATCCACTTGAAGGAGGGGAGTGGCAGGCCAGCTCTACCTCCCTGAGAGGAAAGAAGCTTTCTTTGGACTGGTAGTACATCAATAGGCTGGTCAGAGAATTATTCTAAGGTTATTGAGAATTATTTTAAGACATGAGGATTTTTGTTTAGTATAACTCCTGTTTAATAATGTCATTAAATTTTTTTTCTGTGTTTGTTATGAATTGATTTCATGGGTAAGAATAAAACAAGTTCTACCAATGACAGGATGCCTTCTAAGTAAGAGATTATTAGTTACAAGTAACTGAAATTTTCTCAAAGAAACACAAAGAGGGGATCATAAGATGACAAGAGAACCTTTGGGAACTCAATTCCAGAGAGTATGGCTGGCCTCTCAGACACTGCACAGTTATCAAGCGGCTACTCTTTTCCTGTTTCTTTCTCTTGCAAGTGTTCCCGTCATCACAGGGATTCACATCTCTCCTTCTCTCTGGATAAAATATGCTTTGATTTCCTCCTACTGCAGACTGGCTTCTTAACTTAATGATCCATTTTGCACATAGCCACCAAAAAAAAAAAAGTCATCTGGACCCCCTCACTGTACATGACTACCCAGCTTGATCCTACAAAACCAATTGGACACAGTGGGGGAAGGGGAGGGTGGGATGAATTGGGAGATTAGGTTTGGCATAAATACACTACCATGTGTAAAATAGATGGTTAGTGGGACTCTGCGATATAGCACAGGGAGCTCAGCTCGGTGCTCTGTGATGACCTAGATGGGTGGCATGAGGGGGGGATGGGAGGGAGGTCCAAGAGGGAGGGGATATATGTATACATATATACATATGTATATATGTTGTACAGCAGAAACTAACACGACATTGTAAAGCAATTATACTCCAAAAAAAACACACAAAAAACCCAATTGATTCGGTCTTGTGAGTCTTAATTCCAGATTTCCAGGAAATAGAATGTAATTGGCCTAGCAGGGTCAGCAGGGTCAGGATGTCCCCCAGTTCCATCATCTGTAGCCTGGAGGGTGGGACTAGGTTTCAAAGGGCTGCCCCTTTAAGGAAGATTGTCTAATAAGGGAGATAAGGACTGAGGAAGAATGAATGGCAACTCTACTATAGGAGGTGGATTAGAAGAGGAGGTGGCAAATGGTTTTTTAATGGACAGAACAGAGTGGGACAATGATGAGAAATACTGAGTTGAGGGCAAGAAGAGGTCAGGAAAGAGATATTAAGAGGTTTTAAAAACAAAATACTGGGGACTTCCCTGGTGGTGCAGTGGTTAAGAATCCGTCTGCCAATGCAGGGAACATGGGTTCGATCCCTGGTCCGGGAAGATCCCACATGCTGCGGAGCAGCTAAGTCCGTGCACCACAACTACAGAGCCTGCGCTCTAGAGCCTGCAGAGAGAAAGCCCGCACACAGCAACGAAGACCCAACACAGCCAAAAGTAAAACAAATAAATAAATTTATTTAAAAAAAAAACACAACCCCCGCCCCCAACAAAATACTGGTGATACAATTCATCATGGAATTTTCAGTTCTCATAAGAGGTCATGCGAGGGAGTCCCTGGGAAATGCTGGCCAATGGCTGGTAACCACAGCCTTGGAGGGCTAGGTGGACATCAAGCGTTTGCCTACTGGGGTGCCAGTGCTCCTACTAAGAGTGTTCCCTCTCCTGCTGGGGTCTGGTGGTAGGGGTGGTGGCGGAGGGGAGTATAGAGGAATAGGGGCTGATGGTAGCAGGCACCAGAGAAATGGCCTGACAGCATGCACAGGAGGCTTCCTGGAGCTGCTGCAGGCTGCTCAGGTGAGGGAGGTGAGACTTGGGGCAGCAGCTGTTTACCAGCTGGTGAAGAACTATTTCCATACTTTAGCTGGCACAGATACTGGTGCATACCTGCTGAACACCAGCCTTGGCAATGAGTGAAAAGATTGCATGAGTGAACCCTGGATGATTTAGTGAGCTTGGCCATCTAACAGACATTGAAAAAGAATCTTCCTCAAGCCAGACTTAAAATCTACCTACGGTTCCCCATTACCAGCAGGATAAGGTTCAAGCTTATCCATGCTTCTTCAGTGTGGTCTCCTAGGGCTATTATGATCTGGTCCCTCTCTCTTCCTCCAGCTTGATGTCCCTCCCTGTCCTAACATCCTCCAGCCACATCAAACTCCTTGCAGTTCCCTGGACCCAGCATCCTATTTTGTGTATCCTCATCCTTGCACATGCCAATTTAAAAAATAATTTTTATTGGAGTATAGTTGATTTACAATGTTGTATTAGTTTCTGCAGTACAGCAAAGTGAATCAGTTAGACATATCCATATATCCACTCTTTTTTAGACTCTTCCCATATAGGCCATTACAGAGTATTGAGTAGAGTTCCCTGTGTTATACAGTAGATCCTTATTAGTTATCTATTTTATATATAGTAGTGTATATATGCCAATCCCAGTCTTCCAATTTATCCCTCCTCCCCCTTTCTCCCCCTGATGACCATAAGTTTGTTTTCTACATCTTGCACATGCCATTTTGACTGCCTGAAATGACCCCTCACTTGTCCACTTATACAGTCTTTTTCTTCCTTTAATCTCAGTGCAGTGTCATCTCCCCTGAAGCCTTACCTTGATAGCTCAAGACTATTTAGGCCCTTCTTTCTCTGTGCATCCAGGCCACCATGCAAGGACCTCCCTGCTGGAGTCACTGCATTCATTGTTTTGCATTTATTGACTTACCTATCTCTCTACCTGATCCGTGATCCATGTGTCCCCTGCCTAACACCTGTCGTGGACATAGTAAGTGCTCAATGTATTGTTATTTGTTGTTAGTTCTTCATATCGCAAATTATTTGGAAGGAGCAAGATATGAAATGGGGATGAGAGTTCTGTAGAACTCATTCTGTATATACTTTGTAAGGAGAAAATCCTGAAAATATATTCTTAGTTGGCACTTAGAGGCAGGATTCAGAATCATCTTTTCAAAAAAATATTTGAATGGCAGCAGTTACCAATTACTTCATTGGTCTTAAGTCAGATACCAAACTCTGTGTGGCTTCCTCCTTCTATGGCTCTCCTGGTCTAGATGGAAAAATAACCACTGAAGACATATATCCATGGATCCATTGAAATATATCCATGGATCACACAATGAAACATTCCTTTTGAATGACTTAAGATTTTTTGACTGTATTATAAGGAAAATCTTAATTTGTATCCCTTTAGATTGAGGAAACACCAGGGTCTTTTAAGTACCTTTTGACAATATGATGGAACATTTGTAGGGGGGATGTCTGCAGAGATTGTAAGGTAACACCTGTCAACTCTCAATAAATTTAAGTCCTTTCTGGCCCAGGAGAGTTTCACCCAAAGGTACAGAAGTAGGTGTTCAAAGGCAGGCCTCCTGGAGAAAGTGGTTTTTGAAGGATGAAAAGCAATTTGTCAGGCAAGTGGAAAGGGAATAGGGGAAGGAGGGAACACCAGGGAGGGAACAGTTTGTGCAAAGGGTCTCCTGAAGAGAGAGTAGTTGAGTGTTGCTAGAGTGAGGAATATATTGTGGGAGATGAAGCTGGAGAAGTGGGCTGGATTTACAGCTCACCCCACAACTTACGGGGAACAGGGAGAGGATTTAAACAGAATGAGGCAAGACCAATTTACATTTTAGGAAGATCACTGAAGGCATAGGATTTCTACTTCACTTATATTAACATTTTCTTTGTGATTCTTCTCCACACTCTTTTCCTTTAATGCCAGACTTCTTAGAAAGGGAGCACGGCATTGTACGAGGGGATTGGATCCCATGGAATTTAACACTGCTCTGGCTCTGTCTCTAACCAGACGTGTGACTTTGGGCCTGGGACTTAACATGGGCCACAGTTTCCTCCTCTACAAATGAGCAGGCTGACTCACGACATGATCTAGAAGATCCTTCTGAAATCCTTTCTAAATTGCAGTGCTGAGATTCTGAGTTGTTGCCATTACTGCCTCCTTTTTAAAATCTTTTGATCACTCTTCAACATAATGAACTGGTTTCTACTTCCACCAGCCACTGGAGTCATTCTCTGGAGCAACTCCCGTAACCTCCAGTGCTAAATGGGGCCACCCCCTGCATAACCTCTTAACAGCACTGGGTAGAGTTGATCACCTTCTACTCAATATCCTCTCTTTTCTCTCCTTGAGATTGTAGCCTCTGTACTCCTGCCTCCCTGACTGACCTCTGTCTCCTCCCCCTAGGCCCACCTTTTACACAAAGGGTTTCCTCAACATCACTTATCATATTTTCCTGCCAAAAATGCATGACCTGAAGCTAATCATGAGGAAATAGATGAATACAAATTGAGGGACAGTCTACACCACAACTGGCCCGTACTTTGCAAAGAAAAATGTCATTCTCACAAAAGACACTGTTCCAGATTAAAGGAGACTAAAAACACAGAAGTAAATGCAATATGTGATCCTGGATTTGGGTGGGTAGGGATTGCTGTAAATGACAGTATTGGGACAATGAGTGAAATTTGAACATGGGACTATATGTCAGGTAATAGCATCGTGTCCACATTAAAATTCTGAACTTGATTGTAGCAGTGCGGTTATTTAAGAGAAAGTACTCGTCTTAGGAGATATGTGCTAAGATATTTAGGAGTGAAGAGTTATGAAGCTGCAGATTGCTCTCACAAGGTTCAGTAGCAACAGCAACAACAGTAATAAAGTGTCTGTGTGTGTTTGTATGTATGTCTGTATTTGTGTTTCTCGTGGCATCTGTTTTCTCCTCTTCTTGTTTCATGCTCTTTCTCCAAGACCTCTTACCCACTGCTTCCTCCCTGCTTCCATCCTTGCCCTGCCTTTTTATTCTCAACACAGCAGCCAGTTGATCTGGCTGCAATGTAAGTCAAGTCATGTTAATTCCTGCTCAGAACTCTCAGAGTAAACACAGAAGTCCTTATAATGGCCTCTAAGACTCTTTGGGGATTTGGCCTCCTGTTACCTCTATGATCTATTTTCTCCCCATCCCTTGCTCTACTCCAGCCACACTGGCCTCCCAGCTGCTGCTTGAATACCTAAGCACTCTTCTGCCCCAGGGCCTTTGCACTAGCTCTTCCCACCTTTTGGCTCCTCCTTCTTCCAGACGTCACATGACTCCCCTCCATTAGGTCCCTGCTCAGTGTCATCTTCTCCTTGAGGCCTTTCCTGACTACCCTTTTTAAAATTCAGACCACTCCCCAACACACTCCTTATTACCCATCCCTGTTTTATGTTTCCCCTTAGCTCTTTTTTATTTTGAGCCTTGTTGACTCTCTTCACTAGAATACAAGCTTTTATTTGTTCACTGCCCTGCCTACAGTGCCCCAAATGATGCCTGGTATGTATCAACAGAAGACACTTAGTATTTATGAATGAATAAATGACTAGTATATGTTGACTTTCGTTTGTTTTGAGATAACCCCCTTGGAAATTCTGCTTAGAATAGGATTTCTTTTGGGGGTGTGTGGCGGGATTGCCTTTGACAGACTGTGAAGCTTGTGGATCCCATCTCAGAATAATAGGTTTGTTTGTTCTGCTTTATCCTTTTACCAAAGAACAATCTAGATACAGAAAAGTGCACATATCATAGTGTACAGCTGGATCAATTCTCACAACCCAAATGCACCTGTAACCCTCACCCACATCAAGAAATAGAACCTTACCAAGCATGACAGAGACCCCTGAGAGCCCCCTTTCAGTCACAGTCCCCACTGTGAAGGTGACCTCTATCCTGACTTTTAACAGTGTAGATTACTTTTGCCTGATGTTGTACTTTTAAAAGGAATGGTACAGTATGCATTTTTTTGTGTTTGGCTACTTTCGATCAACATTATGTTACGAGATTTATCTGTGCTTCTGCATGTTTATTCTCAGTTCCATATTTTCCATTGTGTAGAAATATCATAATTTATCCATTCTACTGTAGATGGGCATTTGGATGGCTTCTAGTTTCTTTCAGCTACTATTAACATTCTAGTACAAGTCAACATATATATGCAATTCCACCTAGGAGTGGTATTTCTGGGGCATGGGGTGCATATATGATCAGTTTTTCTTGGCACTGCCATACACTTTTCCAAAGCGGATATATCAAATGATACTGCCACTATCATGGAATGTTTCCTAGTACATAAAATAAAATACATAAATAGGATTACAAAGAAAATTATTCTGAAATACAGTTGTAAAAATATTTTTAATATGTTGTGATGTATTACATGTGCTTCTTTATTAACTCACACAATTGAAAGGTCTAGCAGTTTTAATAATTATCATGATTTCAAAGTAGTGATGAGTATCCATGATGTTTGAAAGATCTGTAACAACTGTAATGTGATATGAAAATATCTGTGATTTTATTGATCTCTAGGTCACAGGTACTACTATATTTTGTTGCCTACATTCTGAATGATAGGAAATACTAAAGTCTGTTACAAGTTAGTGAAAAATAAAGACTTAGTAATTTTTAGACCATCTAAATACATAAACCCTCCTGAATTCCATTAAGGTGTACCTGGACTCTAGGTTAACAATCCCTGGATTAGAGGAACAAAAATGATTTACATCAAATATTTCCTAGGTGGCTACTACGTGTCATATACTGTGTTAGGCACTGGGGACCCAACAGTGAATAATATGCATCTCTTCTCAAGGAACTTATAATCATGAGGGCAATATTCATAAATAAGTTGGCAACTGGGTATGTGTGTTCAGGTCTGTGATAGTTAGCCCAGGACATAGACCTAACCCATGCATGGGAGTGCATGGTGGTCAGAGAAGGTTTTCTGGAGGAGGAAGTGTCATTAGCTTTGGGCTCTGGGCTGGTCACTCTGGCTGCAGTGTGAATAGTGGATTGTTGGAAGGGAAGTCTGGAGGCACTTGAAGTGATACAGCTGTGAGATCATTATGATAGGATGCAAGGAGAGCAATGAATATATTCTGGAGGTTCTAGATTCCTGGTGATAGACTGGATTTAGGTGAGTGGGGAGAAGGAAGGTGCAAGGTGATAATCAGCTGGTTGGATGGTGGTTGTCATTCACTGAAATAGAATGAGGAGCAGGTTCAAGGCCAAGGAGTGATGAATTCAGCTTTGAACATGTTTAGATTGAAGTGTCTGTGGAACATCTGAGAGGTGATTATACATATATGTGGGCCTCTTGCTCAGGAGAGAGCCTTGTGAGTTGCAGGGGGCATGTGGGAGTGGATGAGATAACCCAGAAAACGCACGGAGGAAAGAGAAGAGGCCAGGCTTAGGATTTTGAAGAAGATCAACTTTCAGGGGATCAGCAAAGAAAGAAGTGCTTGTGTACAATGAGAATAGTCACAGGGGTAGGAGGAAAACCAGGAAAATGGAGTGCCCTGGAAGCCAAGAGCAGAGACAGTGTTGAGGAGATGCTCAGCAGTATCACTAGAGTGCAACAAGGTAAGTCTAGAAAAGGGCCCTGTGGATTTAGCAATGAGAAGATGGTTGATGAAATGCTTTTACTACAAAAACACTGGGAATGATTTTTTTCCTCGGGGTTGTACTTTTATCTGGGTTTTAAACTTTCCATTATAGCAGTTAGAATTCTAAGGGCCATTTCCTTTTAGCTTTACTTTTCTTCCTACATCTCTTTTATACATTTCACTCATGTTCCAGTGACTTTTATGCTGCACTGATGGTAAGCAGTCATCTTGGCTTAATGACTTTTATCTCTAACAAACTCTAGCCCTATTTTTTTTTTTTTTTGGACAATGAGAGATATGGCTACAGACATTACTTCTTAAAAAGCCTTCCACGTCTGTTATTCTGCATAGTAGACATGAGCGCAGTCACTTGAACGCAGTCACTTTGGCCAGGCCGTGTTTATGTGGGAGCCTTGCCTGCTGACAATGAATTCATGTCATCCTTCTTGTTTTGAGTAACACTCAGTTTTTAGTCCATATGATAAAATATAATGGAGGAGATATAAATTCTAGAATGTTTCATAATTATTTTCTTCCCAGAATATCACTTGGATTTTTATACAAACTATTGGAGAGATGTGGGAAGATGTTCAATGAAATAAGCCTGTGTTCAGTGCTGACTGTGTAAATGACAGTGTTAACAGGCCACAACGATAACAGTCCTCCAAGAAGGAGGCCTTGAGTGCCTATTACCCCCTTATCTTTCACCTCCATTATCCATCAGCCCCGGGTCCAGGTGGCCACGTCCTCTCTGTCTTGCTGCTTCTGCCCTAGTTCACACCCCTGTTAACCTATGTCAGAACAGTTATAGAGCTTCTTAACTAGTCTTCCTGCCTCTACTATCACTCCCCTGGTCAATCCCCTGTTTGAAAACCTGGCTAAACTTTAAAAAATACAGATTTATGAGCCTGCTCCTAAAGATTCTGATTCAGTAGGTCCAGCAAGAGTCCCCAAAGTCTATATTTTAAAGAAATTTCCCACAGAAATATAGATATAGGTGTATATAAGTGCATACATACACACACACACACACACACACACACACACACACAGACTTTCCTTGCTCTGTCCATTGAGAGGACTGATAAGCAATGACACATCACTAGGAGGCACACACCTAGCACCCAGAACTTGTTTCTAAATATCATTCTCCACAACAAAAAATTAGAACTCCTTATAAATAGAGCTGATTCCAGGCCTGGGGCAGGGAAAATGCAAGATGAGTCTGAAATAGAAAGTATAGCAGTGCTTAAAGAGTAAAGGGAGATATTAAAATGACATAAGAGCCAGCTTGAAAGGACTTCCTCGGGTCACATCTGGAATAATTTGAGCATTAATTATAATCCATTCAATAAAATTAAAAACCCATGCATCTATAGTGATATAAAAAACTAATGGGGAGAAGAGAAAGCTCTCCCTTGAGTAGAACATCATCTATTAAATATAGATGGAACGATGGAGTTAGAAAATCAGTTGATGTAGTAACTAGGATGAAAGTTTGTTGAGGAATGTGGTATTTACATAGTACTTCACCACAAGATACTTGCTAATTACAATGGACAAACAATAACTACAGTGGACAACCTTGGCAGACACCACCTTAACAAAACGATCAAACATTCACAATAAAGGAACAAACCAAGCCATTAAAAAAAGAGGTTCCCCAAGTGGTTCTGAGTTCCAGAATCCCTGAACTATGCTAGCATTGGGATTAGCTTTCGAAACTACAGATTTGATCTCTCCCTGTCCTGCTTCAAAACTCCTGCCGGCTCTGTTGCTTCTGGAAGGGGCTTCAAACGCTCGGGCCTGGCCCCGCCCTACCTTTTTGCCATCCTCTCCTACCACAGCTCCGTTCTCCACCTTCCCTCGCTTTTGCTCCCGTCACACCATACTCCTTGCGGTGACTCACACGGTTTCATCTCTCTGTTACTGCACACGGCCCTGCTGCTTATAATGTCCTACCTGGTCGGTCTGTCTGTGGGGCAGATTCATGTTGTCCAAGAGACAACTCCATCACACCGTCTCTGTGAAGCCCTCCGTGATTTCCTGAGGCAGAAACAGTGTCTCTTTCCTCAGGACCCCCACAGCGTTTTCTCCATACCTCTCGCACAGCACTTCTCCTGTTACGCTGTGATTTTCCGTTTGTGTGTCTCCTCACCCCACCCACCTAGCATCCTGGAGGCACTTTATGCGATGGAAAGAACTAGGACTTTAAAGCCAGCAGACCTAGGTTTGAATCTGATTCTACCACTTCTTAGTTGTTCCCAGCCAAGCTCAGTTTCTTCCTCTAGATCTACTGATAGGTTATTAGGAGAATTCAATTAAATAAAGCCTGTAAGGAGCTTTGCAAAGTGAGTTAAAAAGAAATAAAGGGAAGAAAAACCAACCAAACAAACCTCACTAGGCCCTGAGTAAGTTTTTAAAAATATAAACATACAGATATTTTACATGTATACATTCTCCCCTGTAATCCTGCAGAATTTCAAAGGTATAGTTACATAGCTAGTAATTGACAGACCCCAGATTTGAATCCATCTGACTCCAAAGCCATGCTCTTTCTGTTACGTGGAGACTGTAAACCAGAAGGGAGAGACAGAGAGAGCCACAATACCTGAAATAATCCCATTGTGGAAAATGTCAAACTAGAATCATAGACTCCAACCCATTCATGGGAGTTGTAGTCTCTCAGCCATTCATGGGGGGACATGGTGGTCAGAGAAGGTAGTTGGATGGAGATCCAGATTAGATAGTCTCTTATATGGGTGGCCGCCAGAATGGATGAGGGTGAGATTCTTCTTACAGATATTGATTGAGTGCCTGCCATGGACCCTCATGGTGATCATCATATGTGTGAGATTGAAGGAGAGCATGAGAAGTGAAAAGGATGAGGGCTTAAGATAGAATCCCAGGATACACCCTTACCTTTAAATTCTAGAGCACAAAGGGGCCTGAGAAGGGGCAGAGCGACAGGAAGAATTGAGGGAGTGCAGGGACATGGAAGGCCAGGGGGAAGCAAACATCCGTCTCTCTGCGTTTCGGTGGGCCTGGTGGTGAGGGCTGCTGGAAGGCTCCTCTGTGGAGCCCGGCAAAGAGATAGGCCAGGATTGGGACTCAAAAGAGGTCAAGGAAAGAGCATTTTCATTCCGGTCATGTGGGGGCAGAATTCAGATTGCTGGAACAATGAGTAAGAATCAAAATCTGGGGCAAGAGGAAAGTGTAGACTAATTAGGGCTATATTCCCACGGACTTGGGCAAGACGCTTCCTGAGATCTGGAAGATTTAATAGTCATCTTGCTCATAGGCACCTATTCTGGGAGATTAAGCACCCCCAAGATGCCATCTGTTTCAGTAGGGAATACTGAACGAAAATGCGAGTTGACCACCAGCTATGTCTCTTCCTCCCCAAAGTTTCCTTAACCAAGAGGCATGTCTGCTTTAATGGAGCTGCAAACCATAGGTTTAAAAATCTATTTATTGTTTTCCTAAGGACAGGCTTGTGATTTCATCTGGTTTCGTAGTGATTTATTATTTCTTTTCAAGACTTAGCATACTGTTTAAAAGCTTTAGCAAAATAAATAAAGGAAAACAGGTTTGTTTGGGGGTTTTTGGTATGTTTATTAATCCTTATACTCTGTCACACTGCAAAGATTAAATTATAGACTCAAATTTCACATAATTTAGAGTTTTGGGTTTTTTTTCTGAGCTAGAGCAGATTTTCTCTTTAAGTGATAATATTTTTGTTATTTTGTAGATGAAAAATGATTATCTGTTTATAGGTATATTTAATTCCATATGTGACCTAGTTTCATCTAAATCTCTCACGAATCTCAGAAGCTAATTCAGCAGCTAGGTTTTTCCTTCTGGGTGCCACAAAAAAGTGGAAATCATACTTCCAGAAATAAATCAATGAAAGTATTGAACAGTAGCATGCCACGAGTAATCACACAGAGGTGCCATAACAAGGAGGCGATTACCCTGGGATGGAAAACATCCCAGAAGTGGTTACAGGTTGTCAGTTCCTGGATATCTAAGTTACTTGTCTCCTGCCCTGTATGTGCTTCAAAGAGACTGCAATATGAGCACTGTGTATTTTCCACAGCCTATGCTCATTCAAAGTGAACACACATCCTTGACCTTTTCCCTTATGTATTCTTAGGAATTTTAGCTATAGGGTTTTAAAAAGTGGTTTTTAAAAAAATATCAAAGAAATATGGAACATTTTGGTAAATATGTGTAAAGTGTAAATAATAATAATTTTAGAACTTCACCATACGTCCACCATATTGGTGGATAAAATGTTTTCATAATTAGAGCATCCTATACAGTGACTTGAGAGTCTAAGGTCCTCACATATTCAGAGCAGGCCACTTCACCTTCCTTAACCACAAAAGAATCACGTCCAGCAAAGGACATCCTTCTTTTCATACCAAGTGTGCTTTCTGGATAATAAAGTGAAAGGTCTGCTAGATTGGTATTTCAGTGGTAGCAAATGAAAATAGGTAGAGAAAATATATTATAACAAGGCAATCTCTGAGAAATTCAGAACAGTGGAAGTTAATAATGAGATGTTAAAACTCAATTTAAAAAAAAATTTAGATTAGTCTTGTTTGGGGCTTCCAAAAATCCTGATACAGGAACTAAACAAATATTTGTGAAGTGACAGAAAACAAAATTGTTAGCTCTCTTTAGATTTCTGCTATAACTTTGCTTGTCACTACGCTATGCGGATACTACCATATATGTCTGAAGCCCACATAATGAATGACCTTAATTCTTATTTAAGACTAATATGGCAATATTGAATGGAAATGGTAAGGGAAATGGGAACTTGGTAAATTATTTCAGGCTCTTTGTTTTATTTTATTTGGGCCCTAAGTAAAGCTCTACTAATTGTCATGATTGCTTTTATGATGTGTTATTTATCCTTGAAATATGTGCAATTATGGGGACTAAAATCCTTGAAGTATATGTGGAAGAATGTGAAACAGTTCTTATTTCTATTAGTATCTTGTTTTAATGTTGTTTATTCATAACTAAATTATAGAAATTTGTCTAGGAGTACTACTTTATATTAGTACTTGATTACAGAACTGAGCTATTATGACTTACCCTAATTTTGCACCTGGTTGTATTTTTTTGTGTGTGTGTGTGTGTGGTATGCGGGCCTTCCCCTGTTGTGGCCTCTCCCGTTGCGGAGCACAGGCTCCGGACGCGCAGGCTCAGCGGCCATGGCTCACGGGCCCAGCCGCTCCGCGGCACGTGGGATCTTCCCGGCAGGCGGACGCGCAACCACCGCGCCACCAGGGAAGCCCCATGGTTGTATTTTTTATAATTTATTGGTTAAGAAAGTTTCACTTTAATACGTGCAAGGTGTTCCAGTAATTCTAGAGGAAACCGATTCCTTTTAGTGCAATTTATTACAAAAATTATAAGGGGTAAAATTGTTTATTGATTTTTGGCAAGACACCAGAAAGAAATTACAGCTATTTGACAGAAAACTCAGGAGAGATAAACAGTGAGGTGACATAAGAAATTATCAAAACTATGATTATGTGATGCCAGACAAAGGCTCAATAAAGATTTGTTTCCGTTTCATACAAAAGTTTGCCCCCGTGCTTTCAGTGGGCATTATTGATCCTTAGTTGAAGTTATAAACTAAAAATCAAGTGTGTTATTGAAAACAATCTTATAAGAACCTCCTTGGATTGGGAGAATATGGAATCTGGTTTTGGGTTTTCTTCTTCTGGCTAAAGGGCCAGAGTCTGTCTTAGTCACCATTGTTCTTACATGTCTAGCACAAGGCCTGGCATGGGGAGGACACTCAATGAATTTTTGTTGAATGATTCAGAGGCCAGCGTTCACCTACGTGTGGCTTTTGGAAGAATCCCTGGACTTCTAGTTTGTCAACTCAGTCTCTGTTCTGTGTCTCAGCATTCCTACTGATGGGTACTTTGTCCACTATTACAAGCAATACTGTAGCAGACATACTTATATGTGCTTTTCTGGAGCGTATGCATGGGTATTTCTGTAGTTGGTATTTCTAGAAGTAGAATGGCTGGGGTCGAAGAATGTGTACATTTTATATTGTGATAGATACTGACAAACTGCCTCCCCAGAAGAGATGTACCAATGTATGTGTAGGACAGTGACATACGTTGGCTTCTGCTGATCTGGTATGAGATTAATTTTAATTCTCCTGAAGTCAGAAAGTGTGGACATTTTATAATTCAAGAAAGTGAGGCATTTCTGGATGACAGTAAACATAAAGTTTCTTCTTTTCTGTTTGGTCCTTTTAATGGTGATGCCTACATCCTATACATGTAAAGATGCACAGAGATAGATTCAATTAAAATATTCAATAATAAATATTACGTTCAAATATCTTTGGCTTGATGATTTCATAAGTGATAGTTTCATTGCTATCATAATGTTATAAATAAGGATTTATTTTATGATAGTGCCTATAGAATAGTTCTACTAATATATATTGCTGGTGTAGAGAGAAGATAAAAATCAACATTTTGTATATGTACTTCGTTGATTAATAATGTATTATCATGTGCTGGGCACTTTGCTGAGCATTTTGTGTACATTATCCTATTTATTCCTCACAAGTCCTTAAAGTAGACGCTATTATTCCCTTTTTACTAAAGGAGAAACTGAGGCCTAGAGAATTTAAGTAGTTTGCCCAAGGAGAATAGCTAGTAATGGTCAAGCTGGGATTCAAACCCAGGTGTCTCTTGCCCCAGGGCCTAGTTGCCTAATTTACCATTTGCCTAATTGCCCGGCCTGTTTTTGTCACTCAGTTATTGTCATCTGATGGTGAGAATCAAGGATATTTTCTAATAATAATAAGTCTGACATGAATACCCATTAAGGTATATCCATTCATCTCTCTCAGAGTGGTCCCTGTTGAAAAATCTAGATCTCTCCTCCTAAGAACTTCTGCTTGGTTCTAGGTCCAGATTAACTTTTTTCCCTTGATGGATCTGCTGAAAGCAAAGGTAACAATCCCTACCACCTGTTTCTTGAACATGGAGGGATCAGTTACTTTGCACGGAATAGACACTGGTGATGAGAGAAACACGTGCATCAGCACCAGGGCAGGGCCCATGGCTGTCCATGCTCACCACACAGCATCCCCTGAGCCTGGCCGCCCAGCATGAAAGCCTGGAGTCTGGCTTCTGGCTGGGGTCCACAGAGAACTCAGGGGACATGCAGATTGGTAATCCTGGGCTCCTGGAACTGGATTCACTTTTTAGACCTGGAATGGTCGACCTGGAAATCTCCCATGCAGAATGCCCCACAGCCACCTACTCACCAGCCAGTCCACGCCCTGAGATATGTGCTCCTCCCGTTAGCTGCTGTAAGGAGTTGGGGAGAGCAGCTAGTGATTGGCATCACCACCACTGCAGGGTTTTGGTGTTTTAAGACTTTGGTTCAGGGTAACAGAACCCAATTTAAATTGGCCTGAGGAAACAAAGGAATTTAGTGGTTTATGTCACTGGAAAATTCCAGATTGGTGCTGACATTGGCCTTCGGGGACTCACGTGACACTGTCAGTATTCTCTTAGACTCTTTCTCCATCTCTTGGCTGTGTTTCTCTCTGGTCATTGGCCTCTTTCACTCCTTTTGCTGATAGATTTCTTTCAAGCTATGGGAGCAGGCAGCCTAGTGATGCCATGACCAAGGATGGCTGCAGGTTTCCAGCCTCTCAGCTAGACACATCAGAGGACACAGGGAACTTTTCCGGCATTAGCGTATACCATTCCAGGGAAGCACACTCTAATTGTGCACATGGGTCCTGTGTCCATCCTTTGGACCTGTCACTGTAGCCAAGAATTGAGTATCATGCTTGTCTAGCCCGTGTAAGGAATTGTGATTGGCAGTCCTCCCAGAGCCACATGGGATGGGGAAAGTTTAATTCCTACAAAAAAGAAGTGTTATTACCAGAAGGAGAGAGAAATGTTGGGCTTATTAAAACAGTAGTTATTTCAAAGTGGTAGTCACAAGATAGCCTGGAAAATGATAGGGGACTGAGCTTGAAGTATCATTCAGAGAATAGATGAGTCTAGGGAGCAGTAGATCCGTTTGTTATCCTTTTGAATGAGGTGGTCAGCTCCCCATTGTCTTTTTAGATTGAGAGTTAGAGCCATTTTTATGGTGACAAAGATGGTTTGCTTGGGAATTTCCCTGGTGGTCCACTGGTTAGAACTCCGCACTTTCACTGCCAAGGGTGTGGGTTCAGTCCCTGGTCAGGAAACTAAGATCCTGCAAGCCACATGGTGTGCGGCCAAAAAAACGCCAAAAAACAGTTTGCTTAAGCAGAGCGCAGAATGATATGGGGCATGTTAAATAGCAAATAAGAAACCAACTACTGGTGTGGAGAACAGGGATCGCTTCCTTGGATTAATTCCTGAGAAACATACAAAGGCATAAGGGAGTTTGGGCATGAGCTTGCTCTTAGCTTGGAGTGCTCTAATGGAGTACAGATAAATAGAAGCTTCTGAACAGAGGAGTCCCTCTAGAATACTGAGTAGAAAGTTCACAATAAACTTTAGTTATGTTATGCAAAACACAAGGGAACAGAGGAATAAATTAGAGTTTCTACTTCTAGAAAAAAAATATGATTACATTTAAAGAAAGAGAAATTTACAAAAGGAAGGACAAATGCTCTGCAACATACAGTACACACATCCCTCCTCATTGCCCTGTCCCCATATCTTTATTAAATTTTAGGTTCATTTAAAAAAATCCCTGAGGGTATCTCATTGGGTTATATTTAAATTTTATTTTTCAGTTCAGACAAAATATGTTACTCCGTGTTGGCATATGGTAGCTTAAACGTTTTCGTGACTCATCATGCAAGGTTTGTTATTCAGAAGATACTGTGCCATTTATTGTAGGCTTTTGGGCTAATAAGTGCCTTCAGTTTGCTTTCTGAAAGCTAAGGCAGTAAGAGAGTATCAAAAATAGAATGTGAATTTTGTAATCAAGTTTCAAGAAAAAAGGGCAATAGAATTTGGGATTTCATAATGATATCCCAAGTACTTTAAAAGTCTGGATATCACATGATTAACTGTTTTGAAGGTAAACTTTAACATCCTCTATTTGTAACTTAGGCTTCCAAACCTTTATTTCTTCTTCCGCACCTTAAGGATGAATTCATTCTAGGTCATCATTTTTAGCATGTCTAGCAGCCCAGTTTTTCAGTTACACTGTGTTTAAATTACACACGATACTTAGATTTGGTGGGAACCTCACAGAATCTCAGTTCTGCTATTTTTTAAAAGTTGCTTTCCCCCCCCATTATTTCCATATATGCTCATTAGACAAATTTTTGAAAATAAGGCCAGAAAGAAAAAGAATTGTCCATAGTTAACACCAAATCTCTCTCTACATTTTTATAAATTTTAAAATTCAAGTACACACATATTAAAAAGCACACAAATTGTCAGTATTCAGCTTGATGAAATTTAGCAAAGCGAATACACCCATGTAACTACCATACAGATCAAGAAATATAACATTACTGCATTCTAGAACCTGTCGCCTACTACTTCCTAGGCATTATCCCCTCCGGAAGGTAACCACTATTCTGACCCCTTTCATTTAGATAAGTTTTCCCTGTTCGTGAACTTTATATAAATTTTTTTGGATTTTTGAATTTTATTTTATTTTTTTATACAGCAGGTTCTTATTAGTTATCCATTTTATACATATTAGTGTATATATGTCAAACCCAATCTCCCAATTCATCATACCACCACCTCCCCCCGCCACTTTCCCCCTTTGGTGTCCATATGTTTGTTCTCTACATCTGTGTCTCAATTACTGCCCTGCAAACCGGTTCATCTGTACCATTTTTCTATGTTCCACATATATGCGTTAATATACGATATTTGTTTTTCTCTTTCTGACTTACTTCACTCTGTACAACAGTCTCTAGATCCATCCACGTCTTTACAAATGACCCAAT
>NC_041225.1:70442767-70443539 GCF_002837175.3 Physeter macrocephalus
GGGTATATGCCCAGGAGTGGGATTGCTGGGTCGTATGGTAGTTCTATTTTTAGTTTTTTAAGGAACCTCCATAGTGGCTATATCAATTTACTTTCCCACCAACAGTGCAAGAGGGTTCCCTTTTCTCCACACCCTCTCCAGCGTTTGTTATTTGTAGATTTTCTGATGATGCCCGTTCTAACTGGTGTGAGGTGATGACCTCATTGTCATTTTGATTTGCATTTCTCTAATAATTAGTGATGTTGAGCAGCTTTTCATGTGCTTCTTGGCCATCTGTATGTCTTCTTTGGAGAAATGTCTATTTAGGTCTTCTGCCCATTTTTGGATTGGGTTGTTTGTTTTTTTAATATTGAGCTACATGAGCTGTTTATATATTTTGGAGATTAATCCTTTGTCTGTTGATTCGTTTGCAAATATTTTCTGCCATTCTGAGGGTTGTCTTTTCGTCTTGTTTGTAGTTTCCTTTGCTGTGCAAAAGTTTTTAAGTTTCATTAGGTCCCATTTCTTTATTTTTGTTTTTATATCCATTACTCTAGAAGAAGGATCAAAAAAGGTCTTGCTGTGATTTATGTCAAAGAGTGTTCTGACTATGTTTTCCTCTAAGAGTTTTATAGTGTCCAGTCTTACATTTCGGTCTCTAATCCATTTTGAGTTTATTTTTGTGTGTGATATTATGTATGGAGTGTTCTAATTTCATTCTTTTACATGTAGCTGTCCAGTTTTCCCAGCACCACTTATTGAAGAGACTGTCTTTTCTCCATTGTATATCCTT
>NC_041225.1:70443931-70444423 GCF_002837175.3 Physeter macrocephalus
CAATTTGTATTCCTTTTATTTCTTTTTCTTCTCTGATTGCCGTGGCTAGGACTTCCAAAACCATGTTGAATAATAGTGGTGAGCATGGACATCCTTGTTCCTGATCTTAGAGGAAATGCTTTCAGTTTTTCACCATTGAGAATGATGTTTGCTGTGTGTTTGTCTTATATGGCCTTTATTATGTTGAGATAGGTTCCCTTTATGCCCATTTCTGGAGGTTTTTTATCATAAATGGGTGTTGAATTTTGTCAAAAGCTTTTTCTGCATCTATTGAGATGATCATATGGTTTTTATTCTTCAATTTGTTAATATGGTGTATCACATTGATAGATTTGCATATATTGAAAAATCCTTGCATCCCTGGGATAAATCCCACTTGATCATGGTGTATGATCCTTTTAATATGTTGTTGGATTCTGTTTGCTAGTATTTTGGTGAGGATTTTTGCATCTATGTTCATCAGTGATACTGGCCTGTAGTTTTCTTTCTTTG
>NC_041225.1:70444585-70445406 GCF_002837175.3 Physeter macrocephalus
TGTTAGCTCTTCTCTAAATGTTTGATAGAATTCCCCTGTGAAGCCATCTGGTCCTGGACTTTTGTTTGTTGGAAGATTTTTAATCGTAGTTTCAATTTCATTACTTGTGATTAGTCTGTTCATATTTTCTGTTTCTTCCTGGTTCACTCTTGGAAAGTTAAACCTTTCTAAGAATTTGTCCATTTTTCCAGGTTGTCCATTTTATTGGTATAGAGTTGCTTGTAGTAGTCTCTTAGGATGCTTTGTATTTCTGTGGTGTCTGTTGTGACTTCTCCTTTTTTCATTTCTAATTTTATTGATTTGAGTCCTCTCCCTCTTTTTCTTGATGAGTCTGACTAATGGTTTATCAATTTTATTTATATTCTCAAGGAATCAGCTTTTAGTTTTATTGATCTTTGCTATTGTTTTCTTTGTTTCTCTTTCATTTATTTCTGCTCTGATCTTTATGATTTCTTTCCTTCTAAAAACTTTGGGTTTTGTTTGTTCTTCTTTCTCCAGTTCCTTTAGATGTAAGGTTACATTGTTTATTTGAGTTGTTTGTTGTTTCTTGAAGTAGGATTGAATTGCTATAAACTTCCCTCTTAGAACTGCTTTTGCTGCATCCCAGAGGTTTTGGGTCATCGTGTTTTCATTGTCTTTTTTTCATTGTCCTTTTTTCTCTAGGTATTTTTTGATTTCCTCTTTGATTTCTTCAGTGATCTCTTGGTTATTTAGTAACATATTGTTTAGCCTCCATGTGCTTGTGTTTTTTACGTTTTTTTCCCTGTAATTGATTTCTAATCTCATAGCGTTGTGGTCAGAAAAGGTGCTTGATATGATTT
>NC_041225.1:70446486-70493580 GCF_002837175.3 Physeter macrocephalus
TTTTTTTTTTTGCGGTATGTGGGCCTCTCACTGTTGTGGCCTCTCCCATTGTGGAGCACAGGCTCCGGACACGCAGGCTCAGCGGCCATTGCTCATGGGCCCAGCTGCTCTGCGGCATGTGGGATCTTCCCGGACCAGGGCATGAACCTGTGTCCCCTGCATAGGCACTGCGCCACCAGGGAAGCCCGAGCCTGTATCTTTTGGTTGGAGCATTGAATCCATTCACGTTTAAGGTAATTTTCGATATGTGTGTTCCTATGACCATTTTCTTAATTGTTTTGGGTTTGTTTTTGTAGGTCCTTTTCTTCTCTTGTGTTTCCCACTTAGAGAAGTTCCTTTAGCATTTGTTGTAGAGCTCGTTTGGTGGTGCTGAATTCTCGTAGCTTTTGCTTTTCTGTAGAGCTTTTGATTTCTCCATCTAATCTGAAAGAGATCCTTGTCAGGTAGAGTAATCTTAGTTGTAGGTTATTCCCTTTCATCACTTTAAATATGTCATGCCACTCCCTTCTGGCTTGTAGAGTTTCTGCTGAGAAATCAGCTGTTAACTTTATGGGAGTTCCCTTGTATGTTATTTGTCATTTTTCCCTTGCTGCTTCCCATATTAGGGAAGTTTTCGACTATAATCTCTTCAAATATTTTCTCAGGTCCTTTCTCTCACTCTTCTCCTTGTGGGACCCCTATTATGCGAATGTTGTTGCATTTAATGTTGTCCCAGAAGTCTCTTAGGCTGTCTTCATTTCTTTTCATTCTTTTTTCCTTATTCTGTTCTGCAGCAGTAAATTCCACCATTCTGTGTTCCAGGTCACTTATCCATTCTTCTGCCTCAGTTATTCTGCTGTTGATTGCTTCTCCTGTAGTTTTCATTTCAGTTATTGTATTGTTCATCTCTGTTTGTTTGTTCTGTAATTCTTCTAGTTCTTTGTTAAACATTTCTTGCATCTTCTTGATCTTTGCCTCCATTCATTTTCCGAGGTCCTGGATCATGTTCACTATCATTATTCTGAATTCTTTTTCTGGAAGGTTGCCTATCTCCACTTCATTTAGTTGTTTTTCTGGGGTTTTATCTTGTTCCTTCATATGGTACATAGCCCTCTGCCTTTTCATCTTGTCTGTCTTTCTGTGAATGTGGTTTTTGTTCCACAGGCTGCAGGATTGCTTCTTCTTGATTCTGCTCTCTGCCCTCTGGAGGATGAGGCTGTCTAAGAGAGAGGCTTATGCAAGTTTCCTGATGGGAGGGGCTGATGGTGGGTAGAGCTGGCTGTTGCTCTGGTGGACGGAGCTCAGTAAAACTTTCATCTGCTTGTCTGCTGATGTGTGGGGCTGGGTTCCCTCCCTGTTGGTTGTTTGGCCTTAGGCGACCCAACACTGGAGCCTACCCGGGCTCTTTGGTCGGGCTAATGGCAGACTCTGGGAGGGCTCACGCCAAGGAGTACTTGCCAGAACTTCTTTCTCTAGGAATTCCTCCTCCCATTGCTGGACTGCCAGGTTGGGAAGCCTGACTTGGGGCTCAGAACCTTCACTCTAATGGGTGGACTTCTGTGGTATAAGTGTTCTCCAGTTTGTGAGTCACCCACCCAGCAGTTATGGGTTTTGATTTTATTGTAATTGTGCCCCTCCTACCGTCTCATTGCGGCCTCTCCTTTGTCTTTGGATGTGGAGTACCTTTTTTGGTAACTTCCAGTGTCTTCCTGTCGATGATTGTTCAGCAGTTAGTTGTGATTCCGGTGCTCTCGCGAGAGTGAGAGCACGTCCTTCTATTCCACCATCAACTTTATGTAAATTGAATCATGCAGTATGTGCTCTTTTATGTGGGGCTTGACTTGGTCACCAGTCTGTCTATGAGATTCATACATGTTGTTGCATGTAGTTCATTCTTTTTCATTGTAGCTGTCTAGTATTCTATTGTGTGAATATAATTTACTCTGTTCGCTACTGGACATTTGGGTGGTTTCCAGTTTGGGGCTACTGGAAGTAATGCTTCTTTGAACATAGTTAAACATGTCTTTTGGAGGATGAATGTACTTTTCTTTTGGTGTGTACCATAGGGCATGTATCAATACATGTTTAGTTTTAATAGAAACACTACTAAACAGTTTCCTCAAGTGGTTGTATTAATTTATGCACCAGCAATATATGAGAGTTCTAGTTCCTTTACATTCTTGCTAACAGCTAGTATTGTGTGTCTTTTTCTGTTTTAGCCATCCTTGTGGTTAGTATAGAACATTGTGTTTTTAATTTGAGTTTCTCTGATGATCAATAAAGTTGAGCACATTTTCATCAGAAAAGTGTCGCCTCTGAAGATGTCAATGTACTAATCCCTGGAACCTGCGAATATGTGACTTTCCATGGCAGAAGGGACATTACTGATGTCATTAAGTTAAGGTTTTTAGAATGGGGAGATTGTCCTGGATTATCCTAGCAGGCCCAATGTAATCATAAGGGTCCTTATAAGTGAAAGAGAGTGGAAGGAGAGTTAGGGAAGGTGTCACAATGGAAGCAGTGATGCAGCATGAGAAGGACTCAACTAGCTTTGAAATGCAAGGGGCCCACTAGCCAAGGAATGTGGGCAACCTCTAGAAGGAAAAAACAAAGGAACAGATCCTCCCCTAGAGTCTCCAGAAAGAACACAGCCCTGAGGATATCTCAGTTTTTGCCCATTGAGGCCTATTTTGAACTCCTGGCTTCCAGAAATGTAAGATAATAAATTTGTGATGCTTTAAGTCTCCAGGTTTATGGTAATTTCCTATTACAGCAGCAATAGGAAACTGATACTGGCACCTTTTCATAGGCTTCTTGATCATTTGGGTACCCTCTTTTGTGAAGTGCCTGTTCAGGTCTTTTGACCATTTAAAATAACTAAGTTGTCTTTTTCTTACTGATATATGGGAATTATTTGTATATTCTGGATATGAATCCTTTGTCAAATTTATATAGCAAATACCTTCTTCCACCTTGTAGCTTGCATTTTTTACTCCGAACAGTGCCTTTTGATAATTAGAAGTTCATAACTTAATGAAGTTCAATTTAATAATCTTTCTCAATCTTATACTTTATGGTTAATGCTTTCTGTGTCCTGTTTATACAAGTTTGAGTCCTGATTTTATATTGTTGTATATAACAAAGTTTCCTTAACTATTTCCTTTATAGTTGGACATATAGGTTGTTTCCTTTACTTTCCTTTTCATAAATGATGCTCTGATGAGCACTTTATAGAAATCCTAGTCCAGATTTGGAATTTTTTTTAAGTAGAATTACTCATTTATTTCTGTTGTTGTTTGTTATTTTCTCTGAAGCTTTTAGGATCTTCTCTTTATTCTTGGCATGCTGAAATTTAACAATAATATGCCTTTGTGTGAATCTCTATCCATTTTTCTAGCTTCTCATGGAAGCTTTCGGTCTCCAAACCTGTGAGCCTCAGTTCTGGAATATTTTCTTTCATTGTTGCTGCGATAATGTCTTCCTCTCCATTGTCTCTGTTCTTTCTTTTACAAAGTCCCTTTAGTAGTTTTGGGACCTCCTGGGTTGATCTGTAATTGTAATCATATTTTCCATATCATTGTTATGTTTCCTATTTTCTGTTAATTTTTTTCAATTTTATCTTCCAGACTTTCCATTAAATTTTTATTTCTATAACCATATTTTATATCTTGAAATGTTGTTTTACATTTGCTGAATGTTTCTTTTCTAACAGCTTCTGATTCTTGTTTCAGCATATTGCAATACTTTCTCTTATTTCTCTGAGGATATTAATTATGTTGTTTTTAAATTTTCTTCTATCCCCTTCATTGTCTCTATTACCTCAGCATTCCTTTTTCCACCCTATTCATTTGTATTGGTGTTTATCTTTCAGGTTCAAGGCTTTCATCACGCAACTTTTGGCTCTTCTTTTGTACTTAAGAGCAAGACCCTGTAAAGCTGGTTGGAAGCACGGTGTGCGGGGTAGGGCTTGTTGAGTGGCTTTACCATAGAGTGCTAAGTTGGTGGGCCGGCTTTTCACTGAAGGATGAGAACATGTCAGAACTGAGAGGTATTTTATCTTGTGTTGGCCAGTCTCCCTAGAAAGATGTCCCTGAATCTCTTGCCTGGGGTAGGATGGGTGGCTCTAAGCCTAAATGCCAGGGTTGTAGGAGCCGAATGGGGAGGGTTCTAGGATTAAGCAGACTCTTGCTTCACTGCCTGAATGCGCCTTAGCCCTCTCCTTAGCTGGGCAGCCTCCCAGAAAGTAAACCTCCAGACGTCTGCTAGGTGGGAGGATATCTGGTGGACAAACTCCTCTACAAACCACAAACTCTAAGCTGGCCCTCCTACCTTCCCACACCCTCCACTCCTGCCTGCAGAGCTATCTCATGTCTCCAAGCCCTGAGCCTTTGCAGGTTTCTGGCTGTGAACCGGCTGCTTCTTTCTGGCTTCCCCCTCCTCCTCCCACTCCAACCCCGGTTAGGCTTAGATTTCAGCTTTCCTAGGGCTCTAAAATCAGTCACCACTTAATCATTTGCTTTCTGGCTCCTTTTTTTAAAGTTTCTCTTGTATATTTTCTCCTTTCCTGTTTTCTTTGTGAGTTTATGTCTTTTAAAATAACTCCCTATCCTTTTAGTTTGGTTTTAGAAAGAAGCATAGATAAATGTTTTAAAACTAGAAGTCGTGCATTGGTTTTGAATGTCAATGATGATACTTTCTACAAATTCTATTTGATTTTCAGTGTTCTTTGTTCTGTTTTCTTCTGTATTATTCTTGCCTTTTGGTGTCTATACCTTTTATCTTTTTATTGACTTTAAATATACATAGAATCTTTCAAATTGTTCTATAATTTTCAAGTCTTTGGGTGTATCTGTGTACGCTCATTCTCTTGTTTGCTATGTCTCCTGACTCTTCCTCAAGGTGGTTTCTTTCCCTCTGTAGTATGTAACATTGTTTTTGGTGGGAATCCTGCTGGCCCTGATTATAGAGACTTCCTACAGAGTAAGCTTAGCCTTTGCTTCTGCTTGACCAGAATGCACCCTTATAGTTTCTCTAATTTCTGGGCCTCTACACATGTGGTTTCTGAAATGTTCTGTTTTCTCACCTTTGCTTGGCTGTTACTCATCTCTCAGGTCTCAGTTTAGGAGTGATTTTCCTGGGACACTTTTCCTGATATCCAGTTCCCAATATTCTCCTCCAGTAGCCTTGTACTTCTTCCATCATAGTACTTATTATTCTGTAGTACAGTCATGCATTTATTTCTCTTTCTCTTCTTTATGCCTAGACTAACTTCTGGGAGGCCAGGATCATGTTATCTTGTTCACCATTAAATATCCAGTTTCTATCAAAGTATCTGGATGAAACCAGGTGTCAGTAATTATTTCTTAAATGAGTATGATGCTGTATCTTATTTTAAGATGCGGGGATGGGTTACAGGTTGGACGTTGTTCTTGTCCTGGTTTTGCTGCACTCCAGCTGAAAAGTAAGGTGTAGGCTATCTGGGGGACTAACTACTCTTTATACAAAGTGTGGGGCAGTGTAGGTGATGCAGGGATGCTGCTCTCCAAGCATAAAATGTGAATGGTTCATAAGTTGATTTTTAGCATATAGTTCTTCCTGTTATCACGTCCACATATAATAAGTCAATGGATCACAAGCTTGACAACAAAACATTGTGATGGAATGCTTGGCACTCAGCATATGGCACAGCTTCCTGTGTGACTCACTCTTATACATAATGAAGCAGCTTCCATTAAGTGAATGTTTTCGATTTCTTTTTCATTTGTGAAATGCGTGACTACAGAACAGTTGTGTACTAATCTGTTGTTGTATCTATAGTGCCCTCTTTTCAGGTAGTAAGAAATGGCAAGTTCATATTGAATAAATAATATATGCATATCTGTTAATTAGACCCACAGTTTACAGTGACTTTGACTTGTATTTCTTGTAGCTACCCTCAAAATTTGAGTTTAGGAATACTGTCTAAGGTTTTTGTGTATTTTTTCAATAGCTAAATAAATAAATGACTGGTTTTCTGGAGGATTTCTTATGGTAATAGTGGAATGAAGAATAATGGTGGTGACTTGTAAGCTTGTAAGGATTTGCTTTTTTTGGAAATAGAATAATAGTATTTGCTAATGCTTATTGAGTGCTTACTATGTGCCAGCCAGGCTTCTAAAAACTTTACACATGCCAACTCATTTAAATCCAAAGAAAAGTTGGATTTACATCAGTAAATCTTCATCATTAAGCTACTATGTGAATGTTCAAGAGAGAGAGAATCAGAACCTGTTTGGAATTGGATACATTTTAATTACATCCAAATGTTAGACTGTGCTAAGGTGATTACTACTGCTGTAATTCTTTAACTGTTTTTGAGTATAGTTACTCTTAAGTTTCCAGTAATGCCTAGTAATTCCAGGCAGTGTAGTTTGGGCTAGTTCTCCCAATGAAGACAACCAAAAAGGTTAGATGAAATATAAAAATAAAATCTTCTAAAAAGCTTCAAAAAGATAGTAAGATAGTAGTTACTGGGGCTGAGATTTCAGAGAAGCTGAGAGTCCAGAGGAGAGAAGCTGTTTTTCCCCTGGGGGTGCCTCTATAGGAGGCTGAAAAGCTGGGCTTTTGGAGGCTGTAACGGGTTAGGGTGACAAAAGTTGGACTCTGGTATGAATTCATGAATCCTGGTATATTAATCCTCTGCTTTGAGCTGCACCCTTGGAATAAAGATGAACTGGAAGCAAAGTAGCCCTCATACAGCTTGAATCCTGGATTCCTGTCGTTTCCGAAGTGAGGAGCTTGTCTTGATAGGCCTTCTAGGGCCTCAGGAGTCAAGAAGAAGGAAGCAAAAGTCCTCTGTGGAGAATAATAGCATCCACACTTCAAGTTACTTCTACAAATAATCTTTCAAATTTAGTGTCCAGTAACAATCAGAGATGACCAGGCATATGAGTAGACAAAACAAAAGGAACAAAAGTCAGACAAAATGTATAGCATATATTCATTTGGTGACTTAAAAGAATAGGAAGAGAGAGAGAGAATGAGGGTAGAAGCAGTGTTTTAGGATATAATTGCTGAAAATTCCATAACTGATAGGAGACATCAACCCTGGTACTTAAGATGCCAAAAGAATTCTAATCAGGATAAATAAATTCACACCTAGACATATAGTAGTGAAACTGCAGATAATCAAAGATGAAGAGAAAATCAGGACAGTCTCCAGAGAAAGAACATCAGCTACCTTTATAGGAAAGCAGTTCGACTGATAGCTGACTTCTCAATAGGACAATGGAAGAGAAAGGGGAAATAAGACATTTTCAGACTTAAAAATCAAAAAACAAAAAACAGAGGATTTGCCACCAGCAGACCCACACTAAGAAGAATACCCTTTAGAATTTGTTTTCGTGCGGGTCTGCTGTTAGCAGCAAATCCTCACAGTTTTAATTTTAGTGTTCTTCACAGAGAAGGAAAATGATCCCAGTAGGAAAGAGAGGTAACAGAAAGACTAGTGGTAAATATGTGCATAATCAAACACTGTATGAAACAGTAGTAAGTTTTAAAAATGTGTGTAATATTTTAAA
Organism: Physeter macrocephalus; assembly: GCF_002837175.3. Taxonomy (NCBI): domain Eukaryota; kingdom Metazoa; phylum Chordata; class Mammalia; order Artiodactyla; family Physeteridae; genus Physeter; species Physeter macrocephalus. The sequence continues at coordinate 70,454,025 of NC_041225.1, forward strand.
AATGCATAACAATACCATTTAAGTTGAAAGGGACTAAATGGGCTTAAAGTGTTCCAAGTTCTCTCTGGAAAGAGGGGAAAGGTATGGATTAACATTAAGATTTAGGAGTCAAGGTTATATGCTGTAATTTATGGAGGTAACCACCAGAAGAACTTACAAACTAACACATGAAATAAATGTAATAATAAACGTCTCAGCTTTTATAGAAGATAGCAAATTTGCTAACACAGCTACTCTGTGTCGTCTCTTTCTAGTGCTACTTTCTTTTGCATTTAAGGAAATAAATTGACATATGTGAGCAAACGGTTCCTTAAGTTTTACTTATTAAGTTCAGAGCAAGATGTAAATTAATGTATCCATCTTCTCTCAGTAGAAATTATTAAAAATAAATGGATTCCTTCATCTTCCTAACTGCCTACATGTCCTAAATGTATTTCCCTAGGCTTTGGGAGTTATTTCCATATTGTCTATTGAAAAAGAGTTGATATTTTCAACTCTCTAGTCTAGCATTCTCAAGGTCTCTGTAGGAGAACGTCCCCCTGCCTCCTTGTTTTGCTTTATTTTAAATCAAAGGTCATTTGGAGAGAATTTTCTGCTGGTATTCCTCTCCCCACCACCCAGATATTATACATGATTCAATATTGAAGTTTGAAGTCAGACAAATAAACAAAATTAGACTTAACACTTGGGGAAACTTCTCTCCCTCCCTTTCTTCCTTCTTTTCCTTCCTTCTCTTTCCTTTCTTCTTAAGAATGGGTTTCTTAAAAATTTTAAGTACAGATGAGAAGTAAGATAGTTAACTCTCTTTAGGAATTGGTAGGATTCGTTATATGCAGCCAGGTCAAGATTCAGACTCTGACTCTGGGCCATTGCGCTGATGTATTAAAAATGTTAGTAGTTCAAACTTAGTCTAATTAGTATTTCTCAGTTTCCATCATTTTCTAGTCGAAGTGATCTCTGTCTTAGATTTACTTGGTGTTTAACTTGATTTTTTTTTAATCTTTCAAAATTAATTTTTAATTACTTAAGTAATACATAAATGCATTTTCCTTTAAACTTTAGAACATCTCAGATTTAAACTTTAGTTTCCATTCCTGATCTCCCTCCACAATCCCCAGATGTAACCACTGCTATGAGTTTGATGTGTATCTTTTTAGATCTTCACATATCTATCCCCGAATTTACATAGAATTCTTTGTGCATGTGTTTCTTCTCTTTCTAAATAAGTTATCTTGCTGAAAGAGATTTAGGTTCTTTTGCTTTTCAAACAGTGTTTTGGTAAATACCCGTATACATGGGGAATGTCCTTCTAGGGAGATATATGGAGGTAGATTTAGTTAGTCATAGCAATGCCCATTTTCAGGTTAATATATTCTGCAGAATTGCACTACCAAGAGGCAGCAGGCTTGAAGAGGACCTGTTTCCCCATTACCTTGCCAGTATATGATCTTATCAAATTTAATTCTTTTTGCCAAATGTGAGTCTACCTGAGTTTCCTTTCTTGTATGAAAAAGTGAGTTTGTGAATGTCCCGTCTTTTCCTCTCAAAGTGAATCTTGAAGCCAACTGCTACGCTTGCCCGAGAATTTAGATTTCAAAGATGATGGAGGTGCACATGAGACTTGTCCCCCACCTTAAGCCCCTCCCTCCCAACCTCTTCCTATTGCTTTGACATGAAGGGAATGCATTTACTAGAAGAAGAATGGGGGACAGATGGAAAGAATGGAGGTTACCCTCTGGGTCTGGGGGAGCCTGGAAATACAAACTTCCTGAATATAGAAGAGATGAGGCTTAGCATGATGAATGGTGATCAACGATGTTTTTATTAATCTGGGAAATTCTGAGTTCAGTAATCAGTATTTTTGAGGTTTATGCTAGTGAAGTTAATACCAAGTTATTTTAAAAACTAGATTTTTGGCTTCTTAGCTTTATGATTTTAATTCCCACTTTATTCTCATTAGTAGTGCAGCTGAATGACGAGTCTCATCATTTTTGAGAAATTGGGGAATTGTTTTCCATGCAGGTATTTCAAATAGAGAATATAATTTTAAATGGATTACAAGTGTCATTAATACTCCCGGTTTGTGGAGTGGTCTTGTTCAATGTTATAAACCTGAATTTTGCATAATTTTATAAACTGGAAAGTAGACTAGTAAACGATATGTTTTATTTTTTAATAAATGCTTAATTGAAAACAAAGCATAAATTTAGGTGCCTATTTCCACTAATCTTGGGGGAAGTATCAGGAATTTAAAACATTTTGGTACTTCCATGTTTATAATTACTAATAAGAAAGTCAGGTAAGGTATTTTCCATTTTCAGAGCAGTTTACCAGTTTAAAGTATGCTTTAACATATGACTGCAACAAATTAAAATATAAAATATTTGGTTAATCATTTTGAAAAATCACAAAGGCATAAAGTAGACATTGATGAATCAGATGTAATTTGATTGAAAGTGCTTCTTTCACTAATGTAAATTATAAACTCTGGATATAGCTTGACTTTAATTTGTCTGAATTATAATATGGAAACATTTTTAAGGGTTTAGAAAAACTAGTTGTAGGTACCTATACTTTAAATTCAAACTATAAACTCTCAATTTTTAGTTTTGGAATAATTTCAAACTTACAGAAAAATAGCAAGCATAGCTCACAGATTTCACCCATCTTTAGTATTTTTGACACAATTGCCTTATCAGTCTTCCTCTTTATAGATATACATTAATATTGCCTTTTTCTGAATCACCTGAAAGTAAGTTTCAAGCATTATTCCCTTGATTCCTAATATTAAAACATGCAACTTTAAGAATAAAGACATTATCTAATGAAGCCATAGTACAGTTATTAAATTCAGGAAATTTAATATTGGCATAATACTATTATCTATAAATTCTATAAATCAGTCTATATTCTAATTTAGTTAATTGTCCCAGTAATTTCCTTTAGGGCATTTTTTTCTAGTACAGATCCCAGTTCAGATCATGTATTGAACTTAGTTATCATGTCTCTTTATCTCCTTTCATCTGGAAAGGCATCTCAGCCTTTTTTTGTTTTTTAGGAAATTGATACTTTTGAAGAATCCAGGCAGTTATTTTACAAAATAAAGTTCAAGTTGGGTTTATCTGATGTTTCCTCATGATTAGATTCAGGGTATGCATTTTTGCCTGGAGTGCCTCAGGAGTGACATGAGTCCTCCTCAGGGTCTCCTATCCAGAGCTTCAGGGTGTCTAGTCGCCTATTATTGGCAATGTTAAATTTTATCATTAAAGTGTTATCCATTTTCTCCACTGTGTAGTTACTATTTTTTCTTTTGTAATTAATAAGTAATTTGTGCAGAAACACTTTAAGACTGTATATCTTATTCCTCATCAAGCTTTTCCCATCCCCAAATTTAGTATCCACTGCTACTAATTTATGTCTGAATTTATGATTTTTTAAAACTTCATCATTCCCTCCATATTAGTCAGCATTCTGCTAAAAAGCAGTGCCTCCTGCTCTCAATTATTTGGATGCTCAAATTATCCCTAGGGCCGGTAGGAAGCCCCTTTATTTCCTGCATCCTTTTGATAGGCTCTTGTAATTTTTTTAAAGCACTTTATTGCTGTTTGGCATAATTAGCTGTTCCAGGTCCGTCTAGTACTTTCCGTTCCCCAGCATTGGAATTAACTGTTTCTCAAAGGAGCCCTGGTTCTTTTAGTGAGGATTGTAATTATTGCTGTGGTAGAATATCATCACTTCTTGACCTTTTCAACAGACAGAGCTTGGAAATACATATACTACACACTCTCATAGATGCAGCTAAAAAGATGGAGATATATTTTTAAATCCCAAGTTTATACTGATACTTACAATTACAACTTAGAGCCCCACCCGAAGTTCTTCCTTGCCTCCCCCCATTCTTATTTGTATCTCCCTTCTTCCACTGTGATTACTCATTTGATCAGTCCTGTAATACACATAAAATAGTTTCAGGATTGCTATACCCAAGGACTATAAAAAACAAACCTACTAAGAAGAGTTCAAGATTCTTTGCAGTTCTTTTATTTTTCTTTACATTGAGAGTAGTCAAAGTTCTGTGTTCAGATGTTACTTGGATTAGTTCTATTTTTAAAAATTCAGTGTGGTAATGTTATTCATTTTAAATATAGTTGGGTTCATTTATTTTAGTTTGCATTCAGTTTTAGGATCCTTCCCCCATCTTTGATGATTTGATTTTTACATTTGACTATGTGGAAAATTAACATGATTCTAAAATTCAAGACTACAAAGCAAGATATACTCAGAGGAGTGTTACAAGTTTCTTTTATTTTTTATTTTTAAGTTCCTATTCTGCTACTAAGGCATATTGACAATTTAAAGTCAAACATAGTGTATGGTTGGATGTGTCTATGTTGCTCTTTCACGGGTATGTGGGTAGAGGATATTGACTATTCTCCAAGACACAGGTAAAACATACAAGTGAAATATCAGGAGCCTAAAAGAGTGAATGTAGTTCAAAATGGTTAAGGTACAAATTGGGAATTACATTAATTTCATTGGAGAAAAGCCTCAGCAGTCTTGGAGCAGGGTGCTCCAAAAGGCCGTGGTGCTTTCTTTGTGGGACACTAGGGGGTGCATTGGCTCAGACGCACCTTCAGGCCTCCTCCTCTGCCAAGCTGAGGCTGGGAGGTTAGGTTCAAGACCCCCAGACCTGGAGGCCTCCCAAAACTATCTTAGTGGTTCTGTGCCACCTCTTAAGATTTTGACCCAAGATTTGGGTGAAAGTTAAGAGAGAAGGTCATTATCAGGCCTCTGGTCTTCTCCTCTTTGATCATATCTTCTTGCCTTTTAGTTAATGTTTTATTTTTTAGGTTGGCAAAAATGACTAAGAGTTAAGTAACCTGTCCAAGGTCATAATTCAAACTTCACTTCTAATTCTTTTCATTCTGCCATTTGAGAAATGTTGTGAAGAGCAACCATGTGTACTGTGTCTCTTTCTGCATGTAAAATAAGATCAATTCCATATAGTTTCCTAATATAAAACAAACTGGCACAAAGTGGACATGGAGAAATATTATTAGTCACATGTTATGAAATCAGAAAATTCAAATGAGATCCAATTAAAGTAAATATGGAATTAATGAGATTAGGCCAAGAGGAAAAATAGGCAAACTGATAATTAACTCAACATCTGATTCCCCAAAAGTAATCATAAATAAATTCATTATCTCTATTGCTTGTGAAACCTTGGGGCACTCCACTTGTTTAAGGAATCTGAAGTACATTAACCTTAAATTGCTCTTGTTTGCCTCTTGTCGCTGATCTAGGCTTATTTGCATTGCTTCCATCAATGCTTAGTTACTCAATGGCTAAAGCGATGTCCTCCAGCTTTCACCTTGGGGGAGACAAAACTAAACTGTGCCCTCATCAGTAAATACAAGGATGAGCTGAAAGATGAACTTGATTTTTAAGAACATCACCTATCTTATCAATGCAGTGACTAGTTAAATAATATTCTGCTCAGGGTAGAATCAAACCCAAGTTGGAGAAATAGGGCAGCAAAGGGCCGACGTGGCTTTTTCAGCCTTATTTCCATTCCCTGTATGAGTGTAGGAGATGCCAGCTTCTCCTATTTAACCTCTTCTATTTATCAGATCACTTATGCTAAAACTTATCCGTTGAGTGCTTCCATTAAAGCTTTTTAGTGGATTTTCTTCATCTGGGGTTGTTGACGTTTGATTAGTGGGAAATGGTTAAGTCACACATGTGAATAGTTAGCTACTGTGTGCTGGCAGTGTATATTTATTTCGTTTTTTAAAAATTAATTAATTAATTAATTAATTTTTGGCTGCATTGGGTCTTCATTGCTGTACGCGGGCTTTCTCTAGTTGCGGTTAGCGGGGGCTACTCTTCATTGCGGTGCGCAGGCTTCTCATTGTGGTGGCTTCTCTTGCTGCAGAGCGCGGGCTCTAGGGCACACGGTCTTCAGTAGTTATTTATTTCGTTTTTTAAAAATTAATTAATTAATTAATTTTTGCCTGCATTGGGTCTTTTTTTGCCTGCATTGGGTCTTCATTGCTGTACGCGGGCTTTCTCTAGTTGCGGTTAACGGGGGCTACTCTTCATTGCGGTGCGCAGGCTTCTCATTGTGGTGGCTTCTCTTGCTGCAGAGCGCGGGCTCTAGGGCACACGGGCTTCAGTAGTTGTGGCACGTGGGCCCAGTAGTTGTGGCTCGCGGGCTCTAGAATGCAGACTCAGTAGTTGTGGCACATGGGCTTAGTTGCTCCTTGGCCTGTGGGATCCTCCCGGACCAGGGCTCGAACCTGTGTCCCCTGCATTGGCAGGCCTATTCTTAACCACTGAGCCACCAGGGAAGTCCCTATATTTATTACTATTAAAAATTTTTTTCTTTCTTTCACCATCATTAGGATATTTCTTCTATTCCCATTTTATTATAATAACATTTTCTGGATATCTTACTTTGAGTGGAAAAAGTACCTGCATTTCAAATCCAAGTGATTGTAGAAGTTTTAGAAACAGTAAATATTTTATTATATCCAGCCTCTAAATTCTTGTGTGTAATTATATGCACACATGAGATATCTTTCGAAGTTATTTACAAGTGTGTTTGTAAGAACAGAAATGCTGATAGGTCTTATATTTTTGGTATGGTTTATCATTATTTTAAATCCTAAACAGTGGCTCAAAATTGTTATGAATTAGTTATGCACACCTAAAATCTTTAGCACTTAATTATATATCTACTCTTTTGAACTGTTCTCTGATTATTTTATTATATTAATCCTCTTTCCTTTATAAGTTTAAGGGCAAGAACATTTCACGCACTCTTCTTAGTATAGTCCCTACAGCACCTGGCACTGTCTCTATTACATAATAGGTATTTACTCTCAATTATTATTTTTAATTCTTAGTAAAAACTTGAACCATTCTTTATGTATATACGTTCTACTTTCTTTTTTAGTTTACTTTTTATTTTGAAATAATTTCAGACTTACAGGAAAGTTCCAAGACTAATACAAAGAATACCCATGTACCCTTCACCCAGATTCCCCAAATGTTAATATTTTGCCATTTTTGCTTTAATATTCTCTCTCTTGCTCTCTCCCTTCTGCTTCCTCCTTTCATCCCTTTCATCCTCCCTCCCTCTCTTCTTTCCTTCCTTCCTTCATCTATCTATCTGTCTACCTACCTGACTGCCCACAATGTATCCATCCATTCATCTGTCCATCTATAATACATACATACACACATGCATACATATATGCATATATAATATAAAAAATATATATAAATGCATATATTTTTTCTTGAACCATTTAGAATAAGTTGCAGACCTGATTGATGGCTCTTTTCCCTTGAATACTTCACTGTGTAGTTCCTAAAAGCAAGGACATTCTTTTGTATAACTACACTACAATACTCAAAATCAGTGAATTAACATTTAAACAATATTATTATTTGCTCTACAAATCTGATTAATATTTTGGCAATTATCCCAATAATGTCATTTAGAGCAAAAGAAAATCCCAGATCATGTGTTACATTTATATATCAAGTCTCTTTAGTGTTGCTTATCTAGAACATTTGCTCCATCCTTCATGAGCTTGATATTTCTGATGAGTACAGACCGATTATTTTGTAGAGTGCCTCTCAGTTTGTGTTTGTCCAATTTTCCTCATGATTTGGGTTACACATTTTGGGCAGAAATATCTTAGAAGTGATGTTGTATTCTTCGCTGTACATATTATCAAGAGGCACATAATGTTGATTTGTACTGTTACTGATGATGTTAGCTTTGGTCACCTGGTTTAGGTGGTGTCTGCCAGATTTCTCTACTGTAAAGTTACTATTTTTTCCTTTGTAATCAATAAGTATCTTGTGGGAAGATACTTTGAGACTGTGTAAATGTATGTTTCTTATCAAACTTTCACCCAAGAGTTTTAGGATCAGTTGATGATTCATGCTTTAATCATCATTGGTCGCCAAAGGGTGATTTTCTAATTAGGTTCTGTGTTTTTTATTTTGAGTATAACTATCCTTGTTACGCCAGAATTCTCTCGTAGTTCTCTTAGCACTATGCCTTATTCTATTTGTGCAGTACCCGTGTTTACCACAAATAAAAAACTTCATAACCAATACTTTTTATAATAGTAGGATCATCAGTTCCACTTTGTTTGAAATTACAGCTAAAAGTAGCATCTAATATATTAAATATTTTTAGCAGAGAAGCCTGCGTTTACATAATTTTGTCAAAATTACTCTCCATGAGTGAGGTAAAGTCAGTTTTTGTAGAGCACCTATTTGCTGTCGCTGTTTCCCTGAAGCATCTTGAATCTTCTTCTGACACTGTTGTTGTGACGAAGTATTAACTGTTGCAGCATAAACACAATTTAACTTAGTATTAACATGACATTTTGACAGTTTCTAATCTGTTCAGGATGTATATCAATGAAGAAGAACCTGCAGCTGGAAAAAACCTAGATTCTCACAGATCAACATAGAGATAGTTTTTTAGTTTTATTATATGATGATAAAGTAGAATCTACTAGATAAAAATAAATAACATGTACATAGGTATTTTTATCAAGACTGGAAAACATATTTTATCTAAAAAGCCACTCGAGCTTATACTTTTAGTCTGAAGTCTAAAAAGCTGTTTCACATGCAGATTATTTAATTTATACTGTTTCTATTTCAAATCAGTTCTGTGTAATGCATATTTATTGGGCCTATGCGGTAATTAGGTAATGTGAAAAATATATACATATGTGTATATATGATATACACACACAAACTTGTGATAACTTTAACTTGCGTTAAAATATTGGAAGAAGTACTTCTGATTTAATTTTAAATTCTGCTTACAAACATCTGCATGAGATTGCATTCTGGGTAAAGATTCTTAGGCTTTGCAGAAATTATGGAATTGCCTTCTAAGTAAATTTTTTACATTGGTTCAGTCGACCTCCTGAAAGGAAGCATGGATGAGATATTTGAAGGCCTCTTCTTGATTGGTGATACCTTGGTTCAGTTCTCATCATAGGTCCTAAATAGATCGGAAAAACATTTTTGATGATTCACTGGTCTTTAAGAAAAATTTAGCTTTAGCTGATCTCAGAGATACCACCTATTTAGGTACTCATTTTTTAGTTAAAAAGATTCAGCAGCTGTCCAAGAATCAAACTGATTTAGCAATGTTCTGGCTTCTTATTGCTAGAACCTACTGAGAGATAAGCATCTCAAGGAGTACTCAGTCTGCCCCACTGCTATTCTTCCCAGTGTGAGTGGAGGCATTCTGAATTGACTCTTTCAGGGTGGCAGGCAACACAACGATGAGAACACTTGTAAACAGTTTATTTATATCAAGTAGATTGTATTTTATAATTGTGTAGTCAGCATGCATAAATGTCTCTTTATGGAGTGTCCATGATAATTCACTTTGTTCGTGGCAGAAATGCTGAGTCAGGAGACCAGATTCTAGTCCAAGGTCTGCTATTGACATTGTGTGTGATCTTGGACAAGCCATTATCTCCTTTGAATCTGTTTTTTCATCTATAAAAAAGATAGATTAGATCATCTCTAAGGATTCTTGCATCTCTAAAACTTTTCTAGTTCAATATATATTTGTATATATTTGATTCTACTTAGAATTATCTCTTTTTTCAGAAAATTAATGGGATTTTGGCTTCTATACAGATGAAAATCACACAAAAATTTTAAATCAAAATGTGATTTATTGATTCCGATTGAGATAATATACATAATTATATCCACATAATGCCAATACATATGCATAATGATGACTTAGACTTTTAGCATGACTTGGAAAAATATGGGATGGTTTCTGTTGTAAATGGGGCTCACATAGCTGCCCTGGAATTTCTTGCTTCTGCATCACAGAGGAGAGTTGGGACAGGCTCATGTGGCAGTGAGAGCTGCAGAGACTATTTGCATAAGATTTTGGCTGTGTGGGTCTTAGCCTATAGCTGAAAGCTGGGCAGCTAAGAACCACACTAGCCAAGATGGTAAGTGACTTATTTTAATTAATCAAAATACAATGTACACATAAGCTGGTTGAGACACCAGAATCTGACAGGGCTTTGTAAATAAACTGGCAAAGATTTATATGAGCCAGTCTGGCTACAGTGTGTACCTGGAGGGTTGTCAGGAGGCTTTGATGAATTAGTAGTGATGTCAGGAGACTTCACCATAATTCAAGGCTTGAGTACTGCCATAGAGGATGCTGCAGAGGACATCTGGATTCACTTCAATTTATGTGTCAGAGGCAACAGCATCGGGTACTATGGGACCAGATCTGGAAATATAGATTTTGTTACTGTGCATCTGATCTATCATGGATTCTTATTTTTGAGAAATGGTTAAGTATCGGTTTAAATAAATTAAAAAAATTTGAATTACAAAAGTAGTGTATGTTCACTGTAAAAATAAAACATTGAAAACTACTGAAGTAGTATAAAATAAAAGGTGAGAGCTCTTACCCCCATCCACCCAAGCTCTCACTCCCTATGAGCAGCCACTATAAACAGTTTTATGTGGGTCCTCCTAGGTCTTTTTCTAAGCACAGCACCATTTTTTGTATACTATGATTTAATATTAACTGTTACATTATGTTATTGTAATTTAAGATTCAGTACTTGACAATATAATTTTGCATTCTATGAAATAGTATGATGGAACCTTTAATATTTCCCCAGTAAATTGATATTCTACCAACATAATCAGATATTTGCCCTTAGCTTCTTGCCTGAAACCAGTCTTGGGCAGTTTTCTAACTTAAATAGTGATCTTAACTTCATTTAAGTGATAGGGCTTGTCCAGTGTGGGGTAAGAAGACAGTGAACTATAAATAGAGAAAAGATAGAATTTATTATCCAAGCCAGGACACTTTGAGAGTCCTTAATAATTACTCTGGGACAACAGATATAAACTGGGACTATCCAGACATATGTCACTCTAAAGATTGCCGTCAGTGCACCGGGGACCACTTGTTCCATGGTTTCTGGTTCCTGTTGAGTGACAGGGCTGTGAACTCTACTGTACCTGGGTACTGACTAAATGAATTGATGACTGATTCCTTTCATGCTCTTTGGTTTTTCTTATAGGGAATCTTCAGTAATTCTTAGGGGAACCTGTTAGCACTCAGACCTCAGATTGTTAAATTTCTTGATTCTTAATGTAAGGATAGTCTAGCATCCCTCTTTGCCACTTCTCACTTACTGTTCTCTTCTCAGTCGTCTCCAGCTGGGCTTCTCCTGCCACCACTCCACCAGACCTGCCCTTATTAACATCATTAGTAACCTCCATGTTCACAAATCCAGGGTAGTCACATCTCTGTTCTTATTTGATACAGTTGATCATTCCTTCCTTCTTAGAGTGTGTTCTTCCCCTTATTTATGTGACCCCCACACTCTTCTGGCTTCTCTCCCCTTTCCAGTGTCGCCTTCTTGGTATCTTTGGCTGGAGGCTTCTTGCTCAACCTCTCAGCATCGAGATGCCCCTGGACTCTTGCCTATCCACAGTCTCAGTTTCGTACCTGTAATGATCATCTTCACGTTGACACCCATGTTGGTATCTTCAGTCCTGATCCTTCCACTGAACTTAAGACTCATGTATCTAAGTGCCCACTTGACATCTTCATCTGAGGATATAAACCTGACACAGTCAAAACAGAACCTTTGATCTCCTCCCACCCCCATCCTACCTAATCCTCTTCCAGTCTTTCCGTTTCAGTACATGGCACCACCATTCATCTACTTGCTCAGGCCCAAGACCCGGCCATCATCTTTGATTCCTTACAATGCCACCCTTCCCTTCTTCCCAGCAAGTCCTGTCAACTTCACCTTTAATATTCTGTTCACTCTGCTGCTACCCCTCTGGTGCAAACCACCATCATTGATGGCCTAAAGTTTGTCAGTAACCTTCTCACAAGTCTCCCTGTGTCCTCTTTTGCCTTCCTGCAGCCCATTTTCTACATCACGGCTAGAGAGTTTTTAAGTTACTTTCCTCCTCAAAATCTGCTTGTGGCATCATATTGCAGACAGAAAGAAAATCCAAACTCCTCGCATGACCTCTGGCTTTCTGTTTAGCCTCTTCTGTTGCTCACCTCTGGTGTGCTGGGCACTGGCAGCTCACTGGCTCTCTGGTCCTCAGCACCACCCAGCTCACCCTGTGTCACAGCCTTTGCACCTGCTGCTCCTTCTGGCCTGGACTTTGCATGACTGATTCCTTCTTGTTCAGGTTTCAGCCTACCTTCCTCTCCTCAAAGAGGCCTTTCCTCACTAGATAGTAATAGTCTCCCTCCAAATCACTGTTTATGCCATTACTTTATGTACTTTCTTTATAAAGTAGGTATTTGTTGTCATTGCCCTCTTCCTTTACCTACTAGAATGTAAACTTTTTAACAGCATGGATTGTGACTGTTTTGTTTACTTTCTTATCTTGGCACATAGAACAGTGCCTGGCACATGTGAGGCACTTGATTCTTGTTGAATGAATAAACAATGGTCACTGCGAACCAGGATGACTTGTGTCCCGGCAGCTCTTCAACATCATCAGTGACCCATTTTCATTTCAAAATCAACATTGTTTATTGCTCTGTGTCTATCTCCTCTATTTCCTGTCCCACTCCGCATGGTCTTCCTGCTCCAGGCCTTCGTAAGCTTTGTACATGCTTTTTCTTGTTACCAAATCATCGCTTTCCCCACGATGTTTATGTGGAGGCCGATCCACTTGTTAGGAGACCATTTTATTCTGTTTGCTAGGTTAAACTGATCTAAGCACCCAAGTAGTCACTTTGAAAATTGGTTCCTTAACTCCCCTTACCTGTTCCTAAGGAGGTTCTATTAACTCAGTGCTTTGTGGAGATGACAAAAGAATTAGTCAAGAAAAACTGAGCCCTGTCATCCAACCTGTGTAATTTACTGTGCCACTAATCTTAATGGTATGCTACAAACTTTTGCATTTATAATTACAGTTAGGGCTTTACCACCTTCTCACGAGATTATCCCTAAAGCCCTTAACCTGGACTGGCCAGATTAAGTGTCCTTTGGTATTGTGGTATCCAATTCTTTCTTTCTTATCATACTCATTCCCTGTCATCCTCTGAGTCACCATGTCACCTGTAGTGCCACAAGCAACCATTTCTTACTCATACTGGAGCAGATATGTTAACTGTAGATATCTCACATCCTGTCTGCTGTTATTCAAAAGCCAGTCTTTATATAACTTTTCTGTCTCAACTAATCTTCACCAACTGTTTATCAGCTGCATTTCTATTGCTAATTGCATAAATAAATGCAGATGCAGGTAATTCGAGATGCAAGATGCCTTCTGTGAAAATGAATTCTGTTAATGCCATTTTCAAAATGTCTGCTCCAAAATACCTTCTATAAAATGGTAGCTCTCACGTGTGTGTGTGTGTGTGTGTGTGTGTGTGTGTGTGTGTGTGTGTGTGTGTATGTTAACATACACAGAGGCATATCCATAATTGGGGTTGAGGCTGTTCTTCACAGTTGTCCAATAATCTGTTGACTGATGTTGTATCCACATAGTTTCCTTGATGTATAAAATAACTGTGCACTGGGCAGCAACACTGAAGCCTATTTTTTCTACTCTGATAGTTTCATTTGTGTTACCTCTTCAACATGAGGATTAGAATTAAATTGACTAGGCAAGCAAAGCTGCAAAGTGAATTAATTTCAGATTTGTAATGAAAAATGGGATCTCTCTTACTCAGTGTTAACTAGGACCCTGTGGACTAGACAAACTAAATTGACAATCTCTCATTCAAATGATATTTTCTCCAGTGAAATGTACTGGCACTAAATAGTCTCTGAAATGCTTTGTGCTCCAAGATCCCAGCTGCCATCAGGATTATGGAACTCAGGGCAATTTTTATGAAACCCATAGAATCCACAGCATTTATTAAATTCAGTGCTACTTTGCCAGGTATTTGTGGAATTCCTACTCTGTGCTAGACGCTGTGCTGGGAAATTAGGATTAAGGATGACTAGCTCATGATTCTTGTCATCCAGGGGCTTCCAGTCTAACAGGAGAAACAGCTGTACATTAAACCAAGCTTCAAGTGACTTGTTTAGTGATGTGAGAGATGTCCTGTGGAAATATTGATGGAGAGGGACTAATTCCATCTGGTTAGTTTGGACAGAAAAGGAAATAGGTGATAATAGATTTGGACTTCGATGGATTTCACCAGGCAGAGAATGGTCATCCAGGACTGTGGAACTTACAAAACATTTCATGAAAAGTAAAATACAATGGATACCAATTCAATTTTTCTTTTAACTGTATGGCTTACCTTTAAGGAGATTTGATAATTTCGTTCCAAAATAAAATTTTTCCCTAACTGAGGCTATATTTTGGTTCATGAGGATGAAAAACATTTGTTGAACACCTACAATGCAATGGATGTCTTATGCACATTCACTGATAACTACTCAACAGCAGCTCAGCAATGTAGGTAAGATTATTAATATAATCTAGATGGGAGAGGTCAAGAGACTTGCTGATGGTTACACAGCTGGTAGATGGCAAAGCTGGGCTTCACACCCAGGTCTGTTCTACTTTAGAGACCACTCCCCACCCCCCTTCGCCCCCCTCCCCCCAAAATACTATCTCTTTCACACATAACTGTTACAGTCATGACTGCTGATTGATGAAGGTGATGACATTGGCAGAGTCCTCGTGTACTATTCTGGATTCATTTAACCAAATGCTACATTTGGATGAGGCTTGGAACCGGGCACTTTTCAGTATTTTGGTGGCTTGGGTACTAACAGTTTAGGCCCAAGACATGACAACACTGGCCTGTTTCACTGTTCCCATGTCAGAGGGTAACTGACTCATTCAGGATGAGGCCCAGATGCTTAAGAGAGCAGAGAGCCTCTCATGATCCCAGATGCACCTCTTTAGTAGGGGTCAGTATGTGGGTGGTCTTCATGAGCTAACTGTCCAGCTAGAGGCTGTGGCTCTTCCCTGAGGTGCTGATGCTGCAGACCCCTGGCTCCTCTAAGAGAAATCTTTTCTCTCCAGAGGAGCCAGAGCTATAGTGAATGACCTTAGGATCAGAAGGCACCACTCAGCAATGAGGCCCAGTGTGTAGCCCAAAGCTGAGAGGACAAGATATTTCAGACAAACTTCAGAACTGCTTTCCCTGGTGCTTCTTGTGTGCCTACACCTCTCCCTGTCAGCGTTCTCAACCATGCTGTCACATTGCTTATCTCAGATCCCTAACTGAGCCTGTTCTTCCTCTCCTGGGCCAGTAGCTTGGCCGGTATAGCTGGGATGACCACTACTCCCTTCCTCCCCCGTGCCACTCCTGAAGGTCTGAGCTTTCTTCCACCCTGCTTTACGCAAGATAGGAAAAGTCATTGCTCATGTTTAGAAAGAAATTGCAGGCCTAGAAGGAGATTTCCGAGCTGACATCTGTATCTCTACGCAAAGCATCGCTAGGTAATTATTTCCCATTTACATTGCCTAATCTCTCGGCTCTTCATGGAAGGAGCCATCTCTCTGTCCTCTCCTCTCTAATCTCCTACAATATTTACAACTGGGAACCTCTTTCTTGCAGCTAACTTAAGGTCTGTGTACTGGATTTGAACATCCGTATCTCTTAATTATGTGCAGAAGAAATGGATAATCATAATTTGCACTTTTCCTAAGCAAAATTATCACTAAATTTCTTCCCAGAGGCTCAGTCTGGCATAGGAGCATAAACTTTGGAATCAGATCTGGATTCAAATCTAGTTTTGCTGCTTATTTTCAGTTTGCCTTTGGACCCAATGTTTAACTCTTGGTCAGTTTCTTCGCTTGTAAAGTGGGGCAATATTACCTACCTCACAGGATTAAGTATAAAATGCCCCCACCGATGACTGGCACAGAGCCTCCTTTTTGTCTTGTTGCTTTGCTATCCTCAAAAAGATGGCTGCTCCCACTCCAGCCCTCATGTCTGCATTCCAGCTGACAGGAAGGAGAAAAGGGGGCACAGGGGAGGGCCCTTCTCCTCCCATTTCCTGGAAATTGCACACATAACTTCCATGTTCATTCCATTGGCGAGAGCTCTGTTGCATGGCCACACTTGACTGGTTCCAAGGGAAGCTGGGGAATGTAGTCTTTATTCCTGGCATTTATTCACATGCCCAGCTGACATTTAAATGTTCTATTTCTGAGAAAGAAGAGGAGTATTGTAGGTTGATTTCCCCAAGAGGCAGACTGAGACCAAGTTTAGCTTGCCTGATGTTTATTAAGGGGTGCTCTATGGGTCAAAGGCGATGGATGGGAGGACAGAAGGAAAAGTCAAGCCACAATGCTCGTCCCATGACAGCCTCGGGGGGCCCCAGAGGTTGCTCTGGAGCTGGGATGGCCTTTATATACTTGTATTGATCAGCTGTTAGGTATGGACTGGCCTGGGAATAGGTGTGATCTTGGGCAAGGCAACTCTTGGGAGTTGAAGTGACCCCTGAAGACACTGACAACTGAAGGATGGGCCAGTTGGGCCAACAAGTCCTTCATGAAAGGGGATTCTGGGTGACTCAGTGTCCATTGCAGAGAGAAAGGGAGAACTAGCATATCTGCTACCCTACATCTTAGAGTGGTTGTGAGGGTCAGACAGCATAAAACATAGAGGGCTTTTGCAGAGGACCTGACTTATGGTAAGCACCCAGTCAGTCTTAGCTGTGGTTTTAGCATTTCCCAAAGTTATTTTAACAGAATATTTTTCTCCTAGAGCATCCTGTGGGACTAAAAGAGTTGGCCATCCCTGGTCTAATGATCAAACTTAGGAAATGTTATGTTGCCAAATCTTTAATTTCTACTTCATGTTGGCCAGTGTTCAGTCAAGGCCTCTTCTAATAAGTTGCATTAGAAAAGATTCTGTTGACATTGCTCGTGCCTTTGGTTTTCTCCAAAGTGGAGATATAGAAGTGCTCCCTGTGTTTCAGATTCTGTGTTATTGATATCCATCACGTCTGTTGACAAATCTATTACATAAACATTTCCTGAAAGTAAGATCAAGAAATGAAAAAAATCATTCATTAAATGAATACCTACTGAGCACACATCTGTGGGTGGGCCCATCCCATCCAATCCAAGCCGGTTTTTCTCACTTGGGCCTCACTAGTAGTCTCCTAACTGGTCTTCCTTTCTCCATTTTTGCTCCCTTTATGGTCCGTTCATTACAGCAGCCAGAGTGATCCTTTAAAAATTTTTAATAAGTCTTATCACTCCCTTTACTCTCAACCCTCTAACAGCTGCCCAGTGTACTTGTAGTGAAACTCCAAGTCCTGGCCCTGCACGCTCTGGCCCTTAGCCACCTCTCTGACCTCATTTCTATCCTAGCCATTTTGCTTCAGCCACACTGGCTGCTTCTGTTTCTCAGACATCCAGGCAAGTTCCTGACTCAGGACTTTTGCGCTTGTTGTTCTCTGGGCCCGGAATGCTCTTCCCCTAGGCTCATGTTTGGCTCCCTCCCTCCATGCAGATCTCTGTGCCCCTGTCGCCTCATCTGACAGGCCTTTCTGGCTTGTCTCTCTAAAGTGGCCACACTGGTCCCTCTCTCTTTTACTCTCACTCTCTCACCCTACTTAATTTTTCATCTTATTACTACCTGCAATTGTATATTCATTTGTTTATTGTTCATTGTCTATCTCCCTGACCAGACTGTAGGATCTGAGAGAGCAGGACTTGGTTTTTGTTTACTGGTGTGTCCCAGAAGAGTATCAGTAAATTTTTGTGAGGGAAGGAGTATGCTAGTTTCTCAGAATATAATGATTAACAAGACAGTCATGGACTGTGCCCTCATAGAATATATAGGCTACAACTAAGGCCCTTTCCAATGGAAGAGGCAATAAAAATGATAGAATTTTCTCTCAATATATTATAGTAGTAAATAATTATACAGATATACCTCAGAGATATTGTGGATTCAGTTCTAGACCACTGCAGTCAAGTGAATATCACAATAAGTGAGTCATGTGAATTTTTTTGTTTCCCAATGCATTTAAAGCTATGTTCACCCTACAGTACAGTCTATTTTTTTTTTTAGTAGATCTTTATTGGAGTGTAATTGCTTCACAGTACCATGTTAATTTCTGTTGCGCAACAAACTGCATCAGCCATATGCATACACTTGTCCCCATATCCCCTCCCTCTTGAACCTCCCTCCCATCTTCCCTATCCCACCCCTCTAGGTCATTGCAGAGCACTGAGCCGATCTCCCTGTGCTATGCTGCTGCTTCCCACCAGCCAACTATTTTACATTCGGTAGTGTATATATGTCGATGCTACTCTGAATTTGCCGCAGCTTCCAGCTCCCGCCCCATGTCCTCAACTCCATTCTCTATGCCTACCTCTTTATTCCTGCCCTGCAGCTAAGTTCATCAGTACCATTTTTGTTTGTTTGTTTTTTATTCCATATATATGTGTTAGCATGCAGTATTTGTTTTTAGTGTATATATGTCGATGCTACTCTCACTTCGCTCCCGCTTCGCCCTTCCACCCCATGTCATCAAGTCCATTCTCTATGTCTACCTCTTTATTCCTGCCCTGCAACTAGGTTGATCACTACCATTTTTTTTTTTAGATTCCGTATACATGCGTTAGCACACGGTATTTATTTTTCTCTTTCTGACTTACTTCACTCTGTTTGACAGACTCTATGTCCATACACCTCACTACAAATAACTCAATTTCGTTTCTTTTTATGGCTGAGTATTCCATTGTATATATGTGCCACATCTTCCTTATCCATTCGTCTGTTGAAGGACATTTAGGTTGGTTCCATGTCCTGGCTATTGTAGATAGTGCTGCAATGAACATTGTGGTGCATGTCTCTTTTTGAATTATTGTCTTCTCAGGGTATATGCCCAGTAGTGGGATTGCTGGGTCATATGGTAGTTCTATTTTTAGTTTTTAAAGGAACCTCCATATTGTTTTCCATAGTGGTTGTATCAATTTGCATTCCCAACAACAGTGTAGGAGGGTTCCCTTTTCACCACACCCTTTCCAGCATTTATTGTTTCTACCTTTATTGATAATGGCCATTCTGACTGGTGTGAGGTGATACCTCATTGTAGTTTTGATTTGCATTTCTCTAATAATTAGTGATGTTGAGCCTCTTTTCAGGTGCCTCTTGGCCATCTGTATGTCTTCCTTGGTGAAATGTCTATTTAGGTGTTCCACCCATTTTTTAACTGGATTATTTGTGTTTTTGATATTGAGCTGCATGAGATATTTGTATATTTTGGAGATTAATCCTTTGTCTGTTTTTTCATTTGCAAATATTTTCTCCCATTCTGAGGGTTGTTCTTTCGTCTTGTTTATGGTTTCCTTTGCTGTGCAAAAGCTTTGTGGGTTTATTACTGGGCATTCTATCCTGTACCATTGATCTATATTTCTGTTTTTGTGCTAGTACCATACTGTCTTGATTACTGTAGCTTTGTGGTATAGTTTGAAGTCAGGGAGCCTGATTCCTCCAACTCCGTTTTTCTTTCTCAAGATTGCTTTGGCTATTTGGGGTCTTTTGTGTTTCCATACGAGTTGTAAGAATTTTTGTTCTAATTCTGTGAAGAATACCATTGGTAGTTTGATAGGGATTGCATTGAATCTGTAGATTGCCTTGGGTAGTATAGTCATTTTCACAATATTGATTCTTCCAATCCAAGAACATGGTATATTTCTCCATCTGTTTATGTCATCTTTGATTTATTTTGTCAGTATTTTATAGTTTTCTGTGTGCAAGTCTTTCACCTCCGTAGGCAGGTTTATTCCTAGGTATTTTATTCTATTTGTTGCAGTGGTAAATGGGAATGTTTCCTTTATTTCTCTTTCGGATTTTTCGTTGTTGGTGTATAGGAGTGCCAGAGATTTCTGTGCATTAATTTTGTATCCTGCAACCTTAGCAAATTCATTGATTAGTTCTAGTAGTTTTCTGGTGGCATCTTTAGGATTTTCTATGTATAGTATTATGTCATCGGCAAACAGTGACAGTTTTACTTCTTCTTTTCCAATTTATATTCCTTTTATTTCTTTTTCTTCTCTGATTGCTGTGGCTAGTACTGCCAAAACTATGTTGAATAAGAGTGACAAGAGTGGACATCCTTGTCTTTTTCCTGTTCCTAGTGGAAATGCTTTCAGTTTTTCACCATTGAGTATGATGCTTGCTGTGGGTTTGTCATATATGGCCTTTATTATGTTGAGGTAGCTTCCCTCTCTGCCCATTTTCTGGAGAGTTTTTTATTATAAATGGATGTTGAATTTTGTCAAAAGCTTTTTCTGCATCTACTGCAATTTTTTTTAAGAGTTTGAAAAGGATCAGTGTTAGCTCTTCTCTAAATGTTTGATAGAATTTGCCTTTGAAGCTATCTGGTCCTGGACTTTTGTTTGTTGGAAGATTTTGAATTACGGTTTCAATTTCATTACTTGTGATAGGTCTGCTTATATTTTCTATTTCTTCCTGGATCAGTCTTGGAAAATTGTACCTTTCCAAGAATTTGTCCATTTCTTCGTGGTTGTCCATTTTATTTGCATATAGTTGTTTGTAGTAGTCTCTTATAATCCTTTGTACTTCTGTAGTGTCAGTTATGATTTCTCCTTTTTCATTTCTAATTTTATTGATTTGTATCATCTCCCTTTTTTTCTTGATGTGTCTGGCTAAGGGTTTATCAATTTTATCTTCTCAGAGAACCAGCTTTTAGTTTTAGTGATCTTTGCTATTGTTTTCTTCATTTCTATTTCATTTATTTCTGCTCCAACCTTTATGATTTCTTTCCTTCTACTGACTTTGCGTTTTCTTTGTTCTTCTTTCTCTAGTTGTTTTCAGTGTAGGGTTAGATTGTTTACTTGAGATTTTTCTTGTTTCTTGAGGTGAGATTGAATTGCTATAAACTTCCCTCCTAGAACTGCTTTTGCTGCATCCCATAGGTTTTGGATTGTCGTGTTTTCATTGTCCTTTGTCTCTAGGTGTTTTTTAGTTTCCTCTTTGATTTATTCAGTGATCCACTGGTTGTTTAGTAACATATTGTTTAACCTCCACATGCTTGTGTTTTTTACTTTTTTGCTTGTAATTGATTTCTAATCACATAGCACTGTGGTTGGAAAAGATGCTTGATGTGATTTCAATTTCCTTAAATTTACCGAGGCTCACTTTGTGGCTCAGCATGTGATCTATCCTGGAGAATGTTCCATTTGCACTTGAGAAGAATGTGTATTCTGTTGCTTTTGGATAGAATGTTCTATAAATATCAATTAAGTCTGTCTGATCTAATATGTTCCCTGTTGATTTTCTGTCTGGAAGAGCTGTCCATTGATGTAAGTGGGTGTTAAAGTACTCTACTATTATTGTGTTACTGTTGATTTCTCCTTTCATGGCTGTTAGCATTTGCCATATATATTGAGGTGCTCCTATTTTGGGTGCATATATATTTACAATTGTTATATTTGCTTCTTGTATTGATCTCTTGATCATTTTGTAGTGTCCTTCCTTGTCCCTTGTAACAGTCTTTATTTTAAAGTCTATTTTGTCTGATATGAGTATTGCTACTCCTGATTTCTTTTGATTTCCATTTGCATGGAATGTCTTTTTCCATCTCCTCACTTTCAATCTGTATGTGTCCCTAGATCTGAAGCGGGTCTCTTTTAGACAGCATATATATGGGTCTTGTTTTGGTATCCATTCAGCAAGCCTGTGTCTCTTGGTTGGAGCATTTAATCCATTTACACATCCATATGTATGTTGTTATTGCCATTTTGTTAATTTTGGATTTGTTTTTGTAGGTCTTTTTTCTTTGCTTCCTCTTTTGTTCTCTTCTCTTGGGATTTGATGACTATTTCTAGTATTGTGTTTGGATTGCTTTTTCTTTTTTGTGTATCTGTTGTAGATTTTTGGTGTGCAGTTCCCATGAAGTTTTGATATAGCAGTCTACATATATACAAGATTATTTCAAGTTGCTGCTCTCTTAATTTCAAAGGCATTTCCAAATCCTGCATTTGTACTGTCCTCTTCTCACGATTGCTGGTTTTGATATCATATTTGTGTGTGGAGTCTTTCCTACCTTTAGCTTTCCCATTCATAATTTTCTTGTTTCTGATTGTGGCCTTTTCCACCTAGAGAAGTTCCTTTAGCATTTCTCTTGTAGACAGCATATATATGGGTCTTGTTTTTGTATCCATTCAGCCAGTCTACGTCTTTTGATTGGGGGCATTTAATCCATTTACATTCAAGTTATTATCGATTATTATTATCGACATGTATGTTCCTATTACCATTTTCTTAATTGTTTTGGGTTTGCTTTGGTGGGTCTTTTTCTTCTCTTGTGTTTCCTGCTTAGAGAAGTTTCTTTAGCATTTGTTGTAAAGCTGGTTTGGTGGTGCTGAATTATCTTAGCTTTTGCTTGTCTGAAAAGCTTTTGATTTCTCTATCGAATCTGAATGAGGTCCTTGCTGGGTAGAGTAATCTTGGTTGTAGGTTTTTCTCTTTCATCACTATAAGTATATCCTGCCACTCCCTTCTGGCCTGAAGCATTTCCACTGAAAAATCAGCTGATAAGCTTATGGGGATTCCTTTGTATGTTATTATTTGTTTTTCCCTTGATGCTTTTAATATTTTTTCTTTGAATTTAATTTATGTTAGTTTGATTAATATGTGTTTTGGTGTGTTTTTCCTAGGGTTTATCCTGTATGGGACTCTCTGTGCTTCCTGGACTTGGCTGACTATTTCCTTTCCCATTTCCAGTCTATTTCTGAGATTCTGGCTCATCTTTACTATCATTACTATGAATTCTTTTTCAGATATTCCCTGTTTCCTCTTCATTTATTTGGTCTTGTAAGTTTTTACCTTGTTGCTTCACCTGTGACATATTTTTTTGCCATCTCATTTTTTTTTTTAATGAGTGGGATTGTGTTCCTGTTTTACTGGTTGTTTGGCCTGAGGCTTCCAACCCTGGAGTTTGTAGGCTATTGGGTAGAGCTGGGTCTTGGTGCTGAGATGAGGAACTCTGTGAGACCTCACTCCAATGAATATTCCCTGGGGTCTGGGGTTCTCTGTTAGTCCAGTGGTTCGGACTTGGAGCTCCCACTGCAGGAGCTTCCATCCGACCCCAGTCTCGCGAACCAAGATCCTGCAGGCCGCGTGAGGTGGCAAAAAAAAAAAGAAAAAAGGAAAGAAAGAACAATAACAAATAAAATTAGACTAGGAAACTAACAGATATGTTAGAAAGAATGTAATAATAAAAATATAGATGGGGCTTCCCTGGTGGCGCAGTGGTTGAGAGTCCACCTGCCGATGCAGGGGACACGGGTTCGTGCCCCGGTCTGGGAAGATCCCACATGCCGCGGAGCGGCTGGTCCCGTGAGCCATGGCCACTGAGCCTGTGCATCCGGAGCCTGTGCTCCGCAACGGGAGAGGCCACAACAATGAGAGGCCCGCATACCGCAAAAAAAAAGAAAAAAAAGGGGGGAGGGGAGACCTTGGCTGTGGAGAGCAGGGCCTAAGCAAGGGTGAGGTTTGGGCAGTGGGTGGGGCCAATGCTCAGGACCCACAGGGCTGGAAAAGGCCCTGGGGGCTGTGGGAGGGTGGGGCTTAGGCTCAAGGAATAGAAGGGGCCCAGGCGTGCCCCCCCACCCCTGGTTTCAGAGGGCAGGGGACCTCACCTGGGAGCCTAGCAGGCTTCCTGGGCTCGAGTGGGTGGGGGAAACGCCCTCCTCTCCTCTCCTGCTCCTCCAGTCTGGGGTCTGAGAGGGCCTCTCTTGCCTTCCTCTCCTGATCTCCCTGGCCTCAGGGGTGCTGACCTTGTCTGGCCTCCACTTCTCCTGCCCCCTCAGTCCCCCTGTGTCCTACCGGTTCATTTTGGGGTTCTCCCATCTCCTTGGGTGTCAGAGTTCCCCACCAGCAGCTGGCAGGTACCCTAGTTGTGGGGAGATGCTGACTCTACATCTTCCCACACCGCCATCTTGACTCCTCCTATAGTACAGTCTATTAGTTTGCAATAGCATTATGTCTAAGAGAAAACAATGTACATACCTTAATTTAAAAATATGTTATTGCTGGGAATTTTCTGGTGGTCCAGTGGTTAGGACTCCATGCTTCCACTGCAGGGGGCAAGGGTTAGATCCATGGTTGGGGAACTAAGATCCTGCAAGACATGCAGCATGGCCAAAAATATATATATATATGTTATTGCTAAAAAATGCTAACCATCATCTGAGCCGTCAGTGAGTTGTCATCTTTTTGCGATAGTAACACCAAAGATCACTGATCACAGATCACCATAACAAATGTAATAATGTTGAAAAAGTTTGAAATATTATGAGAATTACCAAAATGTGATACAGAGACATGAAGTGAGCAAATGCTATTGGAAAAATGGCTCCAATTGACGTGTGCAAGGCAGGGTTGTCACGAACCTTCAATATGTAAAAAAAGAAAAGAAAAGAAAAGAAAAATGCAATATCTGCCAAGTGCAATAAAGTGAAGCAACATAAAATGAGGTATGCCTGTAATAGAATCTCTAATGTTGAACAATCCTTGCATTCTTTTGACAGCCTTACTTGGTCATGATATACAATTCTTTTAATATACTATTCGTAAGATTCAGTTTGCTATTATGTATTTTATTTCATAGAGGCATGTCAGGATGATTTTCTGTAATTTTCCACTGTCTTCATCCAGTTTTGATAACCATTAGTGTTAATGGTTATGCCAGCCTTATAGAAGTACTTGGGATGCTATCTATCTCTTTCTGTTTTCTGGAGCAGTTTAAATAACAATGGAATCCCTGTTTAATCTAGGTATGGTAGAACTTGCCTATTAAACTGCCTGGGTTTGGTACCTTCATGCTGGGTAGAAGTTTGATCCTCTTTATAATTTTTATAATTTTTGGTCTATTCAATTATTTTCCTTTTCTTGAGTCAATTTCTATAATTTTATATTCTAGAAAAGTTTTCCTTTTATCTAGATTTTCATATATTTTTTAAATAGTAGGCTCTTAAGATCTCCTTGTATCTATAATTGTGTCCCCTTTATCATTCCTAATATTGCTTGTTTGTGTTTTCTTTCATTGGTCTTAAGCTTAGCGAAGTTTTAACTACTTTATTGTTATTTCAGAAAACCACCCTTGATTTTATTAATCAAGTCTACTTTGTTGTTGTTGTTGTACTTGTTTTATTCTCTATTATACTGGGGTCTCTGTTTATTCTACCACAGTTGTCAAAGTAAGGACAGCTGTACTCCTAGACACAGCTTTTCTGTCCACCTCCATTGCTACGCATTGGAGGTCTAGAGTTACAACAGCCTCTACCCTGCTTCTCTTTGACCTCAACACTTAGAGAAGGGAAGTCTCCCAGCCTTGAAGATGCTTCATTTGGTGCAAATCTTAAGGTTTTAGCATGGAGCCAAATGCCTTTTCACTGTCAGCTAATTGTTTAGGGCGGGTGGGGGTAGGGCAGTTATGATGGCACAGTGATGGGGAGGAACTTATAATTGGTCCAGCTGTTCTGCAGTAGGTCATTTAGTTGAGGTTCCCAATGACTTTAAGACCACTTCTGCTTCTTATGTTTGTTTGACTCTGAGCTTGGACTTTTATGCCCATTTTTAGGTTGCAGGTTTTTTGCTTTGGGTTCCTTGTAAACTTGAACGCATTGCTTTCTGTGTTCTAGATACACTAAAGTTTTTGTCTGCTTTTAGCACCCTCTCTCAGTATTTAATTTTTTAGCAAAATAAGATCCTAGTGTGATCTTTGACAGTGCAGAAAAAGCTCTGGAAACCAGAAACTTACTTATTATTTTGTCGTGTCTTTAAGGGGCCTCATTTAATTTCCGTATGTTGTAATTGGCCATTTGAGAGAGAGAGAGTCATGAGTTCCATCCAGCAATGGAATTCTGTCATCACACTGAGAGTGATGACCCACTGTTAGTTCAGCAATTCCAGTGGCAGAAAGAGCTCTTTCTGTGCTTGGACAATTCAAACTGGCATGAAATGTTATATTAGTAAAAGATATCACCTCACACCTATCAGAATGGCAGTTATCAAAAAGGCAAGAAGTAACAAGCATTGGAGAGGGTGTGGAGAAAAGGGAACCCTCGTGCACTGTTGGTGGGATTGTAAATTGGCACACCCACCGTGGAAAATAGTCTGGAGGAGCCTCAGAAAATTAAAATAGAACTACCATATGATCCAGCAATTATGCTTCTGAGTATTTTTCACCAAAAAATCCAAAACACTAATTTGAAAAGATATATGCACCCCTACATTTATTGCAACATTAACTGAGATATGGAAACAACCTAAGTTCCCATCGATAGGTGAATGGGTAAAGAGGATGTGGTGTACATACACACACACGCACACACACGCACACACACACACATATATAACAGAGTATTACTCAGCCGTAAAAAAGAACAAAATCTTTCCATTTGTGACAACATGCATGAACCTTGAGGATATTATGCTAAGTGAAATAAGTCAGACAGAAAGGCAAGTACTATATGATCTCACTTGTATGTGGAATATAAAAACAAAACAAATGAACAAACGTAACAAAAGAGAAACAGAGTCATAGATGGAGCAAACAGGTAGTTGACAGAGGGGTGGGAATAGGTGAGAAAGGGGGATGATAGAAATAGGTGAGGGAGATTAAGAGGTACAAACTTCCAGTTACAAAATAAACGAGTCACGAGGATGAAATGTATAGCGTGGGGAATATAGTCAATAATAATACAGTATATGGTGACAAATGGTAACTAGCCTTACAGTGGTGATCATTTTGTGATGTGTAGAAATATTGAATTACTATGTCGTGCACCAGGAACTAACATAGTGCTACAGGTCAATTACACTTCAAAACAAACAAACAAACTCATGGAAAAAGAGATCAGATTTATGGTTACTGGAGGCAGGGGGATGGGGGAAAGGGGAACTGGATGAAGGTGATCAAAAGGCACAAACTTCCAGTTATAAGTAAGTACTAGGGATGTAATGTACATGATTAATATAATTAACACTTCTTATGTTATATATGAAAGTTGTTAAGAGAGTAAATCCTGAGAGTTCTCATCACAAGGAAAAATATTTATTTCTTTTTCAATTATTTTATATCTATATGAGATGATGGATATTCACTAAATTTATTGTGGTAATCATTTCATTATGTATGTAAGTCAAATCATTATGATTAAGTTAAACTTATATAGTGCTGTATATCAGTTATTTCTCAATAAAACTGGAAGATAAAAAAATGAATTAAAAAAGTTATTTGAAAGTACCCATATTTTCTTTGGTAAATAAACTGTCTTAAAATTCAGTTAGTGAATTATTTTGTAATGTGATTTATTTGCAACAGATTTCTACTGCCTTCAAAATAGACTTTCTAAAATTATTGATAACATTATTGGGAAATATTTACATGTGAACAAATATTAATGGTTCTATTTTCAAATGTAAGCTTATAGAGAGAAAGAAAAATTGAAGAAAAATGTTTAAAACAAAAGTTAATCAGATGTTTATCACCTAAATGTTCAGAGATTGGAAATATCAACGTGACTAGACTTTCTCTTTTCTCCCCAACTGTTTGGGGTTGTTTAGGCATGTAGGGGTAAGAGTTCGCTTCTGTTTGTATGTACCTGTGAATCTCTAAATGTTTGGTTTCTTTGGGATTATGTCAGAGTGTGCAAATCCAGAATTAATTCTCAAAAGAAAATGTGATGAAATCAGTTTAAGATGACAGGTGAAGGATTTGAATTAGATTCCACTAAATCTTATTAAGTGCTAAAATTTATTACTAAAAAAGGCTCTGAGGTTTGTGCTAAATATATATATATAGAGAGAGGGAGAGACAGGAAGAGTGATGAGAGGAGAGAGAGAAAACTGTTTTCCATCTGGGATGATGAGAAAGTTCTATACTCCCTCTTCAATTGGGGCTGACCTGTTATTCTAACCCCTAAGAGGTGCTACATTTCCAAATGGTAATTATGATTAGTCTGTTGTTTTTTTAAAGTATAGTTGACTTGGAATATTATATCAGTTTCAGGTGGGCAGCATAGTGATTCAGTATTTTTACAGATTATACTACATGTAAAGTTATTACAAAATAACAGCTATAATTCCCTGTGCTGTACTATATATCCTTGTTGCTTATCTATTTTATACATAAGAGTTTGTATCTCTTAACTCCATAGTCCTATCTTGCCCCTTCCCCTTTTCTCTCCCTATTGGTAACCACTAGTTTGTTTTCTATATCTGTAAGTCTGTAGCTGTTTTGTTATATACATTTGTTTTATTTTTTAGGGTCCACAAATAAGTGATATCATACAGTATTTGTCTTTCTCTGTCCAACTTGTTTCACTAAGCATAATATTATCTAGGTCCATCCACATTGCTGCAAATGGCAGAATTTCATTCTTTTTTATGGCTGAGTAATATTGCATTGTGTGTATGTGTGTGTGTGTGTGTGTATATATATATATATATATATATATACACACACACACACAGGCATCTTCTTAAGCCAGTTGTCGGTTGATGGACGCGAGTTGCTTCCGTATCTTGGCTGTTGTAAATAGTGCTGCTGTGCACAATGGGGTGAATGTATCTTTTTGAATTAGTGTTCTCGTTTTTTCTGGGTGTATACCCAGGAATTGCTGGGTCATATGGTAGTTCTATATTTAGTTTTTTGAGAAACCTCCATACTGTTTTCCATAGTGGCTGCACCAATTCACATTCCCACCAACAATGGTACAATGGTTCCCTTTTCTCCACACCCTCGCCAGCATTTGTTATTTGTAAACTTTTTGATGATAGCCATTCTGACATGTGTGAGGTGATATCTCATTGTGGTTTTGATTTGCATTTCTCTAGTAATTAGTGATGTTGAGCACCTTTTCATGTGCTTGTTAGCCATCTGTATGTTTTCTTTGGAAAAATATTCTGGTGTTCTGTCCATTTTTTGATGGGATTGTTTGTTTAGGGATTTTTTTGATATTAAGTTGTATGAGCTGTTTATATATTTTTAATAGTAACCCCTTGTCAATCATATCATTTGCAAATATTTTCTCCCCTTCCGTAGGTTGTCGTTTCATTTTGTTGAATGTTTCCTTTGCTGTGCGAAAGCTTTTAAGTTTGATTAGGTCTCATTTGTTTATTTTTGCTTTTATTTCTTTTGCTTTAGGAGACAGATCCACAAAAGTATGCTATGTTTTATGTCAAAGAATGTTCTATCTATGTTCTCTTCTAGGAATTTTATGGTTTCAGGTCTTATATTTAGGCCTTTAATCCATTTTGAGTTTATTTTTGTGTATGGTGTGGGGAAATGTTCTCATCTCCTTCTTTTACATGTAGGTGTTCAGTTTTCCCAGCACCACTTATTGAACAGACCGTCTTTTCTCCATTGTATATTCTTGTCTTCTTTGTTGTAGATTAATTGACCATAGGTGTATGGTTTTATTTCTGGACTCTCAATTCTGTTCCACTGATTTATGTGTCTGTTTTTGTGCCAGTAGCATGGTATTTTGATTACTGTAGTTTTGTATTATCTGAAGTCAGGGAGCATGATACCTTCAGCTTTGTTTTTTTCTCAGGATTGCTTTGGCAATTCCATATACATTTTAGGATTATTTGTTGTAGTTCTATGGAAAATGTCATGGGTATTTTAATAGGTATTGCATTGAATCTGTTAATTGCTTTGGGTAGTATGGCCATTTTAACAATGTTAATTCTTCCAATCCAAGAGCACAGGATATCTTTCCATATCTTTGTATCATCTTCCGTTTCCTTCATCAGTGTTTTGTTTTTTTCAGAGTATAAATCTTTCACCTCCTTGGTTAAGTTTATTCCTAGGTATTATTCTTTTTGATGTGATTTTAAACAGGATTCTTTTTTTTTTGCTTTCTCTTTCTGATAGTTCATTACTGCTGTATAGAAAGGCAACAGATTTCTACATATCAGTCTTGTAACCTGCAACTTTTCTGAATTCATTTATTAGTTCTAATAATTTTCTGGTGGAAACTTTAGAAAAAAATATTTTTTCTGTATATAAAGTATCATGTCATCTGCAAATAGTAATAGTTTTACTTCTTCCTTTTCAATTTGGATGGCTTTTGTTTCTTTTTCTTGTCTGATTGCTGATCACAGTCTGTTTTATCACTTTGCTTGAGATACTGAAGCCATGTGCTAAGTCAGGTCCCACATATTTCTTTTTATTGTGGTAAGAAAGAAGGGAAATGACAAAGAGAACTAGAAGTTCAATGTAAAGAGTAAAATTAATTTATATTAAAGGTATAAAGGATCCTACTTTACATTCTTTATAATCGTGATAGTAAGAATGAATAAATTCTTGGTACTCCCACCTGAGAAATGACAGATGTTCAGAATTTTATTTCTTTAAGACAGTATTAGTGAAATCTGAGTAGATATTTCGAATGACAGACACAACAGGAGGGGAAAACCATTTTGGTCACAGTTTCATGAACTTGTCAGTGGTAGAACTGCAGAAGAGAATCCAAGATTTTTGACATGTTTTTCTCAACCCTATATGACATGGCACTAACTTGTTCTTTTAGAATATCTTAAAAAAAATCTTTACAGAAGTTGAAAAAGTGAAAACAAGATGGTTGTAAAACCTTCAAATAATACAGAAATGTACAGTGTGGGATGAGGCGCCCCCCATACCCCCCACCAGCTTATCCTGCTTTCTAAAAGTCCCTACTATTTACAGGTGGGTGTATATCTTTAGAGGCATTTATCTATGCAGATGCCAACACATATGCATTTAATCAACTGAGAGACATTTAGTTATTTACAGTTTTTGTAATATTTGTAATATTACAAATATTACACAGCAAAGTGCCTTTGAACCCAAATAGTATAATATCTGTTAAAATGAAAATGTAATTGGAAATGAATAATTAATTAGATATGATAAAAATGATTCCAGCCTGTACTTCTACATAAGTCTAAACAATTTACTAGACTGGATTGTTTAAAATGGTAGTTCAAACACTAGAGCGATTTAAAAAGTTCAAAAACCAGAGTGATTTACTCTCCCTTAGCATTTAGAATCCATTGACAAAAATGATGTTTATAGCTTTAGACTTACACAAATAGATGATCGACTGTCCAAGAGAGTAATTGACTTTCAAGGGAGAGATTGTCTTTACATATGCTTGCTTTCCAAAGGGGGCTGTCCTGGGCGGTCAATGGTTTAAAAAGGCTCTTATTTCTCCCTTTATTCTCTGTTTTTCCCAGTAATTAAAGAGACTATCATACTGGAAACCTGGAGGAGAATTCAAGGTTAAAAAACAAATAAAAACAAAGAGTGATTATGTCATTCTCTAAGGTGAGGTATAATAATTACAATTCTTTAGGGAAATATCTCAAATGTACTACATGCTTTTCTAGTGGAATAATTGCACCCTTGCAGTAAATGTGGAATGACGACCTGAACAAGATATTTTCAAAGAAACATGGCTAAAGGATAGTGCTTAAGAATAAACTGCCTTTTTGCTTGTGTATCACATAAATAATAATTTGAATTTTGTGAATGCTGGAATTGTTGCAGAAGTTTGATAGATGGTTCATTCTTGCTACTAAGCATTTGACATGCTAATTAATTATAAAGGTTCAAAGCCTACGCTTATTTCTAATTTTTCTTTGGGCAGTAGGAAAGGAATTATTATCTCTGGTATTATGCATTTGTATGTAAAATTTTGAAACATAATCATAGTGTACAGTTCTCTGTACATGCGGATATACTACTGAATAATAAAAATAACAATTTACCTTGATTGAGTGATTACTATGTGCCTGCACTGCTCTGAGCACTTAAACATTGAGTGATTCCAGGAACCGTACTAGATATACCTATTATTATCCCACTTTACATGTGAGGCATGAAAAGAGTAAGTATCCTGGCCGAGGATCCACAGCCAGTGAGTGGCCAAGCTGGCCTAGGTGTTGAGAGACTTTTCTGGTAGTGATAACAGATTTGCAATGAGCCAGCTCTTCACTCACATTCTTTTTTTTCCTTTTTTAAAATTTATTTATCTTTATTTTTGGCTGTGTTGGGTCTTCATTGCTGTGTGCGGGCTTTCTCTAGTTACGGCGAGCGGGGGCTACTCTTCGTTGCAGTGTGTGGGCTTCTCATTGTGGTGGCTTCTCTTGTTGTGGAGCACAGGCTCTAGGCACGTGGGCTTCAGAAGTTGTGGCGCATGGGCTCAGTAGTTGTGGCTCGTGGGCTCTAGAGCGCAGGCTCAGTAGTTGTGGCACACGTGCTTAGTTGCTCTGCGACATGTGGGATCTTCCTGGACCAGGGCTTGAACCCATGTCCCCTGCATTGGCAGGTGGATTCTTAACCACTGCGCCACCAGGGAAGCCCCTTCACCCACATTCTTGACCAGACCCTTCTGTGGCCAGTGAATGGCATGTGATTTTGAAAAAAGTGGTCAAGATAAGAAGATGCAGGTTGTGGCTGTGGAATGGGAAACATTTTCATCCTTATATAACTGGCTCACACAGAAACTAAACTATTACCACCACACTTAAATGTCAGACGCTTGCCCAAATTATGGCAGTTTTTCTCTACTGGTGAAAAATTTGAAATATAATTGTATGTAGACAGTGCTGATAAATTATTGAAGTTAGAGAATCCTAAATATGTTTTAAAACTTATGTCTAATACTAAAAACATACAAGTGTTATAGTAAAATGCATGTATAAATTTACAAATAAATTTTAAAAATTTGTTAATATGGAGTTACCTTTGCCACTTTTAATTATAGTACATGTAACAGAAAGGTTTATGTCTTTTGTGCCAACCAAACTTCATTCTCTATTATATAGAAATTAGGCATAAAATAATAAAATATTTTTAAAAAAATCTATGGTTTCACTAAGTTATATTCTAAATTTCTGTACCACCTAATAAGTATCTTTCTGCACTTATGTTAAATTTTACCTCAAATATTAAATTTTCCTTCATTGCTTCATTGGTGGTTAGTTCCTTTCCCTTGGTATTTCCTTAATACTAAACAAAAACTTTAAAAATATTTACAAAATGTCATTTTATTTCTTATGAAATATTTTGTATTTTTAAAGTCAAACATATATTGGGAAGCATGGTAAATAAAAGTTAGATTTTAGAGTAATTGACATAGTATTTTGAAATATTAGGAAGATTTCTTAGGGAAATTGAAAAAGACATGATTTTTCTAAATTGGAATTATTTTATTTTTCTTGTCAAATTCAACGCTTGCTTTTAAATTCAAAGGATCTGTTCTTCTTGCTTCTAGAGCCCAAGTAAGATATATGCAATGATTATCTGTTAATTACTTTGGTCTACTGGATACTTTTTCAGCTTCTCAACTCTTTTTGCAACAAGAATAAGGATGTATCTAATCAAATCATAAAGGTTATAAATAACGCTACTGGATCAACTTAAATTCTTTTTTTTTTTTTTTTTTTTACTACGTTCTATCTTCCTGTCTTCTTTTCCAAGATGTTTCTGCATTCTTACCTTCGTTCACTGTGCATCCCCACCTCCCCACCACTATCTCCATTTTGTAAACCCCTTACTTTTTGATTAAAAGCCATAACCTCCACTTTGGAGAAGGTTTGCAGGGGATGTTAGGGTGTTTTGATTAATTGAACTTCTCAGTTAGCTGAGGGCTAATTAAAAAAAACCTCTTATTGCAACCCAGGTTTGAAGTTGTTTTAAATGCATTTTCATTTCCCCCTGGAAACTGTATACTGAATATAAGCATAAAGGTTAATAATTGTGGGGTCAGACAATATTGTATTTTAGACCTTCACCACCTCCTGTCTCTTGTGTAACCCATGGCAAGCCCCAGGTGTCTCATTAGTAAAGAGATGATGAAGCTAGCACCTGACTCAGGGCTGCTGGGATGATTAAACGAAGTAATCCGTGTAAAGGGCTTAGCATCCTGACCAATGCATAGTAAAAGTCCAGTAAATTATAGATGTTTTTATTGCTGCCAGTGACCATTAGCTTTCTTCCTGTGGATTATTCTACCTGATGGAGAAGTTAATGTATGTATGTATGCATGCATACATTATGTCAATCAGTAAATAATAGCTGATAAAATTCATAACATACCCTATCACATCCAACATGGAAAATACTTTATTATAATGCCTGCGAATGTCACTCACTGACCTCGTATCTTGTTTTATGAAACAAGAAATTATTCATAGTCCATGGCAACTGATGTATATGCATATTTCTTTTTTATTGTTAGGATATTATATAAGTATATAATGAAACATTAGCAAGCAAAAACTAAGCTTAAGTCTATATTTTTAATTTATACTTTAAAATCTTCTCTTTAGTCAATATTTTAAATAATCCTCAAAACATTGCAAATAGTTTTCTGTATTGCCATATGGTCAATTTGTACCCAGTCTGTAAAATCTTTTTCCACGTCCAGAACAAAATTATATTTGATTTTAGGAGCTTGTCTAACTAGATAAGGAGATGAAATAGAGATATATACCTCTTCTCAATCTGATTTTTTAAATGTAATTAAGCATGAATATCGGGTGTTGCACAGAAGAATGTCCCTAAAGTTAGCTGTGGTGTATAATGAACTGATGTGATCTTGACCACACAAAGACAGAATTATATACATTGAAAATTTTTGAGGCTTGATTTAAAAAAAAAAGATTTTAGAAAGATAAGGCTTTTAAATATGAGATTTAAATCACTCATTTTTTTCACTACCCTAAAAAATTGACGATTTTTCTTTTTGCATAATACTATCTGTGTTGGTATATATCAAAATATAGTTCTAATGAGACTGTACATGCTTTTTTGTATTCTGCTGTTTTCATTTAATATTAATATCACTGTAATGTAATTATTATTTTAAATATCTGCATTCTGGCATAACATGTTTATGTTCCATAATTTATTAAACCATTTCCTTAATGTTCGATCTTTTTGTAGTTATAAACTTTTAAATCAATTAGCGAGCAATTAACTTATAGTGCCTGTCTCTTTTATATTGAATTAGAATAAATACTTATGAGTAGTTATCATGTAAATGAGTATAACTACTAATAAAGGTTTTACTACATTTTACCATATTTCTAAAAGTGTTGTAATGTTTTCCTGAACCACCAATAGTGAATTGCTTTGCCTACATTGGCTGTTATATTTTTTTGCAGCTTAGGAGTGTAAAATGACATTTAAAGATACTCTAATTTTGTTGATAGGGAATAAAAACTTCAGTTTTCTTTCTACTTCTCCTTGGGTGAATTGTTTATCCAGCAGCACTGTCACCAGAGCTCTCATTTCCTCAGTCCTTTGTCATGTGCTAGGCTTTGGGCTAATGCTCCCAACAGCCCTATGAACTAAGAATTATGTCCTCATTTTACAGATGAGGAAACTGAGGCTTAAAGAGGAGTTAGTTGCTCAAAGTTACCCAGCTAATAAATGGTAATTAGAGGTTGGCCATCAAGCCCTAGGATTCCAGAGTTAAAACCCTAAACTCCTCTTCCATATCATACAGATTTTGACATTGTTTACATTTAATGCAAGTAATTCTATCAGTCTTTGTCTTTTTGGTTTTGTTCTTATTCTACTGTGTAAATGTTTAATTGTGGTTTCTTTTTGGAAATCATGATCTTTTTCTTGGTGTCTGTTGCTTCAAAGCTGAAAAAGTTATCATCCTTGTACATATCTGATATGCCAGTCTACAATTTAAATTATTGTATTTACTTAAGCTTTTTAGTTTCCTCTGCGGTTTATTTTGGTGCATTTTAACTCCCCCACCTAAGATAATATTTTAAATACTCCTTCCTTGTTCTTTGTCTTAGAAATAAAAATTTATAAGCTATTAGTTTATATGTATATCTCTCTGTCTCTATATTTTGGCTATTTCTTAACGCTCCATTTTTTTCCCTTGCTCTGTATTTGTCACATTTCTTTTTCTGGTGATTGGTTGTGATTTGGGCACACGTAGACGACTGTGTCAGTTTACTACACAGTTCATCATTGCTTTTGGAACTCTCTTGCTTGGTCATGGTGAATTAGAATCCTGGACCTTGTTGTTTTAGCTCTATCAGAGTATTTGAAGAGCCAGAAGACCACAGGATGGATTAGCATGTCACAGACAAAATTCTACTATCTGCCTTCCATCTAAGACGGCAGCTTTTCTCAGTAGGAATGAGGCATGAATCACAGGGCATCTGTGGCCTGGACACCCCTTTCCTGGTCTTTGCTTGTTTTAAATAAGGACCATGGTGGGAGGGATAAGAACAGACCTTTGAGAGTGCACTGCACCAAGGGTAACACACAGACCTTGGGCTGGGTGGGTTAGTTTGGTTTGTTTGCAAAGATAAGTTCAGTTCTTCAGTGCCTCACTTTTCATAAAGTGAGCATAAAGGCCACATAATGTGTTATTTTAATTCTATTTTAAAAAACTAAGATCATAAGGGATACAGTATTGTAAGTTTCTTAGGGAATCTCCTATGATTTTATATGATTTAACCTCAATTTGTGTATTTTGCATTATCACGATTAAGATCATTGAATTGTTGTGCAGGATTATTGCATGACTGTTTCATTTGTAAAATGAAGCTATTGGAGGTGTAAACTGAGAATACTTGTTGGATTTGAAACCTGTCTTTACTCCCTAGCCTGTCTAGATCTGCTCTCTACCGCCACCCTTCCAACCAAACCCAATTCTGGAAACCTTGCTGAATAACATCAATCCTGGTTCTAGGTTTTCTTAAAGAAGTTACAGGGGCTTTACAGCATGTCATTGAGCAAAATACTCTAAAATTCTAGTTCATTCATCCATCATCCCAAAGGGTTTCCCCAGTCTTGCCCCTCTTTATTCACCATTCATGTTTATTCCTATCATATCCTCCTTCTGTGTCTCAATTTCTCCCCACCCCTATCCCACCTTCCTTTCTTTTTTTTCTTTTCATTTTTTTAAACATCTTTATTGTAGTATAATTGCTTTGCAATGCTGTGTTAGTTTCTGCTGTATAACAGACTGAATCAGCTATACATATACGTACATCCCTATATCGCCTCCCTCTTGTGTCTCCCTCCCACCCTTACTAACCCACCTCTCTAGGTGGACACAAAGCACCGAGCTGATCTCCCTGTGCTATGCATCTGCTTCCCACTAGCTATCTATTTTACATTTGGTAATGTATATATGTCCATGCCACTCTCTCACTTTGTCCCAGCTTACCCTTAACCCTCCCCGTGTCCTCAAGTCCATTCTCTATGTATGGGTCTTTATGCCTGTCCTGCCCCTAGGTTCTTCAGAACATTTTTTTTTTTTTTAGTTTCCATATATATGTGTTATCATACAGTATTTGTTTTTCTCTTTCTGACTTACTTCACTCTGTATGACAGTCTCTAGGTCCATCCACCTCACTACAAATAACTCAATTTCATTTCTTTTTATGGCTGAGTAATATTCCATTGTTTATATGTGCCACATCTTCTTTATCCATTCATCTGTCCATGGACACTTAGGTTGCTTCCATGTCCTGGCTGTTGTAAATAGAGCTGAAAAAAACACTATGGTACATGACTCTTTCTGAATTCTGTTTTTCTCAGGGTACATGCCCAGTAGTGGGATTGCTGGGTCATATGGTAGTTCTATTTGTAGTTTTTTAAGGAACCTCCATACTGTTCTCCATAGTGGCTGTATCAATTTCCATTCCCACCAACAGTGCAAGAGACTTCCTTCTCCACACCCTCTCCAGCATTTATTGTCTGTAGATATTTTGATAATGGCCATTCTGACTGGTGTGAGGTGATACCTTGATACCTCATTGTAGTTTTGATTTGCATTTCTCTAATGATTAGTGATGTTGAGCATCCTTTCATGTATTTGTTGGCAGTATGTGTATCTTCTTTGGAGAAATGTCGGTTTAGGTCTTCTACCCATTTTTGGATTCGGTTGTTTGTTTTTCTGATATTGAGCTGCATAAGCTGCTTGTATATTTTGGAGATTAATCCTTTGTCAGTTGCTTCGTTTGCAAATATTTTCTCCCATTCTGAGGGTTGTCTTTTCATATTCTTTATGGTTTCCTTTGCTGTGCAAAAGCTTTTAAGTTTCATTAGGTCCCATTTGTTTTTTTCTTGTTTTTTTTTTTCCATTCCTCTTGGAGATGGGTCAAAAAGGATCTTGCTGTGATTTATGTCATAGTGTTCTGCCTATGTTTTTCTCTAAGAGTTTTATAGTGTCTGGCCTTACGTTTAGGTCTTTAATCCGTTTTGAGTTTATTTTTGTGAATGGTGGTGGGGAATGTTCTAATTTCATTCTTTCACATGTAGCTGTCCTATTTTCCCAGCACCACTTATTGAAGAGGCTGTCATTTCTCCATTGTATATTCTTGCCTCCTTTATCAAAGATAAGGTGACCATATGTGTGTAGGTTTATCTCTGGGCTTTCTATCCTGTCCCATTGATCTATATTTCTGTTTTATGCAGGAGATTTCTGTGCATTAATTTTGTATCCTGCTACTTTACCAAATTCATTGATTAGCTCTAGTAGTTTTCTGGTAGCATCTTTAGGATTCTCTATGTATAGTATCATGTCATCTGCAAATATTGACAGTTTTACTTCTTTTCTGGTTTGGATTATTTTATTTCTTTTTCTTCTCTGATTGCTGTGGCTAGAACTTCCAAAACTATGTTGAATAATAGTGGTGAGAGTGGGCAACCTTGTCTTCTTCCTAATCTTAGTGGAAATGGTTTTTCCACTCAGCTTTTCAACACTGAGAACGATGTTGGCTGTGGGTTTGTTATATATGGCGTTTACTATATTTAGGCAAGTTCCCTCTCTGCCTACTTTCTGGAGGGTTTTTACCATAAATGGGTGTTGAATTTTGTTGAAAGCTTTTTCTGCGTCTATTGAGATGATCATATGGTTTTTATCCTTCAATTTGTTAATATGATTTATCACATTGATTGATTTGCATATATTGAAGAATCCTTGCATACCTGGGATAAACCCCACTTGATCATGGTGTATGATCCTTTTAATGTGCTGTTGGATTCTGTTTGCCAGTATTTTATTGAGGATATTTGCATCTATGTTCATCAGTGATATTGGCCTGTAGTTTTTCTTTTTTGTGACATCTTTGTCTGGTTTCGGTATCAGGGTGATGGTGGCCTCATAGAGTGAGTTTGGGAGTGTTCCTCTCTCTGCTATATTCTGGAAGAGTTTGTGAAGGATAGGTGTTAGCTGTTCTCTAAATGTTTGATAGAATTTGATCCTGGGCTTTTGTTTGTTGGAAGATTTTTAATCACAGTTTCAATTTCATTGCTTGTGATTGGTCTGTTTATATTTTCTATTTCTCCAGGTTCAGTCTTGGAAGGTTGTGCTTTTCTAAGAATTTGTCCATTTCTTCCACATTGTCCATTTTATTGGCATATAGTTGCTTGTAGTAATCTCTCATGATCCTTTGTTTTCCGCAGTATCAGTTGTTACTTCTTCTTTTTCATTTCTAATTCTATTGATTTGAGTCTTCTCCCTTTTTTTTCTT
>NC_041225.1:70493641-70495081 GCF_002837175.3 Physeter macrocephalus
TATTTCTGATCTGATCTTTATGATTTCTTTCCTTCTGCTAACTTTGGGGGTTTTTTTTGTTGTTCTTTCTCTAATTGCTTTAGGTGTAAGGTTAAGTTTTTTATTTGAGATGTTTCTTGATTCTTGAGGTAGGATTGTATTGCTATAAACTTCCCTCTTAGAACTGCTTTTGCTGCATCCTATAGGTTTTGGGGCGTCGTGTTTTCATTGTCATTTGTTTCTAGGTATTTTTTGATTTCCTCTTTGATTTCTTCAGTGAGCTCTTGGTTATTTAGTAATGTATTGTTTAGCCTCCATGTGTTTGTTTTTTTTTACAGTTTTTTTTTCCTGTAATTGATATCTAGTTTCATAGCATTGTGATCAGAAAAGATACTGGATACCATTTCAATTTTCTTAAATTTACCAAGACTTGATTTGTGATGCAAGATACGATCTATCCTGGAGAATGTTCCATGAGCACTTGAGAAGAAAGTGTAATCAGCTGTTTTTTGATGGAATGTCCTATTAATATCAATTAAGTCCATCTTGTTTAATGCATCATTTAAAGCTTGTGATCCTTATTTATTTGCATTTTGGTTGGTCTGTCCATTGGTGAAAGTGGGGTGTTAAAGTCCCATGCTGTGATTGTGTTACTGTCGATTTCCCCTTTTATGGCTGTTAGCATTTGCCTTGTGTATTGAGGTTCTCCTATGTTGGGTGCATAAATGTTTACAATAGTCATATCTTCTTCTTGGATTGATCCCTTGATCGTTATGTAGTGTCCTTCTTTGTCTCTTGTAATAGTCTTTATTTTAAAGTCTATTTTGTCTGATATGAGAATTGCTACTCCAGTTTTCTTTTGATTTCCATTTATATGGAATATCTTTTTCCATCCCCTCACTTCCAGTCTTTATTTGTCCCTGGGTCTGAAGTGGATCTCTTGTAGACAGTATATATACGGGTCTTGTTTTTGTATTCATTCAGCCAGTCTGTGTCTTTTGGTTGGAGCATTTAATCCTTTTACATTTAAGGTAGTTATCAATATGTATGTTCCTATTACCATTTTCTTAATTGTTTTGGGTTTGTTATTGTAGGTATTTTCCTTCTCGTGTGTTTCCTGCCCAGAGAAGTTTCTTTAGCATTTGCTGTAGAGCTGGTTTTGTGGTGCTGAATTCTCTTAGCTTTTGCTTCTCTGTAAAGGTTTTAATTTCTCTGTCAAATCTGAATGACATCCCTGCTGGGTAGAGTAATCTTGGTTGTAGGTTTTTTCCTTTCGTCACTTTAAATATGTCCTGCCACTCCCTCTGGCTTGCAGAGTTTCTGCTGAAAGATCAGCTGTTAACCTCATGGGGATTCCCTTGTACATTAATTGTTGCTTTTCCCTTGCTGCTGTTAATATTTTTTCTTTGTATTTAATTTTTGATAGTTTGATTAATATGTGTCTTGGCATGTTTCTCCTTG
>NC_041225.1:70495155-70524991 GCF_002837175.3 Physeter macrocephalus
CAAATGTTGGTGTGTTTAATGTTGTCCCAGAGGTCTCTGAGATTGTCCTCAATTCTTTTCATTCTTTTTTCTTTATTCTGCTCTGTGGTAGTTATTTCCACTATTTTATCTTTCAGGTCACTTACCCATTCTTCTGCCTCAGTTATTCTGCTATTGATTCCTTCTAGAGTGTTTTAAATTTCATTTATTGTGTTGTTCATCATTGTTTGTTTGCTCTTTAGTTCTCTGGGTCCTTGTTAAACATTTTTTATATTTTCTCCATTCTATTTCCAAGAATTTGGATCATCTTTACTATAATTACTCTCAATTCTTTTTCAGGCAGACTTCCTATTTCCTCTTCATTATTTTGACCTAGTGGGTTTTTAACCTTACTCCTTCATCTGCTGTGTATTTCTCTGTCTTCTCATTTTGCTTAACTTACTGTGTTTGGGGTCTCCTTTTCACAGGCTGCAGGTTCTTAGTTCCTGTTGTTTTTGGTGTCTGCCCCCAGAGGGTAAGGTTGGTTCAGTGGGTTGTGTAGGCTTCCTGGTGGAGGAGACTGGTGCTTGTGTTCTGGTGGATGAGGCTGGATCTTGTCTTTCTGGTGGGCAGGAAAGGTGGTGTGTTTTGGAGTGTCTGTGAACTTACTATGATTTTCGGCAGCCTCTCTGCTAATGGGTGGGTTTGTGTTCCTGTCTTGCTAGTTGTTTGGCATAGGGTGTCTAGCACTGTAGCTTGCTGCTCATTGAGTGGAGCTGGGTCTTAGCATTGAGATGGAGATCTCTGGGAGAGCTTTAGCCATTTGATATTACATGAGGCTGGGAGGTCTCTGGTGGACCAGTGTCCTGAACTCGGCTCTCCCATCTCAGGGGCTCAGGCCTGACACCCGGCCAGAGCACCAAGACCATGTCAGCCACAAGTCTCTTTGGCATAAATTACAGTTTCCCACAGGTGAAGTCACAAAGCCTGTTTTGTGACTTCCCTGGTGCTCCAGTGGTTAAAACTCCATGCTTCCACTGCAGGGGGTGTGGGTTCAATCCCTAGTCAGGGAACTAGGATCTCGCATGTTGGTCTTGGAGCTCATCAGCTCGTGCAGATGCATATTTCTGTTCCACCGAGGAATAAGCATAGGTTGGCAGCCAGTGCTGAGTAGGGGAGAAACAGGGAGGATCCCCAAACCAAATGGTTTTGGCAGGTGCTCGGAATATCCCCCCAAACCCCCCTCCTGGGGACAGCGAGCCAGGAGCTGTGGCTCCTCATAGCCACCCCTGTGAGTTTTCATCCCACCTTCCTTTCTTTCCCTTTATTTTTACTTCTTGCCTGGAACTCTTTCCTGACTCATGACCCTCCCTGCTGGGTACAGCCCCTTGGGAAGTACAGTCTGGTTTCCAGCTTTACGTGCTTTTCTCTCAGGAGATACAGAGCAAAAATCCTAGTTGATAAGGAGGTGACGAAGAACGATAATGAATATTCAAGGAGCCTTGGTCTTATAAGCAATTGGCCCACACAAGTCAGTTTCTTCAGGAAGAGGCCAGGGCGGTTGTGACCAGGAGCATCAGTAGGAGAGACGAAATGGCCAGGTCTGGGCAGCAGCACAGAGAGTGCTGGGTATGGTTAGGGGTGACAGGGGGTGGAGGGGCTGTCCAGAGAGCTATGGTGAAAGAGTTGACTGAGAGCACCCATTGTAGAAAAACTTATGTTTTCTCTGGTATAATCAAGTTGGGGTACCCCAGGGCTGGCAGTAGAGAGGATGAGATGACTGTACCTTGTGGCTCCTCTGCTTTCCCTACAAGATTTCTCTCTGCTCTGTCTTCAAGGAGGGCTCCTCCCTCTTTACGTCTTTGGTTCCAGCCCTCCTTAGCTGCTCTTGTCTTAATCTCCCTAGCTTCAGCAGAGAATGCCTTGGACTGAGGTCTCAGAGTTCTTGGCCTCTAAGAGAATCTACTCTAGGTGCTATAAACAGAGAAGTAAAGGGTATTGGGAGTTCACTGAATCTCTAGGAGAGCCACAGACCACACAGCCCAGAACAGTGCCCAGCCATAGGGGGCTCCCTAATTCAGGTGCTGTACTGAACCCCTATCCAGCCCTGCAGTATGTTCTGGTGAAAGAAGAGTCAGCTGTGCCTTCTCAGAGGGACAGTGAACAGTTCACACAAGATAAAATCCACAGCACACATCTCAGAGTCTTTGGGTTCCTTCTGTCCATTATACTAGGGATTTTATGGCAAAAAGTGTAGTTCACCGTTGAGTCCACATTTCAGTGAAGAAATGGAGCAAACAATTAGAATGACTCCTAGTTGCTTGAGCTGCCATATTGAGTCCAGAAGCCCTGTTAAGACAGTTGATCTATAAAGCCTAAGTTAAAATCATGTTCTTCCTTTTCCTCAGTTTCCCACATAGATTCCCAAAGTTTATATGGGCTGAGTGAAACTTGACAAACTTATAAAGTTTGTAAGTTTGCAAAATATTGCCATTCTTTTGTTGTGTTAGCCTTTTCTCTCTGGTTTACCTTTTTTTTTGGCCCCCAGTGCAGCTGGTATCTGATTCTGATTATGGGTCTGGAAACAAAGGGGCAGGTGGAGATGGAACATGAGAAGACAGGTTCCCCTTGTAAGGTAGGTGCCTCAGGTGTGCTCTTACCTTGTCCCCAAGCAAGGCAGGTACTGCCAGTGGAGACTCAGCAGGGCTCCAAGGAGTCATGGATTGTGGATAGGCGGGGAGAGGGCATTGGAGGAGGCCATTCAGAGGCTGGTAGTGTTCAAATTGACAAATGCTCTCATTTTCTCATCAGTATCCGAACTTATATAAAAATTGTGGCTCTCCCATGGTCTGGGCCTTGTCAGTGAGAGAAATAAAATTTTATTTGTACCTAGATGTCAGGTTTTATGAGAATTTCAAGCATATTTGTATTTTAAGAAAGAACCAGAGGAAGACTGAATCGTGAAAGGACTGTGAAGCCATACAGACCCTAATCTGAATCCTGGCTCTGCCACGTGTAGGCGTTGTGACCTTGGGCAAGTTCCTTAACCTTTCTGAGTCTCAGTATACTTGTGTGTAGCGGGGGATAAGTATTCTTATTCCACTGGATTGTTCTTGAGGATTAAATGAGATCATGTGTGAAGTAACACATATTGATCTATAA
The DNA here is from genome assembly GCF_002837175.3 of Physeter macrocephalus. Lineage (NCBI taxonomy): Eukaryota > Metazoa > Chordata > Mammalia > Artiodactyla > Physeteridae > Physeter > Physeter macrocephalus. The sequence continues at coordinate 70,498,276 of NC_041225.1, forward strand.
ATAGTAGATAATACTCATTGATTATACTCATGATTAATAAATGCTTACAGAATTTAATGCAATCTATAACAATAAAGTGGAGCAACTTTCTGTTGAGGAGCTTAGAGTCACATGTGTGGAGCTGTCTTTTGACCTGCGGGCTTTCTTGAGGTCTCTCAATTCAGATTTTATAGGAGAAAGTTTGCTTCACCTGTCTAAGGTAGCCTGAGTGTTTAAATGGAATTTGTTTAAATGTCTTTGAAAGTTAGAAAAATGATCAAACAAAATTTTTCACTAAAGTAACTGGTTATTTGGCTGGTTTTCCTAGTTTGTAGAGTCTAACAGACTGGTAGGCCAGTCATGATATTGGAAATTCCTAAAGGTGTTATTTCTGTACTTGCTTGGTTGGAAAGTGGTGATGAACATTAATTGGCTTTAAAAAAAAAATAGGACCAAACTTTTTAAAGCATCTATTTCAGAAGCTGAAAATTTAGTTCTGCTGAAGTTTTAATAACCCTTCCATTTTTAATATCCGTTAGTCAATAAGTACAAAGAGAACTTTAGAATAAAGAATATCTACAAGTATTGATTGATTTCTCTGGCTCTTGGACACATAAGTTAGAACAAGCTTCAGGGTATGTGTGTGGGGGGGGAGTGTGTTTCACCTCCTTTTGCAAAGCTATATACACATTTGTCTTATATTATTTTTAAATGATGAAAAATGTAAAGATAACCTGTACGTTATTTGCTTGAAGGTTTTCCCAAAATATTGAATAGATAATAATAGTAATTTATATATCTTAAAACTCATTAATTACTAGTGGTCTTATGTAGTAAAGATTGAATAGTGGGTAGTTATTTCTAATGAGCCAGTTAAAAAATTGGGTAATTTGCTGTGTGTACAATGGCAAGTCACCCATTTTATAATAATATTTTATCTCTCACAGTTTTTCCACATGTGTATATATTGTTTTTGTTGATATATTACTGAGTTAATTAGGTTAAAATTTTTCTATTGTGCCCAAGAGAATGTTTGGATAATTAATTTCAGATTTACCGTTGGGGGTAAAAAGCATCTTAACTGTGAGTTGTGCTCTGAATAATAGAAGAAATTTCTGATGAGTGGAAATTATAAATGACATTTACGTGCTATCCACTCTTAATCTGTGTATGCCCTACCATTTCTGTTCTTTATTGTCACCAACCATTTCAAAGCTAGAGGGCCTATTCTTATCTTGTATCATGATATTTAAATATGAACATTTGGGAACCAAGGACATAAATTCTAATGCACTTGGATGCAAAATCGAAATTGGTTATATTTAAAAAATACTTAGCACCAGGATCCTGTGGTTGATCAGTCATATCCATGTCATTATCAGGACTCCATAATATGTGATACATATTTGTAATTTACTTTTTAAACTTGAAAACATAAAATCAGCCACAGGCCTAAGTTATTGCTTTGCCACCAGCATTTCTTCTGAATAAACATTACAAAATAAAATAGGTATAGACATATATTCAGAGTGGGGTATAAAGTTTTCAACTTTATTTTCTGCTTCTCCTGAGTTGTGTATGAGAACACAGATGATATGATGAGTGAATGCCTGATCAGAAGGTGCTATAGACTGAATGTTTGTGTCCCCCACAAATTCAAGCACTGGAACCAGATCCCCAGTGGGTTGGTATTAAGAGATGGGACCTCTGGAAGGTGATTAGGTCGCGAGGGTGGGGCCATCATGAATGAGATTACCTCTTTTATAGTCACACCTGTAGTCCCACTGCATGTTCATTCAGGAGGGTCTTTTTCTCATTTCCTTTCAAGATAGTTTATCAGGGAGGTGTCCACATTCTTTCCAGTTAGGGATTTCATTGGTGGTTTGCCAAGATGAGAATGAGTCCAAGTTTTGGGGTTTTTTTAACTGAAATCTATGCACCTTCAAAATTAACAGAAATCCAGCAGTACTCCCCCACTTTGTACCTGTGATACAAGATTATTCCTCCCTGGTTGAGTTCTCTAAGAATAGAGAACTCAGTTGATTGATTTCCCCCCACTTCTAGTTCTAGTCAGTGCATTCTATAATCAGAAGGAAGAATTGCTGGGGTGCTGTAATAAAATATTTACCTTAAACAAACAAAAAGCCACACAGCTACCCCTTTTGTTCCTCTCTATGTCCCTAGGTAAACATTATACCTGCCATGTTGGCCTGTGTGCTAGAGCCATTGAGAGTTTAATATTTATATATGTAGGAAAAAAAAGCTTCTCTCTGCTTCCCTTCCAGGTTCTTTAGTTGGTCTAATGATTTAATTGAAACAAAACAGATTACCAGGAGAAAAACAAATTTAAATTTGTATGTACAAGAGCTCATAGAAATATGAGACTCAAAGAATTGACCAAAGCAGGCAGCTTTTATACCTTTTAGACAAAGAAATAATAGATTTGTGAAGAATTAGAAAAACAAAGGGGTTTGGGCTTAGGGCAGCTAATTAATGAAGAAGTAACAAGGTTTGTTTAAACAGCATTCTCGACCCTCAGTTCCCCATCTCTGGAAATAAGGATGCCTCCCTGCCAGATGCAGGGAGGGTACCCCTCACATGGGAAATATATTTGCTGCTTTCAGTGGGACAAAGGAGGGTCACAGTACTGTTCTTGTTCTGGCTGTTTCTTAACTTTTTTTTTTTTTTGCGGTACGAGGGCCTCTCACTGTTGTGGCCTCTCCCGTTGCGGAGCACAGGCTCCGGACGCGCAGGCTCAGCGGCCATGGCTCACGGGCCCAGCCTCTCCGCGGCATGTGGGATCTTCCCGGACCGGGGCACGAACCTGTGTCCCCTGCTTCAGCAGGCGGACTCTTAACCACTGCGCCACCAGGGAAGCCCTCTTAAGTAACTTTAACTTAAAATAATCCCTATGTCATATTATGGGATGGTCTGTTCTGTTTGCCTTCGTGTAACAGAATTATATTAGAAGTTCCATACTGTCCACCCCTCTATTCACCTTCCCCTTGTCGGGTCCAGCCCTGGGCTCTACCATGAAGTAGCTGTGCTCTTGGGCAAGTGATTTCTCCTCTCTGGCTTTTGTTTTCTTCTAATCTGTGAACTGAGAGAGTGGGATGAGATTATATTTGAGTTTCCTTTTAGTTCTGATTCTAGGAAGAAGTGATATGTCTTCTTTGACTCGGAAAATCCCAACATTTCTTTAAGATTTATTGTATCATTTATGACAGCGAGCTCCTCTTTAGAAGCTTCCACATAAGCTAATATGAGAATGCACCATGACCTCTTAAAGTCATCCCCGTTCTCTTCAGCAGTCTTTTTAGAATTCAGAAATGTGATTTGTAGGAAGAGTAATAGAAGGAAGTATAAATTATAGCACCATTGGGAATACATTTATCTTAAAACCGTGTATTTCCTTATTGCTTTTCAACATCTAATATTTCTTCTTATTTCCGTTGTGTTGGGCACTATGAAAAATGGATTTTGATACATTTTGTCCCTTCACTTCTAGCCTACTTTGTTAATGTCCCTTGGGCTATCTCTTAAAGTATTGGTGCCAGTTTCTCTTTTTAGTAACTTATTATGCAGATCTTTGGGGATGACTGTCAAAGTGCTTAATAAAAACTTGATATCTAAGCTAACTCTTGATTTGGGGCTTTGAATAAATATCTGGTGACCCAGCAATACTACTCCTAGATATTTACTCAAGTGAAATTAAAACTAATGTTCACACAAAAACCTGTATAGAAATATTTATAGCAGCTGTATTTGTAATTGCCAAATACAAGGAGAAGGGTTGACTAAAAAGAGGCACAGACAGAACTGGTGGGGGATGACAGAACTGTTATATATCTTGATTGCAGTGGTGGTGGTTACATGACCACAGATGTTTGTCAAAACTCATGGAACTGTACACTAAAAATGGGTAAATTTTCCTTTACGTAAATTATAGCTTAATTTTTAAAAAACGAAAAAAAATTACAGTTCAAAAAATATCTGGAAAGAAATAAATATTTCAAATATTTATTGAAATATTTTTTAATACTTAATATTCCATTGGGGACTTTGGGATAAAATAGAAATATAGATGTTATATAAATATAAGACATTGTTCACAAGGGCCTTATACTTTATTTAAGAGGTTGAAATTTAGGATTTTTAAAAGACATGTTATTAGAACACAAAGGTGTTCGGAAGCAGTCTTTTTTTTTTAACAGACAACTGAAGAGATCACTCAAGATATAAACAGTTTTAAAGTATGGCATCTGGATTATTTTATATGTTGATTTAAATTTTTTAATCTTTCAATTCCTGGGGGACAGGAGAGAGGAGGAGAATCAAATCATAAAGTAATAAAACACAGATTAACCTTGTTTTTCTGAAAAGATACAAGGAAATACTTATGAATTGATTTTTGGTCCCAGCATATAATAAAAACTACTTTAAATTTGTTTGTTTATAATTAAAGTATAATTGACATACAATATCATATTAATTTCAGGTGTACAGCATAGTGATTTGATATTTATATGCATTTCAAAATGGTCATCATGATAAAACTAGGTACCATCTGTCACCATACAAAGTTATTACAATATTATTGTTTATGTTCCTTATGCTGCACATTTTGTCCCCATGACTTATTTATCTTACAGCTGAAAGTTTGTACCTCTTAATATCCTTCACCTATACACCCCTCCCAACCATTTCTTCTCTAGCAATTACCAGTTTTTTTCTCTGTATCTTTGAGTCTGTTTCTGTTTTGTTTGTTCCTTTGTTTTGTTTTATAGATTCCACATATAAGTGAAATCATCCTTTCTTTACCTTTCTCCGTCTGATTTATTTCACTTAGCATAGTACCGTCAAGGTCCATCCATGCTGTTACAGATGGCAAGATGTCACTTTTTTATGGCTGAGTAACATTCTACTGTGTGTATATATATACTTTATCTTCTTTATTCATTCATTTACTGACAGGCACTTAGGTCGCTTCCATATCTTGGTTATTGTGAATAATGTTGCAGTGAACATAGGCGTACATATATTTTTTTGAATTAGTGTTTTTGTTTTCTTTGGAATAATAGCCAGAATTGGAATTGCTATGTTGTATGGTAGTTCTATTTTTAGTTTTTTGAGGAACCTCTATAATGTTTTCTGTAGTGGCTGCATCAATGTACATTCCCACCAACAGTGCATGAGGGTTCCCTTTTCTCCACATCCTCACCAACACTTGTTATTTAATAAAAGCTACTTTTGATCATCTTCATTTCAAAGAACATTTATATTATGAAAGCAAATCTCTGTATATTGAATTTTTCTGTGCAATTCAAAGAGCACATGATTACTGTGAGCATTAAATCCTGTTGAACTTCTTTACACACACCCAACACAGCAATTATAATTTCAAGGACTGTGGAAGAGCCTGCCAGTTGTGTACAAATATCTAGTCTCCCCTTCCTTAGCAATAGAACCTCAAGTTTTTTCAGAGAAGCAATGTGTCCCCCCCAGTGACATTCCCCAGCCTTCATTGGAGTCAGTTGTGGCTGGGTGACTACATAAGTGTTGTGTGGACTTTCAGGAAGGCACTTATAGTGGGAGCTGGCTCCGCTAGGCTGGTGGGAGTCGTGGGACCTCTGTGTCTTCCCCACTCCTGCTGCCTGGAATACAGACATGATGGCTGGAGCTCCAACCTAGGTTGATTCTCTAGCCTCCCATGCCCTTTGTCAACAAACCCCTAGGACACAGTTCCCTCTTCACTGAGAGAAGAAGCCTTTACTTAACAGTTGATGGAACTGTCTTCATCACGAGTTTCCCTTTAATGGCTCTTTGGTCAGCCCCCTTGACTTGCCTGGCCCAGTAAACATGACCAAAGCTGACCCTGGCTGAGCATTTTTCACTTTCCCTCTGCACTAAGCACATTCCATACATCATCTCATACAAAGCTCACATCCCTAGGAAGAAAATCCGGTTAGTACCCACATTTCACAGATAAAGCAATCCAATGGCTAGGCCAGATTACCTAGCTGGCCTTACAGCTTTGTCACACAGTTGGGGAGCTGGCATTTCAGCTGAGGCTTCTTTGCTTCCAGACTGTGCCATTACACTATGCTGCCTATTCATCTTCACTCACACACTTGTCACTACATTTAGATCATTTAAACACTTAAAGATACCAATTCAGCATTATGGAGTCCTATTCACCTCTTTCTCTGTCCCTGGATATCCTTATCCTGTATTATAAAACTTTTTCATAGCAAAAGTCTTACTTTGACCACTTGCTGACCATGTGATTTCATTATTAAAACACCAGTCCTCAATCCTCTTCTCTGGCAGAAACATCTGGGAGTGTGTGTTTGGGGGATGGGAGTGATGGTAGGGCAGCATCTATTCAGTTCTCCTTAATTCAAACCCCTCCCACTACACCTCTATGGGCTCCTTAAACTAACTGGTCCAGAGGCCCCACTAGGGATCCTGTCTGCCTAACATTTTCCCCATAAAAGCCTCTCAGTGTCCAACAGCCTCTTTTTCCTTTAAGTGGAGTAATGTCTCGGTCATCTATAAATGTTCAGTGAGCTCAGGGATTAACTTTAATAATAAAAAGATCCTAAGCATTCTTACATGACTAGTGTCATATTTGTCATGTTTAGTAAATGCCTGAAGGAGGGTCATTGGAGATGAATTTGCAGTCTTCAGTAGGTTCTGATGCCAAGACTGGCCCCGTCTTTATGACAGCAACTAAACATTTCAGGATGCTGACTCATTTGTTAATCTTCTTTGACCACACCAGCTGCCACTGACCTGTGCTTCTTTAAACTCCTTTCTCATTTATAGCCTTTACCCCAGGATTTTACCGTGCCATTCTACTATTGGGCAAATATTTCTCTAGGTTGGTTTTCCTTTTTCAACTAGGTTGTAAGCTTCTTGTGGGTATAAAAGTAGTATAGTGAGTCTCATCACACACACATTTCCCTCATCTTTCCTGGAGAGGGAGAGGAGGGGGATGGGGAGAGAGAACGACTTAAACAGCATGGCTGGGGCTCTTGCCACCTCTTGCAAGGCGTCTGTGCCCTGAAGGACTGTCTAGTTTCCTCAATGGGTCTCAGTACTATACAGAGTCATAGACACAGACCACGTGCATGCACTATACTGTCCCTGATGGTGGGCTAAAGGGCTGACCACAAGCAAATTGCAGAATCCAACCTCTCGTAGAAGATGAGACTTCCTCATATTCAAAACTTGATAACTGAGTGAGCCCAATTCCCTGGAGAAAACAGTGATGACACGCAGAGGAGCAGGTTAAGGAGGTACAGCTTCAGCATTTAAGACAAATATTACTCATTTGGCTTCAAAAGAAGCTACTTCTGTGGAATTTGCATAATTTCTATTTCATAGACATGCTTATCAGCAAGTTATAATTGTTAGCATTAAAAAGTCAGCTCCAAAGTCTAGATGACGTGTTCTCATTATCTAAATTTATTAAAAAACATTGGGACTTGATAAAATTATATAAATAAATGCAACTATAATCTTTCTGTGTGAGAAAGTTTAAGGAGATAAAGATTTCAAAAGATTCTAAAAAAGAAAATGCAAGTAGATACAAAACCCATCTAGGATATAAATAAAATCTCTGTGGTATCTATCTATATATGGCATCTTTGTGTCTATATATCTATATCTAATTTTAACCAGAAGAAATCCCCCTGGGAATCAGTCTGATTAATGGATTCTAAAAATGACTGATGAGAGATAAAATATCTCCTTCTGAATTTCCCTATTTTATTCAGTCTTTACTTATTACACTCAGAATAACACAATAGGAGCATAAAGAAGCTAAATGACCTATTTCTTTAGAGAACCTATTTCTTAAAGGAGAAATGAAATATTCCCACTCAAGGTAGACTTCTCATTTATGTAATTTGTGCCTTTTTGAAGAGCATTAAGTAAATTGAGGGTTTTGTTATGGTTTTGGTGGATTTTTTTGTAAATTGAATCCTATTTTAAATATACTTGGAGAGTTTGCTATTTTAATGGAAGCCTTGGGACTTCCCTGGTGGCACAGTGGTTAAGAATCTGCCTGCCAATGCAGGGGACACAGGTTTGACCCTTGGTCCAGGAAGATCCCACATGCCGTGGAGCAACTAAGCCCGTGTGTGCGCCACAGCTACTGAGCCTATGCTCCAGAGCCCGTGAGCCACAACTACTGAGCCCGCGTGCCACAGCTACTGAAGCCTGCATACCTAGAGCCTGTGCTCCGCAACAAGAGAAGCCGCCGCAATGAGAAGCCTGCGCGTTGCAAGGAAGAGTAGCCCCTGCTCACTGCACCTAGAGAAAGCCCGCGTGCAGCAACGAAGACCCAACGCAGCCAAAAATAAATAAATAAGTAAATGAATAAATTTATAAATAAATAATGGAAGGCTTAATCCTTTTATAATGAAAATTGAATATATTAAACATTCACACACACATATACACACAGACACACACACATTTAAGTAGCTGTCACTGATTCAGCACCAGAAGGCTTTAAGCCTAGTAGGCTTAACATATCAGTAAAGTTTGGGGGGATTAATGCAGGCCCTACTTAGAAGAAAATTTCAGTTCTGTTGTGGTGACATGAAGTGAATGTGTAGAATAAACCGTTTTAGAGCACCACCAGGCCGTATATGATTAAGTGCAGGAGTAAGTGATTCAGACCAGCAATTCTCACCCTGAAATGCTTCTCACTTTAAAGCTCAAGTCACTGGGAGAATCTTTTTAAAAGATAAACTCTGACCTTATAGGTCTGAGGTGGGGCCTGAGGCTCTGCATTTGTGTTTAATAAGCCTCAGCTGTTGTGAATGCTACTGGTCTGAGGACCACATTTTGAGTAGCAAGGAGCTAGTATAGAACAGTCACAATCATAGGAGTTTAAAACAGGGAGAATTAATAAGATCTGGCATGGAAACCTCTCCCTAATCCTCTTTAGCTTTAGTAATATGAATAGTCACATCTTAATTTCTCTGCTTAGTATACACACACACACACACACACACACACACACACACACATTTAAGCAGACACATTAAAGCATCATGACCATATATATCCCTATCTATCTATCTATCTATCTATCTATCTATCTATCTATCTATCTATCTAGTCTTAGTCTGTTCAGGCTGCTATAACAAAAATACCACAGACTGGGTGGCTTATAAACAACAGAAACTTATTTCTCACAGTTCTGGAGGCTGGAAAGTCCAAGATCAAGGGGCCAGCAGATTCAATGTCCTGTAGATGTCCACTTTGGGGTTGCAGACTGCTGACTTCTCTCTGTGTCCTCACATGGCAGAAGGGACGAGGGAGCTCTCTTGGGCCTCTTTTATAAGGGTGCTAATCCCATTCATGAGGGTGCTGCTCTCTGAATGTTTGTGTGTGTGTCCCCCAAATCCATATGTAGAAATCTTAAACTCCAAGGTGATGGTATTAGGAGGTGGGGCCTTTGGGAGGTAAGTAGGTCATGAGGGTAGCAGGAAATCATTTAGTGACTTAGAATTTTCTTGGGAGTTGTTTTACAGGCTGGTGGTCAGTGTTCTGAAGTTTCTTAGTGCCTGTCTCGAGGATTTTTGGGGCTGTTCACATTTGATTATCTAATTGAGCATGATTGTCTTGGGCAGTGCATGGAGGTTTAGGCCCAACTGTGCAGTTAGAGGATACAGCCTCCACACAAGACCACCCTTCCTTCTGACACCAACTGAAGTGTGGGGTTCCCAAAACCACTCTCAGTTTGAGAGTGGAAAGAAGCACAGGACTCACTGAAAACTGTTACACTCAGAGTTATGGTTTATTAGCAGGAAAGGATACAGATTAAGATCAGCCAAAGGAAGAGACACATAGGACAGAATCCAGGAAAGTTCCAAATGCAGAGCTTTCATTGACTTCTCTGTGGAGTCAGGACGTGTTACTCTCCTGGTATCGATGCGTGAGAATACACACAATGTCACCAACCAGGGAGGCTCACTCAGGCTTCAGTGTTCAGAGTCTTTACTGGGGCTCCATGATTGATTGGTAGTGTTTGATCTCAGTCTCCAGATGGACTGATACCGTGGGACCTAAAGCCATATTGTTGGTCTCTCTAGTATGGCCACCCCCCACCCTAAGTCATATTGTTAGACTCTGCATCACCCAGCGTTCCCTGGCAAACAAAGCCATTCTTATCAGGCATGACATTCTAAGGATCCAGAGGTTATCCCCAGAAGCAGAGGGCAAAGTTCTGACCTTCTGTTTGGACAAGACCAAATTCTTTACTATACTTGGACGAGTTTTTCAAAGTCCTGGTTGAGACCAATCAGTGGCCAGTGAAATCAATTTAAATAGTCCCCATTGGCATTTCACTGAAGGTCACATTTTAAAAGTTTGAACAACATTGACTTAGAGTAATTAATGTAAATGAAATTGGAACTGCGTTACTTAACTTGGGAGTAGTTCAGGTGAGACGCTGTTGCCTCATTCGGGAGTGACCAGACCCTTGTATAAACACCTTAGGGGTTTTAATAATCTTGTTTTGATAAGTGCTTATGCATGCTTACAGAGGGCTAATGCTTTAAGATCTATCTGTCACTTTAAAACAAAATGTACATTGATTTTTACAGCAGTGCATCAAAAGTATCAAAAATAAGAATATAAATAAAGGCAACTATAAACACATTCTTACCGTGAATAATTCATTTACATATGTATGTGTGAAAAGAACTTGTAAGCTGTAAATACTTTCTACATTTTAGTGGTTATTTGGTTTCCTACGGTTTGGTTCAGCTACCAAACAGCTTATTACACTTGGTTCTGGAATCAAGCAGGTATGGATTCAAATCCCAATCCTTTTACTGATACACTGTGTGACTTGGACAAGTCACTTATCTTCTCTCAGCCTCAGTTTTCTCATCTGTAAAATTAGGATAATAATAGCTGGTCTTTTTTGACTGTTGTGAGGGTTAAATATAAGTGAATTGTTTAACACAATGACTGATATGTAGTAGGTGCTTAACAAATGTTGGCCATTATTATTATTATTAACATCAAAAATTTTTAGGCTGCTGTTGATAGGAATGGGTCTATGGGAAGCAGCTGGTTTGTAGTGAGAATGTGTTGTGGAGAAGGAGTCTGTATAGTGGTTAGAAGCACAAGCTCTAGAACCTGACGACTGGAGTACAAATCCCATCTCTACCACTTACCAGCTCTGCGATCTTGGGCAAGTTACTCAACTTCTCTGGACTTCCGTTTTATAGATACATTTGTCTGTCCTTATGCCAATGCCACCTTTTCTTAATTACTGTAGCTCTATAGTAAATCTTGAAATCAATAGTGTGAGTCCTCTAAATTTGTTGTTTTTTCACGATCATTATGGCTGTTCTAGAACCACTTAAAGAACCACTTCCACTTAAAGGTTTGAAGACAAAAAGACAACCTCAGAATGGGAGAAAATATTTGCAAATGAAACAACAGACAAAGAATTAACCTCCAAAATATACAAACTGCTCATGGAGCTCAATATCAAAAAAACAAACCACCCAATTTAAAAATGGGCCTGTTGGAATTTTGATTGAGATTGCATTGAGTTGGTTAATGTCGGTTACAGTTCATCAATGAAACCATCCAGGCTTAGAGTTTTCTTTGTGGGAAAGTTTTTGATTATGAATTTGCAGTGATATTCCTTCTTTCATTCCTGATAATTCTTAATAATTTCTGTTCTCTCTTTCTCTCTCTCTTAAATCAGTATTTTTGGTGGCTTTTCTCTTTTTCTTTTTTTTTCCTGTTTTTGGCTGTGTTGGGTCTTCTTTGCTGTGCATGGGCTTTCTCTAGTTGTAGCAAGTGGGGGCTACTCTTTGTTGAGGTGCGCAGGCTTCTCATTGTGGTGGCTTCTCTTGTTGCGGAGCACGGGCTCTAGGCACGCAGACCCAGTAGTTGTGGCGCAAGGGCTTGGTTGCTCTGTGGCATGTGGGATCTTCCTGGACCAGGGATTGAACCTGTGTCCCCTGCATTGGCAGGCAGATTCTTAACCACTGCACCACCAGGGAAGTCCCATCTGGTGGCTTATCATTTTTATTAATCTTTTCAGAGAACCAACTTTGGCTCTGTTAATTTTCTGTATCATTTTTCAGTTTTCTATTTCATTGATTTCTGCTCTTTGTTTCTTCCTTCCTCTTATTTTTGTAATAATTTGCAGAAGCCATTTTAAGGGTAATATATTCCAATATTTTCAATTCTTTTTACTTGCCATGATTTGACATTTAGGTAGTTCTGAAAATTTATAATTTTTGAGAGGTTTTGATTTTCTGATAGGTTTGCCCATTCGTGCTTTAAGGGATATTATCTACTCCCTGGACACTGCTTAGATAAGAAGAAAATTTGACTTTTTTTCCTATTTAAATTAGCAATTCAGATAAAACCTGAGTGAGTGAAAAAAATTTCTGTTTGATAATTATGTAAGACTCCTACATCTTCTCTTTTTCTGCAGATGTAATCATTAAAGAGAGTGCAGCTTTTGGAGAAATGCAGTGAATAAGAAACTTGGCCCATTATTAGACTTTATATGTCATGAAAATTCTATATGAATCAGTGCAATAAATGATTAATCTTTGCCATTAACATTAATATTTAGATTTAAGTTTAAAAGAATATCTTGCACTCAATTCAAAACTGAGTTAACTTTAGCTTCAACCAATAATCTAGAAACCATCCATCTGTGAGTTCCTGTCAGCCCTTCTTTTCCCCCTGGCTCTGCAGTACCCATGTCACCCACATCTAAGTCCATTGCATCCTCAACCTGCAGACTGTTCTGGCTTAGCTCCTGAGACAACTCTCATGGAGGTAGTTCTAGCCTCTTCCCTGGCTCCTTGAACCTTCTACCTTATGGGCTTGTGCACTGTTCCCCACTTCCATACCTGTGAATTGAAGTTGCTACTGTGCACTCCATTTTTACATTCCCCTAAGGCCTCCCAGGGACTCTGGAGAACTGGGGCTTTATCATGTCCTTATTAGTTCCTTCTCTAATACCAGGGCCTTGCTCCTGAGCCTCACCTAGTGCCTGTGGCCTTGCTGAACACAGGTTATTCTTCCTCAGCCCTCCCTGCCTGCCATGGTTCTGGAGCATCATGCCTGGCTGTTCTTCATCCATCTCCCCACCTGCCAAACCACAGCTCCCAGGGAGCCTGGGTCTCCTCTCATATGTCTGCTTGTCTGTCCCTCACTGTGAGCCCCTGTAGCCATGTCTGCACAGCTCCTGGCTCTCCCAGTGAAATCCCAGGCTGCTTCACACCTTTCTGCCCAAAGTCTTCTTCACTTCAAGTAAACAGCTTGGCTTTGCCACATCCCAAGAAATAAGTGTTCTAAACTATTTGTACAACTTTAGAAATTTGAAATCTAATAATATTCTTTGATGGTGAAATTTCAATAATATGTCAGATATTTAAAATTATTTATGCTGAATCTGTTTAATCTTTTCATGCACATTAGAACTTAATCTCTGTGAATTTATTCAGATGTATAAGCATCTGATGCCTGTACCCAAAAGAGGAACTCAATAAATATTGTTTAATTTTAGTTTCCTTTATTATATGAGGTAGAAATTTCTCTTGGGGATTTGTAATGGATAACAAATTCCTTTTCATAAAAATTTATTTTATATAGATTTTGTTAACATTTAATAAAGTACTCTTTCCAAGCGTTGTTTAACGCAACATACTAATCTTATCAAATCCACTACTTCTGGAAACACAAGCTTGTCACATTTGAGGTAATAATAATAATCCTGAGTTAATTGATAAGAATTGATTAATCCATGTATGGTTATTGTTGGAGGAAAAAACATACCATTGTCATTTCACAACATATCATAATCTTCCTGGCTTAATGAGAAAGAATGCTTCGGAGCTGGAATGCCTCAGTGTGCGGTGGCCGTGTGTAGGCTGAAAGAACAGTGCCCTAGAGTCTCCTACAATCAGAAGGAGAGTGTTTGCTATAACTTAATAGGACATTTTAAGGATGACCATGAAGGAGAGAAGCAAACCAAGGCGTGTCGAAACCACTGAGAAAGCTAAAACCAGGAAGGCCAGGCTCATGAGACTGAAGACATATCCTTTGGTGTTGACATGATCTTCATTATATAACTTCAGTTCCATGTCTTCAGCCTTCACCTCTCTCCAGAGCACCAGAATGAAATTTCAAAACCCTTGCTAGACCTTCTGAAGCTGCCTAAAACTCAGCATATCCAAAATGGAAGTATATTCGTTACTTGAGCAGGTATCGTCAGACCCCACTGTGTGTCAGGCATGGAACACAAGAGGCACGGTCCCTGCCTGCAGTTCATTTTCTCTCCCTATGGGCTTCCCTTCCTGGGCTCCTTCCCAGTCCTCCCCTGGGAGCAGTTCCCCTGCCCCATCCACTCCTCCTGCTAATACCATCTCCTTGGTTCACCTCCCTACCCATCCTCTCTTTTTCATCCCTTCTAACACTGCCCTGGTTCAGGGGCTTCCTAATAGCTTTCTTTATTTTTTTTTTCTTTTTAAAAATCGTGGGGGCTTCCCTGGTGGCGCAGTGGTTGAGAGTCCGCCTGCCAATGCAGGGGACGTGGGTTCGTGCCCTGGTCCGGGAGGATCCCACGTGCCGCGGAGCGGCTGGGCCCGTGAGCCATGGCCGCTGAGCCTGCGCGTCCGGAGCCTGTGCTCCGCAACGGGAGAGGCCACAACAGTAAGAGGCCCGCGTACCGGAAAAAAATAAAATAAAAAAATAAAATCGTGGTATTTAACATGAGATTTACCCTCTTAAAGTTTTAAGTGTACATTACAGTATTGTTAACTATAGGTACGATGTTGTACAGCACATCTCTAGAACTTATTCATCTGATTTATGAGTATATCCATATAACTGAAACTCTGTACCTTTTGAATAGCAACTCCCCATTTCTCAATAGATTTCTGAAAGGTCCCAGTATCCACTCTCCTGCTTCTCCATTCTCCTGTGCTTACCCTTTGCTACATGGACCCCAGAACTCATTTTATTTGCTTGCTTGTCTGTCTCCTTAAGGATACTCTGAACTATGTGGAATTACAGACTATTTTATTCATGAGTATATCCCCAGCACCTACCACAGAGTCAGTCAGTAAATATTTGTTGAATGAATGAATGAATGAAAAACCAGTTTGAGTCGTGTCTTGGTAATGTGGTTAATGTGGTTTGGCATGAGATTTGAATTCAAGCCCCCTCCTTCTCTATGCTGTGACATAGGCCTCAATTGCCTCATATTTATAGTAGGGGTATCAACACTGTATCTTGTCAGGGTTTGTGTGAGGGTTAAATGTAGATAACATGACTCAAAAAATTACCAAGCTGCTTAAATGTTGTTACTAATGCACAAAACTTTTTTTTGGTGGGCTCCTGCTTTCTAAATTGAAATTTGTTGTTAGAGTATTTCTGCTCAGCACGGTCTGGACCATTCAGCTTCCTCTCTGTCTACGTCTATCTGAACTTTCTACATACTTACTGCTTCCCATTTCCTGGACACTCTGGACACCCCCTGCAGGTGCATGCCCAGCACCTTTGCTTACCTTGTTCCTCAGCCTAGATTGTCTTCCCACCCCACAGCCTTCACCTAATACAATCTTTCAAGTTCCCCTTAAGTGCCACTGGCCTTCTTGAAGACCTCTGTGTCCCAGTCAGATTGAATAATCCTTCTTTTCTCCAGCACCATTCAGTACATTGATTATTTTTCCTCTTATTATACAGTAATTGGTCCTTGTGTTGTCATGGATGCTGTTCACAGATATTCCAGTACTCTCTCCTTCTTGGGACAGGGTGGGATTGCACCTCCTTGCCCACTTAGAGTTAGGTGTGGCCATGTGGCTTGCATTAGCCAATGAAATATGAGTAGAAGTAGCATGTGTTGCTTAAGCTTTAAATGCCAGTGTTCACCATGTGTTTTTCCCCTTGGTGTATTCAGGATAGTGACCATTGTACCAGCCTGGGTCCCTGAGAGAGCCGCTCTGCTGACCCACGTGGTCATGTAGCACAAGGAGGGAACAAGCCACTGAGACTGTGAGGTTCTTGGTGACTGCAGCATAACCTAGCCTATCTTATGCAGTTGTTTATACGTATGTCTTCCTCACTGGATTATAAATCCCTTAAAGGCAGGCTCTGCATCTAACTCACTTTATACCCACACTCACTTCTAACCTCCCTGCACCTAGTGGGTGCTCAAGGTAGTTTTACTTGAATCTTCCTGGAACACTGGAGAAGGATATGAATTTGGGAAGAGCTGGGAATGAATACTATTTTAGAAAGACTACATAGTACATGTTGGAGTAAATATCCCATTTCAGACCCTTAGATTTTTAATTTAAAATTTTCAATTTATTAAATACTAGTTAAACTCACAAACATTTAAAAAATATTTACTACTTGACCCTTGGAAGGAAACAAATTTCAGGAAGAAAAGAAGAGCGACACGGTCTAGGCATTGAGATGGATTAACTTCGCCACCTCACGGGCAAGTGTCACTAGGGAACATTGACTTTGTGCTTTTAACATTGGCAAACAAGTTCTAGAAAGACACTTGAAGCTTAGCTTTATCCCAACATATTTTTCATGAAGTTATAAAATGCACATGCCACATTTTTTTTCTTTTTCTTTTTCTTTCTAAACACTTTTTCTTCATTTCTAAGTCAACCAGTGATTTGCAGTGAATTTTAAAGTCATTAGTGTGAATTAATGCAGTATTGTTGTACTGATACTATTTTCTAGATTTATTAGTGAGATATCTGTTTTAACAGTAAGTTAGAGAGGTAAATTTTTTTATGGAGAAAGGCAAAGGACCTGAGTCATTCTAATGAGATAAATGTACAATTTTAATAGCACTAATAGAGCTATTCATTTTACTGGCTTGAAAAGAAGACTAATGGTTTATATCACTTGACTTTCTCAATTTGTCCTGTCTGTGATTCACTAATGTACCTTCTGAGCAGCTGGATCTGGGCCTCCATGGCCCAGCTCTGTAAGTCCCTTTTCCCAGAAGAGGAGATGCTTTCAGGGAATGAAACTCTGTGCCCTCCCCCCAACTCCTGCCCCCAGCATTACACTCTCCAAAGGAATTCACCTGCAGCTTCTCTCTCTTTCTATCAGTGAACCCTATGTATACAGATCATATTTGTGATTGTTACTCCCCAGGACACATGTTTTTATTAAAAAGATTTTGGCATTTATTTTAAAATAGATTCTTTATTAGAAATAGACTAATAGACTCTTTATTAGAAATCTAATTTATATTTTTAGTTAGAAATCTATCTTTATATCATTTAAATTTACTCCTGAATAGTATTTCATATACCATGCTGTCATTATCCATTCTCTTGTGAATAGACATACTGCTTGCTTGCTTGCTTTTTCCCTCCCTCCCTCCCTTCCTTCCTTCCTTCCTTCCTTCCTTCCTTCTTTCCTTCCTTCCTTCCTTCCTTTCATACAGCTACACCGAATGTGGATAAAATCTCCAACATGATGTTGAGTGGAAGAAAGCAAGTTCCAGAATACATACACTATTTAAATAAAGTCCAAACACAAACCTGCATACATGCAGAGTAAAACTGTATATTAAAACGCTAGGAAATGATGAAGACAAAATTCAGGATAGTGGCATTTTCATGGGGAGAGAGGAGGATGTGCCTGGGGCGGGGAATGTAGGAGCATCATTGTTTGGTAATGTGTTTCTTAAAGTGGGTGGTGGGCCCACCGGTGTTCATTTTATTTTCCCTCACGTGTATGTATGAGCGTGTATTTGTACTTATATGTTTGAAATATAAGAGAAAAGAAAGTTATTTTCTCTAGTAAGCCATGTGCTCAATGTCAAAATCGTGGATTTTCCTGCTGAGAAGTAAAATTACCCTTTGACAAACTAGATTTTTTAATTGGCTTCTTAATTGGCTGTTGGCATCCAGTAGATACTAAAAGAAGGACGGTATAACTCAGAAGTTGGGAAACAACAGCCCACAGGACAAATCTGGTGGACTCTGTTTTTGTATGGCCCATGAGCTAAGAATGGCTTTACATTTTAAAGTTCATTTTAAAACGTAATTTTCATTTTAAATGAAAAAAATTCAAAGAAGAATAGTATTTCGTGACACATGAAAATTATATGATATTCAAATTGCAATGTCCATAAGTAAAGTTTTACTGGAACACAGATGTGTTCATTCATTTATGGATCGTCCGTGGCTGCCTTCACACTACCATGACAGAGTCAAGTAGTTGCAACAGAGACACTATGGCCTTCAAAGACTAAAATATTTATTATCTGATCCTTTTCAGGAAGAGTATAATGTAAAAGAAACTGATGTTAAAAGAGGTAAAATTAATTAGCTCTTACATTTTCAGAATCAGGCAAACCTCAGTTTGAATCTTCACTCAACTCCTTACTAAATGGAGCTCTCTGATCCTCAACAGAAATTATTTAATAAGACGGTGAATGCGAAAATGCCTAGCAAACCAACTGGCACACATTAGGGACTTAATTGTTTTTTTTCTTTTGAGATTAAAGTTCTGGCTGATATTAGCCCAAGGGGTCTGAGCAAGACTTCTCTTTATTCTTTGCACATTCATATTAGTTATGTTTGGATAAATTGCAACTATGGACAGAGCTTAGACAAGTCCCCTCATATTCTGAGCCTCAGTTTCCCCATCTGTAAAGTGAGAGTAGTAATAACAATCTCCCAAGGTTATGCTGAGGATTAGCAATAACAATGGTTGTTACAGTTACTGGCTCAGATCCCTTGCTCACAATCTGGTTATTTATGTGGTACATTTCTCCGGAGAACATGTTGCTCATTGAAAATCCAGACTTTTTTTTTTTTAATTTATTTTTGGCTGCATTGGGTCTTCATTGCTGCATGTGGGCTTTCTCTAGTTTCGGCGAGGGAGGGCTACTCTTCGTTGCGGTGCACGGGGCTTCTCATTGTGGTGGCTTCTCTTGCTGCGGAGCACAGGCTCTAGGCGTGCGGGCTTCAGTAGCTGTGGCACGCAGGCTCAGTAGTTGTGGCTCGCGGGCTCTAGAGCGCAGGCTCAGTAGTTGTGGCTCATGGGCTTAGTTGCTCCGCGGCAAGTGGAATCCTCCCAGACCAGGGATCGAACCTGTGTCCCCTACATTGGCAGGCAGATTCTTAACCACTGCACCACCAGGGAAGCCCCCAAAATCCAGCCTTTTCAAAGGCTATCAACAGAGCTGAACTACAGGCTCGGGGTAAAGCTGATCTAGAGCTCTGCCACTAACTGGGAGATTCTGAGCACACCACTTAACTACTCTCCACTTTATTCTTTGCATATTCGAAGAAGGATCAGATAGCTTCCTAGATAGCTCAGGATTTATGTGTTAAAGCTATCATCCACTATTCTATCAAAATGAAGCTTGAGTTAAGGAGTACAGTTTGACCAGATTTTTTTGGAGTACCAGTTTAAAAAATATGGACATTTTTCATCATCAAAAATGTTCTAACATAATCACAGTCTTTAGAAACCCCCACCACATGGGTACTTTCATTATTTTTCTTAAAACTAGCATGAATTGACTTAGAGGTTAACTCAAGGATGTAACTCTGCCCTCCAAGATGGTAAAGTCTCTCATGGGTCTGCTGGCCCTCATCACAGCCTGTATTCCTTGCACTCTCACTCCAACCCCTGGCATGTCAAATATTTGGATGGGTAGATGGATGAACCAGTGTCTGGGAATATGAAGTAATGCAAGCAGGCTAGGCCAGCCTGGGCATTGAAGTGCTGCTTACATGAATTCTCATCACTGGAAGGCCACTTGTTTTTCATGCTGGACTCCCCAGTGTGATGTGGGGATTGAAGAGGACCTAACGCTGTGCCCCTGTGCTGAGGAGGGCATGATTGTCCTTTTTTGTGGAATAATAGAGTATAGATAAAGCTCCTTTTCCCCATGAAACCATTCGTGCTGAACTAAAGTACAAAGGAAAATCAGTGACCTTGAATGAAGCTTGTTTGCAGTGTTCTTGGCTTTCAAAGACCCTTTCTTCAATGCTATTTAACATTTTTTGCTATGCAAATGTAAGGAATCTAATATGCTATTTTTCAAAACCAGTATCACAAACATGGTTGTTTTTTATTTTGTTAACCTAATTTAGTTAGAAAAGTGTAAGTCCCTATGAATTACAATGTTATGCCATCATTCTCAGAATGGCACTTTTAAAAATTGGATTTTGAGCTTCTGGATAATTTTAAATAAATATTTTTGAGGAACTATTAATATTGAGTACAAATGATATTTTTCATGATCTTTCTTGTCAGGAATTATATGCATGAAAGGTGCCTATATCATTTAATGTGTTTTTTCATCCATCTTACTTTTATTCAGGTATCTGGAACTATGTATGTTTACTTGTTTACTCATACAACAAATAATCATAAAGCATCCATTAGATGCTAGGCACTCTGCTATTCCAATGTCATTAATGAAAAAAAGACAGACTAAAATCCCTTCCCTCTTGTAGCTAACATTCTTTTAAAATACTGATAATCACTGAATTGGAACTAATGATCCCAGTAAAAGAAAAAGTGAGAAAAAGATATTCATTTCAGTTTTTAATTTCCACGTCTGAAAATCAAAATAAGTAACTTATCTAGTATGTTTAAGTTTTAATTTGGTTCACTTGATAATAAATAATTTTAGTTGTCATGCTAAAGAGACTTGTCACTTATAGCTACTAAGTATTGAGTACTCATTGAGTCCCAGATCCTGTACTAAGTGTTTACGGTTACCCCATTTGGCAGATGAGAAAATTGAGACCCAGAGACATAATTTAACTTTTGACTTTCCCACAGTCAGTAAATGGTAGAGATTCAAACCAAATGCAGGTCTGTCTTATCCATTGCACACACTCTCTCCAAGCAGGGTCGCAGATAAGAAGCAGAAATGAATGAAATTATAGTATGTACTTGGAACAAAATCCCAGATGATGGCCAAATCCAGAAATCACAGAGTTCACAAAACCAGCGATCTAGACTTAAGTTAGGTATTAGAAGTTAAAGATGTGAAAATGAAATTTGATTCAACTAGGCTATATCGAGCATTTCCTATGCAAGGCGCAGTTTTATGCAGTGTGTGTGGATAAGAGCATGTAAGTCTGTGCGTATGAGGGTGAGTGGATGAGTATGTTTGAGTGGGTGAGTGTGCATGTGTAAGTGTGAGTATGTGAGTGTGTGTGCTTGTGTGGATGGTGGCATTGTGAAATAATAATCAATAAATTGCACTGTGTGTCCCTTAGAGCTCACAACATGAGAGACACATGTTTTAAAACAGGCCTAATTATAATTCTAGGTAGATTGTGATAAGTGGAGTAAAAGATTACAAAGTGATTTCTAAACAGTAGGAAGGAGCCTAAACCACAGCAGTGGTAGTGGGATTGCAAAGGAAGGGACAGACAGACTTCATATTTTTAGTAGTATGCACCATCAGATAACCTGAACAGTCCTCCCGTTGAGATCAATTTAAAATGTTAGATAAAATATTAAAATGCATTTCAAAATTTATTTCTGAGATGATAAATCAAGGAATACATAGAGGCTGAAAATGAATTGAAGATTGAAACCCAGAAAGATAAGTCAATACTCAAGATGGTCTTACTTCTGGGGCATGTGCTGAACTCTTCCATTTGGAAGAGTTCACATGCCTTCCATTTGGAGGGCCTTGTGGGATGTAGGGGACAGGAGACAAAACAGGGCATCCAATGGTAGATGCTGGTGTAGTTAGAACCATGAAGACTTGGACCCAAATTATAATAGTGTATTAACCAACAAAACAAAACAAAAAAATCTCCCTTGCATAAGGGGGAAGTGGGGAAGGGAAAATAAAATTTTCTTTTTGAAAATTCATGATCACAAGTTGGCTGTCATATAGGCTTGAAACACAAATTCACACTTCCTGTGTGGTCTAACAAAACCTCACACATGATCCTAGGACAGTGGTGTCCCCAGGTGCCCAGAGAAGCAAATGCAGATCTGCTGGAGGAATAATGCACTTTTGCCCTGAGTCTCAAAGAATTCCCACAGATAAAATTCCAAGAAGCATTAGCTTTCAGTTAAAAAAATCATGCTACCTATAAGAAAATAAGACATCATAAGAGCAGACAGGAGAAAAGCAGGCAACAGAATCAGGTTCACAAAGAACTTTAGATATTGGAAATGAGCATGATTTATATGTTTAAAAAAAGTAAAAGAAGGAATTAAAATATAAATTAGGAACAAGACACTCTTTAAAACAACTAAGATTTGAATAAGAACCAATAGAACTTCAGAATAAATAGCAGGTTAAACACAATTGAAGAAGGACTTAGTGAACTGGAAGATATATCTAAATAAATTGTCTAGGACAGAGAGGTTTAAAAATATGGAGGATAGAATGAGAGGGCATATAAGGATTATGTATCTGGTGAGATTGTATTTCAAGAACAGGGACAAAATAGTGTCTCAGTTAAACATGAACTTTTTCAGACCTCCACTAAATGAATGTTAAAGATATACTTCAGGTAGAAGGAAAATGATCCTAGACGAACTGTCTGAGAGGCAAGAGAAATGTGAGCAAAGTAATTGATAAATGTGTAGATAACTAAATAAACATCAGTTGCATGAAACAATAACAATAATGTGTAACTATGTTAAAAAAAACAACAATTAAATAATGGTAGAATTAGAATGTGAGCTAGGCAAGATGAGAGTTAAAGTGTTCTCAGGTTCTTATATGGTTAAGGAGGAAGGTACAGATAATTCTCAACTTTAGATTTTTGTAAGAATGCATATTAACCCTTCTAGAATAATCACAAAAGGAATAGAAAAAGAACCAACAACTTTAAAACTAGTACAGTGGAAAAATAGAATAAGAGAAAAATAAATTCAAAAAAAGGTAAAAAAGGGAAGAAAAACTAGAAAAGAAAAAACACGATGAATAATGCATAAAATAAGTGAGAGAAAGAAACCCAAGTATTTCAGTGATTACACTAAATACAAATAGACTGAACTCTCAAAATCCAGCTATATGCTTTTGCAAGAGACACCCTTAAAGGTTAAGAACATGGAAAAATGGAAAGTAAAAAGATAGGAAAAGTATACCAGACAAATTCTAGCCGAAAAGAAGCTGATACAGCTCAGTTAATATCTGATAAAATAGAATTTAAAGGAAGATCAAATATTAGAGTAATTACATGATGATAAATTTACTTACTACAAAAATAAAAAGTTCTAAGCTTGTATGTACCTAATAACATAACTTAAAAATGTAAAGCAAAACTCAGCAGAACTACTTGGAGAAATTGACCCATCTGCAATCAGTGAGAGGTATTGGCACTCCTTTCCATAGTTGATAGATCAGTCAGAAAAATAACAAAGGAAGGAACAGCTCAAGGGACATTTCAGAGATTGGATATGTCTGTTTGTTTATTTATTATTAGGGTAACATTGGTTTATAATATTATGTAAGTTTCATGTGTACAACGTATTGCTACTTCTGTATACCCTACAGTGCATTCACCACCAAAAATTTAGTTTCTATCCATTACCATACAGTTGATCCCATTTATGCATTTCACCCTCCCCCCAGACACTTCCCTTCCAGTAACCACTACTCTATTCTCTGTAACTACCTGTTTGTTTCTGTTTGGTTTGTTCATGTATTTGGGTTTTGTTTTGTTTTTTTAATTAATTAATTTATTTATTTTTGGCTGTGTTGGGTCTTCGTTTCTGTGCAAGGGCTTTCTCTAGTTGTGGCGAGCGAGGGCCACCGCTCACCATCGCGGTGCGCGGGCCCCTCACTATCACGGCCTCTCTTGTTGCTGGAGCACAGGCTCCAGACACGCAGGCTCAGTAGTTGTGGCTCACGGGCCTAGTTGCTCCGCGGCATGTGGGATCTTCCCAGACCAGGGCTTGAACCTGTGTCCCCTGCATTGGCAGGCAGATTCTCAACCACTGCGCCACCAGGGAAGCCCATTGGGTTTTTTTTTGTGGTTCTTTTTCTGTTTGTTGGTTTTTTATATTCCACATGTGAGTGAAAGTATACAGTGTCTTTCTCTGTCTGAATTATTTCACTTAGCACAATACCCTCAAGGTCCATCCATTTGGGTTTTGTTTTGTTTTTTTAATTAATTAATTTATTTATTTTTGGCTGTGTTGGGTCTTCGTTTCTGTGCAAGGGCTTTCTCTAGTTGTGGCGAGCGAGGGCCACCGCTCATCATCGCGGTGCGCGGGCCCCTCACTATCACGGCCTCTCTTGTTGCGGAGCACAAGCTCCAGACGCGCAGGCTCAGTAGTTGTGGCTCACGGGCCTAGTTGCTCCGCGGCATGTGGGATCTTCCCAGACCAGGGCTTGAACCTGTGTCCCCTGCATTGGCAGGCAGATTCTCAACCAGTGTGTGTGTGTGTGTGTGTGTGTGTGTGTGTGTGTGTGTGTGAGACATCTTCCTTATCCATTCATTTCTTGATGGGCACTTAGGTTGTTTCCGTATCTTGGCTATTGTAAATAATGTTGTAATGAACATAGGGGTGTATGTATCTTTTCAAATTAGTGTTTTCATTTTCTTTGCATAAATACCCAGGAGTGGGATAGCTGGATCATATGGTAGCTCTGTTCTTAATTTTTTGAGGAATCTCCATACTGTTTTCCATAGCAGCTGCACCAATTTATATTCCCACTGACAGTGCATAAGGTTCTCTTTTCTCCACACCCTTGCCAACACTTCTTATTTCTTGCCTTTTTGATAATAGTCATTCTAACAGGCATGAGACGATATCTGATTGTGGTTTTTGTCTTGCATTTTCCCTAATAATTAGTGATGTTGAACATCTTTTCATGTGCCTATTGGCTATCTGTATGTCTTCTTTGGAAAAACATCCAGTCAGCTCCTCTGCCCACTTTGAAATCGGTTGTCTGTTTTGTTGTTGTTGTTGAGTTTCATGAGTTCTTTATATATTTTGGATATTAACCCCTTATTGGTGGATAGCAGTCTTTTGAAAGCCCAGTCATCAGAGGGTTCTCCTCTAGGAGGGTGCTCCTTCTCCCTTCTCTTCTGGCACAGCAGAGTCCATGCTGCCATTAGTCCTTGTCCTGAGAGCCAGGAGGTTTGATAGTACCCTTCTGCATCTCATCTCCTAAGGGCAGAGGTGCTAGGCACTTGCTCAGCACTTTCTTATGGAAATCACCCCTTCCTCACCCTAATTTGGACGCACATGAAAAAGCCAGTTTGCTCATCCTGGCCCCTTCTGCCTGGGCCTCTCACAGACTCTCACTTTACTATAGGGCACAGGTGGTTTGAAGATGGATGATCCTGAACCCCATTTTGATCTTTCTAGCCTGTTGCCCATATTTCACTGAAGGTGTCTGCAGTGATGAGAGAGTAGCAGGGGTGGGGGCATCAGTTTGCAACCATCCCTGTATTCAGTGGAAATACAGATGCTCTTACGTATGTGGAATCTTAAAAAGGTTTGAATTAGTCATTTATGCCATGTTCACAGTGGTAGTTCCACAATGATAAAATTCAGCTGTTGAAAATTGAGGGTGGTGGTGAAGTGTCAAGCATGGACTTCCAGTTCTGGCAACATGTGGTACAGAGGTCACAGAGACACATACCTTCCCACCCTCCCCACTCCTATCCAAACACATAGAAATGCTGGATAAAATATAATACCTGATGTAAAGACAGAGTAAAACTTTAAAGGGAAGGAAAGAGGGGAAGGAAGAGGAATAAAATAAAAACAAAGGGAAGAGGTTGGACTGGTAACCAAGGGCCTTCAATGCAAGAGTTGCTGTAGTGTGGTACCCCTAGTTCCCAGATACTCAGGGGATAGCCTTGGAAGCAACAGTTCCCCGAATATAAATTCCATCTGATCACAGCCAACTCAATCAATTAGATATGCAACTCTGGCCTTTATTAGGAAAGAGTGGGGCTTCAGCTCAACCTAATGCTTAGCCTTAGAATATACTTGAGGGGTTGGAGGTTGAGTGGCAATAAAATGTTGGGCTCTTTTCTAGACTTTATCTTTGCTTCATATCTTCATCATGCCACCTTCAGACCCTCCTGCAGCAGCTCCAAGCCCCTAGTTATCACCTGGGTTTAAGTGTTTACCTTAGATACCAACTGGTGAAGTGACTGTATTAAAGTTGCCGTTGTCAGTGCTTTGGAGAATACCTTGCATTTTGACCCAGCTGGTTAGGGAATTGGTAAGTCAAAGGTTACCTCTGCATGGTCAAAGAACCAAAACAGCTTAAGATTGTCATTTTAAGGTATTCTCACAAAGCTGTACAACTCTGTAATTTTAAAGAATCAAAACTGGTCACTTTTCCATTTAGATGACTATCCCCATGGAGGAAGTACTTCCAGGGTTCTCCTCATCTTGGAATATTATAATCTCATGGATGTGAAATATAACTGGTTACTTCTCACTGTGGTTCTGACTCTCTAGTCACAAATGGAGCACCATCTGAAATGTTTGATGAGAACCTTTTTTTTTTAAAGGGCTATTTATTTATTTATTTATTTATTTATTTTTTGGCTGTGTTGGGTCTTCGTTGCTGCGCATGGGCTTTCTCTAGTTGTGATGAGCAGGGACTTCTCTTGTTGCGGAGCACGGGCTCTAGGTGTGCGGGCTTCAGTAGTTGTGGTTTGCAGGCTCTAGAGCGCAGGCTCAGTAGTTGTGGCGCACGGGCTTAGTTGCTCCGCGGCAT
>NC_041225.1:70525410-70530216 GCF_002837175.3 Physeter macrocephalus
ATGTCCCCAAACCAGGGCTCGAACCCATGTCTCCTGCATTGGCAGGCAGATTCTTAACCACTGCGCTACCAGGGAAGCCCTGATGAGAACCTTTTGAGGAAACGGAAATGATGAAATCATTTGAATTTATCAGTAGAACAACAGGCCGTTTAACACAGCCTTGAAATCTTGTGGCTCAGTTGGCATGGTGTAACACAATTGACAGGCTTGCCTTCCACCTTCCAGATTCTTTGATAATGTAAACGAGCAAATTAGGACTTACCCTGAAAATAACTGCATGCTATGATACAATAGAGGTATTGATAGAATATTCCAAGAACAAAACAGATAGAGGTAGTAACATTTTGCCATCTGGCAAAGCCACTAGACCAGATGGATTCACTAATGACTTCTCTGAAGTATTTAATCAGACCTTACTGAAACACATGACTGGCATATTTAATTATCCTAAATTAACAGGACTTCTGCCAAATATAACCCTCAATGCTTGAGTCGTGCTCCTTACTTGAAGAAGAAAAAAGAGATGAATAGCTCCAGAAAGCTGAGTTTCACAAAGACTCCCTTCATTAGTGAAACTTCTCATTACCAAATTGTTGTGTTACAGTCTTAAGGTATTATTTCTTGTTTTTCAAAGAATGAATTGTAAAACTAGCCATGCTGGTCAAATTCATTTTATCAGTAACAATTATACTTGATGAGAACATCTTGGGGTTGATAAATCTGATATCGTCATCAGACATCCCTTCCTACTTCCTGCCTGTGGAAGACTTCTCAACCACCAGATATGGTCTTTTTTGCATAAGTTAATCAATTTTTATTCCTCTGTAGCTATTTTTATTTTCTTTTTTTGTTTTTATCTGTTTTAATTTTCATGTTTGTATCAAAGCAATATTGACCCACAAATCAAAAATTACAGAAGACTTTATAATGAAAAGCTGCCCCTGCCCCACCCTTTCCCATCCCCAATCCACTTTCCAAAGGAACACTTTTAATTCTTATGACTTTTTTCTGGTGATTACGTACCTACATCTCAAAAAAATTTGATTAATTCCTATATTTTGATTTATCTGTTTTAGACATGGTCAACTTCCTTTCAAGACACATGAGAATGTAGCTTACATATGCCATTTTTACATCCCTTCTCTTATCCTCTTCAAAGGGTTATTTCATATTTTTAATTCCCTTAACATTTACCTTTGTAGCTTTTATATATATATACGTATATATATATGTGTATATATGTACATATATATGTATATATATGTACATATATATACACATATATATATATATATTTTTGTGTGTGTGTGTGGTGTGCGGGCCTCTCACTGATGTGGCCTCTCCCATTGCGGAGCACAGGCTCCGGACGCGCAGGCCCAGCGGCCATGGCTCACAGGCCCAGCCGCTCCGCAGCACGTGGGATCCTCCCGGACCGGGGAACCCGCGTCCCCTGCATCGGCAGGCGGACTCCCAACCACTGCGCCACCAGGGAAGCCCCACTTTTATATTTTTATATCTTTATTTTTGGGGTCATCAACTATAGACAGTGTCCCTGGGCTCCTAACTTTGTACGATGAAGATCTTAGTGACATGAGTATTCCACTGAATGCTCCAGGATTCTTTCACTCGGTACAATGTTTTTGAGATTCATCTGCGTTGTTGTGTGTATCAGTACTTAGTTCATTCCTTTTTGTTGCTGAAAACGATTCCATTGTATAAATATACAATAATTTGTTTATCCATTCACCTGTTGATGAATATTTGAGTTATTCCCGGTTTTTGACTATTATAAATAAAGCAGCTATGAACATTTGTGTATGTCTTTGTTTAGAGACATAATTTTATTTCTCTTGGGTAAATATCTAGGAATGAAATTGCTAGGTCATATGGTAACTGTATGTTTAACTTTATAAGAAACTGCAAAACTACTTTCCAAAGTGATTGATCATTTTACATCCCCATCAACAATGTGTGTACGTTCCAGTTGCTCTACATCCTCAGCAACTCTTGGTATTGTCAGCCTTTTCAATTTAGTTGTCTTTGACAATGTTCAAGTCTTTGGGCCATATTTTAAGGTGGGTTGTCTTCTTACTATTGAATTATAAGCATTCTTTGTATGTTCTGGGTAGAAGTCCTTTGAGAATTTTCTTTACCAGTCTATGACTTCCCTTTTCATTTTCCTAATGGTGTCTTTCAAAGAGCAGAAGTTTTAATTTTGAAGTCCCAATTTATCAATTGTTTTCTTTTATGGCTAATGCTTTCTGTTTCTTCTCTAAAAAAATCATTGTCTTTCAAAGGTCACAAAGGTTTTCTCATGTGTTTTTCTATCAGTTGTATGGTTTTAGTTCTTACATTTAGATCTCTGGTCATTTGAGGTAATTTTTGTGAATGATGAGAAGTAAGTGTTGAGGTTTATTTTTTTCCATATGGATGTCCAGTTGTTCCATTATTCATTGAAAAAACTATCCTTCCCCTTTGAGTTACCTTAACACTTTCATTGGAAATCAATTGACCATATAAGTGTGAGTCTATTGATGGACTCAATAGTGTTCCATCAATCTATATGTCTATCCTTATGCCAACACTCTACTTTCTTAATTGTGACTCCTTTTTATAAAGGCTTTACACAGAACTTCCCCTTCTATTAACATTCTACTCATATTTATTGATTTCAGTGTTCGAGTCCAGATTCTCTCACTGTCAATCATGATTGGATACAATTTTCAAACTTCTTGCCTAGGATATTTTCTCCTTCGATGACTTCTTTAGATAACCAATCTTGTCCATTTCATGTGGTTTTTACCAGTTTAATTCTCAGAGGGTAGTCTTATTTTTAAACTTTGGAGATTAGTTCACAGTAGCTCTCTATGTACATGAGTTTCCCTGTCTTAGAATGCCAGTCCTCAGGGGTTTCACATGTGATTGTTTTGAGCAGATTCTATCACATGGCAGTTAGTTAATACTAACGACACATATATACTGCTCACTATGTTTTAAGCACTCTTGTTTTAATCACTGTTTTAGAATTTTTTAAATCCTCACAATAGTACCTACCTTCTTTCAGGTAGGTACTGTTATTATTTGTATTTTATGGATGAGAAACTGAGGCACAGAGAGATTGAGTAATTTGTGAGAAACTTACATGCCAGTAAGTAGAGGAGATATGCTTCAGTGATGTACTGATAACTGTTTAAGAACAAGCTCTCCAAGAGAAAATGTATGTATGCATATACATTCATAAGTTTTTTGTAAATTTTGCTGATATAAATGATGTGTTGCACACAATTTACAAATAATAATGAAATATATAATACTCTTTATTGTATATCCCATATAGCCAATTAATTGTCATAAAATTCTTTCCTTGCTTTTTGCTGAACTCTTGTATCTGTGGCCAACCTATGGTTCCAGTTCAACCATGATTTGACAAAATCAGATGAGGAATAAATGCTTGATTACTATC
Source organism: Physeter macrocephalus (assembly GCF_002837175.3). Taxonomy (NCBI): domain Eukaryota; kingdom Metazoa; phylum Chordata; class Mammalia; order Artiodactyla; family Physeteridae; genus Physeter; species Physeter macrocephalus. The sequence continues at coordinate 70,528,874 of NC_041225.1, forward strand.
TAGTTCAGAAATGGAGTCCCTCACATCATTGACAAATGAGTATAGTTCTGACATGAATGTTAGCTGATATTTTTGTTTATATTGATAAGAGAAAAGTGATGCAACAAAGACTTATGTCAGAACTTTAATCATTAACCAATGATGTGAGCAACTTACTTGCTAACTGGATAATACTTTTTGAATATTGGAAGAATATTTTCTCAATTTTTTGTGTTATTCGTAATGTAACAGCTATAAACATAACAAACTTTTAAGTTTATTCTGCATTGTTCACATTTTATCCTTCTATATTTTAAGTCTAGACAACTGATAAAACAACAAATCAAGCGCTGATTTGCAGCATTTGTTGATTTCCATGATGTAAAAACTCCCACAGCAGCTGATTTCAAACCACTAATGTGACATCATTGTAAACAGTTGGAAAGAGTTGTGCAGAGGTACATCATTCTATATAGTATTTCTACCACACAGATAGGCTGGCAATCAATATCCTTAAGACTACATATAATAGTAAAATTAGTAAAATAATTAGGAAGTGATGAGTTTTAGTATGTATTACCTTTGTTTTTATTTTTTGTTTTATTTTTTTTCTTTTTTATCATAGTAATTGTAATAGTTAATATTTATTGCCATTTAATATATGTCAGGCACTGATTTAGGGTCTTTATTTAATGAATATTGATCTTTAGCATTGAATGATCTCAACCCCAAAGAATTAAAATTGTAAGTTTAGTGTTTTGCCGTTATAAGACCTGTCAACTAGTGTGTCATTGGAGTTCTTCCTTCCTAGAAATTTCTCTTATATAGAAACTATTATATGATGCAGTTGACAAACATAAGGAAGGGAGTGTGGATACGAAAACTGTATGATCAGCTCCTAGACCATTAACGATTGAGTCATTATTTTATAACATAAGCCAAAATTGTGTTTGTTTTTGCTGTCTTTTCATTAGTGTTTTGTTTAGGCACAGAGGGTAGGGCAACAACTCCTCCTCCTACTACAAAAGCTCCAGGCTTTACCTTCTATCACCTTATCTTTTTTTTTCTTTTTAGTTATCTATTTTATACATATTAGTGTATACATGTCAATCCCAATCTCCCAATTCATCACACCACAACCCCCATCCCCCACTGCCTTCCCCCCTGGTGTCCATACGTTTGTTCTCTACATCTGTGTCTCAATTTTTGCCCTGCAAACCGGTTCATCTGTAGCATTTTTGTAGGTTCCACATATATGTGTTAATATACGATATTTGTTTTTCTCTTTCGGACTTACTTCACTCTGTATGACAGTCTCTAGATCCATCCACGTCTCTACAAATGTCCCAGTTTCGTTCCATTTT
>NC_041225.1:70530681-70534974 GCF_002837175.3 Physeter macrocephalus
GCAGCTTTTCATGTGCCTCTTGTCCATCTGTATGTCTTCTTTGGAGAAATGTCTATTTAGCTCTTCTGCCCATTTTTTAATTGAGTTGTTTGTTTTTTTAATATTGAGCTGCATGAACTGTTTATATATTTTGGAGATTAATCCTTTGCCCATTGATTTGTTTGCAAATATTTTCTCCCATTCTGAGGGTTGTCTTTTCTCTTGTTTGTAGTTCCCTTTGCTGTGAAAAGCTTTTAAGTTTCATTTGGGACCATTTGTTTATTTTTGTTTTTATTTCCATTACTCTAGGAGGTGGGTCAAAAAAGATGTTGCTGTGATTTATGTCAGAAAGTGTTCTTCCTATGTTTTCCTCTAAGAGTTTTATAGTGTCCGGTCTTACATTTAGGCCTCGAAACTATTTTGAGTTTATTTTTGTGTATGGTGTTAGGGAGTGTTCTAATTTCATTCTTTTACATGTAGCTGTCCAGTTTTCCCGGCACCACTTACTGAAGAAACTGTCTTTTCTCCATTGTATATCCTTGCCTCCTTTGTCATAGGTTAGTTGACCATATATGCATGGGTTTTTCTCTGGGCTTTCTATCCTGTTCCATTGATCTATATTTCTGTTTTTGTGCCAGTACCATATTGTCTTGATTATTGTAGCTGTGTAGTATAGTCTGAAATCAGGGAGTGTGATTCCTCCAGCTCCATTTTTTTTCCCTCAAGATTGCTTTGGCTATTCAGGGTCTTTCATGTTTCCATACAGATTTTAAGATTTTTTTGTTCTAGTTCTGTAAAAAAATGCCACTGGTAATTCGATAGGGATTGCCTTGAATATGTAGATTGCTTTGGGTAGTATAGTCATGTTCACAGTATTGATTCTTCCAATCCAAGAACATGGTATATCTCTCCATCTGTTTGTGTCATCTTTGATTTCTTTCATCAGTGTCTTATAGTTTTCTGAGTACAGGTCTTTTATCTCCTTAGGTAGGTTACCTTTGTTTTTAATATAATTTATTTAGTTTCAAGTTTATATCATTTAATTGTAAACAGTGGCTGTATTTAACAACTGATGTTCAAAATTTTTGAAATTTAACAATCAGTTCTTGCTGGCTCCAGCATGCTACTGCATGCTTTGATCTCAGGCAGCCAAACTACTATGCCTTTAGCCATTCTTTTATGTGGTATTAAGCTATTACTAGAATATGGTTCCATACCAATACCTGTGTGGCAACACTCAGCATGCAAGATATATTGTGTGTCTTTATTTTTCTAAATCACATTAATTCTCCTTAGATGTACCACTCATCAAGGTTGTTGAGAAGTCCAATTTGAGGGACCACTGCTCAACCACGGATTATACACGTACCCATGGGCTTACACAGTTCAGGGACAATGGCAGTGGACCCTGGTCTGTTGACATTGCTCTCACTTCCATATGTCCTGCCCAGGCCCACCTAGAGGGCGGGGCTTTCTCCGTGATGTGAGGTGAGATCATAGTGGTGGTACTCCAGTGCCAAGTGCAGCTCTGGGGATAAGGACTGAAGCACAGCCACCCCCATCTGAGGTCCCACTACCACCAGCCCACTATTTTCAAAAAAGTCTTCCTTTGCCTTTTCTTTCTCACAGGTGAGCGTCCACTGAGGTTGGGCCACTCCCTCTACAGCCCAGAAAGCAGCAGCCTCCCCCTCTGCCCTCAGACAGTCCAACCTAATCATCACTTTGATGCACTTATACCTCCAACATTGGAAAATTCTCTCAGGGTTATTTTCAGAGAAAGGAGAGAGAAGGCTTTCATGCTTTCCTGGTGAGACTACTGGAAAAAAAAAAAAAGCTACTATCGTATAAAGTTATTACTGAGAGAATCCCTAAAGCAGCCTGGGCAAAAATGAAATAAGGCTTTAAAAAGCAAAGTCCAAATCATGAACATTTTTTAAATGCTGCACTTGGAACAAGTACTCAAATGTAATTTTTTTGCCTTCAGGAATTGAGAATGATCAGTGTTGATGAGAGTTTTTTGTTTAACCTCAAAAGGCTACCTCTTTTCATGACCCTATTAATTCTCATTTTCTCCCCACACAACATATTGGGAAATCTTCCTGATCTTATCTGACATCAGAAAGACATGCTCTTGCCCTTGGAGAAACAAATCAATTCCTTCTCCCCGATAGGTTGATGAAAGTCCTTCTCTGCAGTGCTTTCTATTGCTATGGCAACAGAAGATGGGATTTCCCAATGGAACTAGATTTATATATACACAGAGAAAAGCAGTTCTTTAAAAGCTTGATCCCTTTTTTGTTGCCATGTGTACAATACAATCAATGCAATAAACTACCAAGGAAAGGACACCAAACCTTTTTATGTAGGTGTGGAATGAGACCTCCATTGTATTGAGACCCTCAGTGAAAGGGAGTCAATTTTGAAAGTTTTAACACTGTGACATTGCTGTTGTAGACATAATAATCTGTAAAATTTGTAATGTGCAAGTTTTCTTAGAAAAGCAGAGATTTGGCTTTATGGACTCTCAAATGGAAGACATAAAATATAAGTAAGAAGTATCGATACTTCCAGTCACAGAAAGAACCCAACACTATGTTATGGTAAAGAAGATGATGGGAAGCCCAGAGTGGACCAGATATTTTGTGTAGTGGTGGTACTTTCCACTTCTGTAATTTCTTCATGGAGGAACACAACAATTGGCCATTTCTGATGAAATCTTGTCAGAAGGAATTCAGGGGGCATGATAATTTTCATCACGGCCCCTTAATAGGATAAGGAGACCCACCCTCCTATAATCTGTTGGTTGATCTAAAGGCAATACTTAGGGTACCTTCTTAGGCTTAGGGCATCTCTGTAGGAGAAGGAAAGAGCAGTTTTGAAGTATGCAGTAGGGGGCCAATTTGGAATCTGTACCTATCTATCTATCTATCTCATTTAAACACTTCTGAACTAAAATTCCAAATATGTTTTGGGATTAGATGAAAGCAGATCCTGCTCAAAATGACTTTTCATGAAATTCTTGAATCCCTAAATGCAGAGAAGTGACAAGGGAATAGATACCTTGATGGTAGCTTCAAATATGCTTATTAAATAAATGCTCCTGTAACTGCACCCTTACCGATACCTTATGTGCAAATCCAGTGATTAAGGTTGCTGGGGTTTTCCCCTGCTTTCTTATGAGGATTAAAAACTGCTGTTGAATGATATGACATATTTAAAACAAAAGTAAACGCCACTTGGCTCTGCTCTAAAAGATACACGGATGCTGTCATTCTATTACCCAGGTGGAAGGAGTGAAGTTTCTGGGAAGCTGATGGGAAAATGGCAAAGTGAGTAGAGGTGGTTGTCTGTTTGCCCTATTCTTGCCATGGACGTGGATAAATAGGAACATTATGAGTCACTGCATTGTTGCATGCAAGCCAGAGAAGCGAGGTCAGAGACTTGGCTTATAAAAGGAGAAAAGGATAATTTTGTTAATATATTCAAATGGTAAAGGAGGAACTTAGATAAATGGGATATCATGGGCTGGGAAAAGATGGTTTAAAGAACAATGTTAAAGAAACTTCTGGGGAAAAAAATCCAGTATGGACATTTTCATAAATGTGATAAATTTATGTGCTTTAAGATGAACGAAAAGGACAATAAAAACCAGAGTAAAAATATTTCAAATCCATAATGGGATGTTTTGGGGTCACACTGATAACTGAGTAACATACACTGATAAATTATTGAAGGCCTCTCTAAAGATTTGTTGAAAGTGTTTTTTTCATTTCCCCCCTCATTCAAGGAATGAGAAAAGTCAAGAATCATGAAATTATAGTTAGAAGAATTGCCTGGAATAGCAATTTTTTTATTCTTAGTTTTTTAGAACCCCAGAAATTTACCAAGTCTCTCAAGCATTTTAATTAGAAGCTGTAATCACAGCAAAAGAGTTTCATTTGTGTCTCTTCAAAGTGTCTCTCAGCATCTAGGGGAAGTATGCTCAATCCTCTTTATTTTCCAGTCCCGGGTAGAACCTGTGCCTGTAGCAGGAGGGAGAGGCAAAACGGCAGCCATGACCATTGGCTTCCTTCACTCCCTCTTCAGCGAGCACCTTGTTTTTTTGTTTTTTTGTGTTTTTTTTTGCGGTACGCGGGCCTCTCACTGCTGTGGCCTCTCCCGTTGCGGAGCGCAAGCTCCGGACGCGCAGGCTCAGCGGCCATGGCTCACGGGCCTAGTCGCTCCGCGGCATGTGGGATCCTCCCGGACTGGGACACGAACCCGTGTCCCCTGCATCGGCAGGCGGACTCTCAACCACTGCGCCACCAGGGAAGC
>NC_041225.1:70536768-70537541 GCF_002837175.3 Physeter macrocephalus
TTGTATCCTGCTACTTTACCAAATTCATTGATTAGCTCTAGTAGTTTTCTGGTAGCATCTTTAGTATTCTCTATGTATAATATCATGTCATCTGCAAACAGTGACAGCTTTACTTCTTCTCTTCCGATTTGGATTCCTTTTATTTCTTTTTCGTCTCTGATTGCTGTGGCTAAAACTTCCAAAACTATATTGAATAATAGTGGTGAGAGTGGACAACCTTTTCTTGTTCCTGATCTTAGAGGAAATGGTTTCAGTTTTTCACCATTGAGAACGATGTTGGCTGTGGGTTTGTCATATATAGCGTTTATTATGTTGAGGTAAGTTCCCTCTATGCCTACTTTCTGGAGGGTTTTTATTATAAATCGGTGTTGAATTTTGCTGAGAGCTGGTTCTGCATCTATTGAGATGATCATGTGGTTTTTCTCCTTCAGTTTGTTAATATGTTTTAACATCTTTGTCTGGTTTTGGTATCATGGTGATTATGGCCTCGTAGAATGAGTTTGGGAGTGTTCCTCCCTCTGCTATATTTTGGAAGAGTTTGAGAAAGATGGGTGTTAGCTCTTCTCTAAATGTTTGATAGAATTCGCCTGTGAAGCCCTCTGGTCCTGGGCTTTCGTTTGTTAGAAGATTTTAAATCACAGTCTCAATTTCAGTGCTCGTGATTGGTCTGTTTCTATTTTCTATTTTTTCCTGGTTCAGTCTCAGAAGGTTGTGCTTTTCTAAGAATTTGTCCATTTCTTCCAGGTTGTCCATTTTATTGGCATATAGTTGTT
>NC_041225.1:70537892-70539274 GCF_002837175.3 Physeter macrocephalus
TTCTTCTTTCTCTAATTGCTTTAGGTGTAAGGTTAGGTTGTTTATTTGAGATGTTTCTTGTTTCTTGAGGTAGGATTGTACTACTATAAACTTCCCTGTTAGAACTGCTTTTGCTGCATCCCATAGGTTTTGGGTCGTCGTGTTTTCATTGTCATTTGTTTCTAGGTATTTTTTGATTTCCTCTTTGATTTCTTCAGTGATCTCTTGGTTATTTAGTAGTGTATTGTATAGCCTCCATGTGTTTGTATTTTTTACATACAGTTTTTTTCCTGTAATTCATATCTAGTCTCATAGTGTTATGGTCAGAAAAGATTCTTGATATGATTTTAATTTTCTTAAATTCACCAAGGCTTCATTTGTGACCCAAGATATGATCTATCCTGGAGAATGTTCCATGAGAACTTGTGAAGAAAGTGTTTTCTGTTGTTTTTGGATGGAATGTCCTATAAATGTCAATTAAATCTATCTGGTCTCTTGTGTCATTTAAAGCTTCTGTTTCCTTATTAATTTTCTCTCTGGATGATCTCCATTGGTGTTAGTGAGGTGTTAAAGTCCCCTGCTATTATTGTGTTACTGTCAATCCCTCTTTTATAGCTGTTAGCAGGTGCCTTATGTATTGAGGTGCTCCTATGTTGGGTACATATATATTTATAATTGTTATATCTTCTTCTTGGTTTGATCCCTTGATCATTATGTAGTGTCCTTCCTTGTCTCCTGTAACATTCTTTATTTTAAAATCTATTTTGTCTGATATGAGAACTGCTACTCCAGTTTTCTTTTGATTCCCCTTTGCATGGAATATCTTTTTCCATCCCCTCACTTTCAGTCTGTATGTGTCCCTAGGTCTGAAGTGGGTCTCTTGTAGACAGCATATATATGAGTCTCGTTTTTGTATCCATTCAGCCAGTCTATGTCTTTCGGTTGGAGCATTTAATCCATTTACATTTAAGGTAATTATTGATATATATGTATGTTCCTATTACCATTTTGTTAATTGTTTTGGGTTTGTTATTGTAGGTCTTTTCCTTCTCTTGTGTTTCCTGCTTAGAGAAGTTCCTTTAGCATTTGTTGTAGAGCTGGTTTGGTGGTGCTGAATTCTCTTAGCTTTTGCTTGTCTGTAAAGGTTTTAATTTCTCCGTCAAATCTGAATGAGTTCCTTGCTGGGTAGAGTAATCTTGGTTGTAGGTTTTACCCTTTCATCCTTTTAAATATGTCCTGCCACTCTCTACCAGCTTGCAGAGTTTCTGTTGAAAGATCAGCTGTTAACATACAGCGGAATCCCCATAAGGTTATTTGTTGTTTTTCCCTTGCTGCTTTTAATATTTTTTCTTTGTATTTAATTTTTGATGGTTTGATTAATATGTGTCTTGGCATGTTTCTCC
>NC_041225.1:70539619-70550230 GCF_002837175.3 Physeter macrocephalus
CTATTTCCAAGATTTTAGATCATCTTTACTATCATTACTCTGAATTCTTTTTCAGGTAGACTGCCTATTTCCTCTACATTTGTTTGGTCTGGTGGGTTTTTGCCTTGCTCCTTCATCTGCTGTGTGTTTCTCTGTCTTCTCATTTTGCTTAACTTACTGTGTTTGGGGTCTCCTTTTTGTAGGCTGCAGGTTCGTAGTTCCCGTTGTTTTTGGTGTCTGCCCCCAGTGGGTAAGGTTGGTTCAGTGGATTGTGTAGGCTTCCTGGTGGAGGGGCATGGTGCCTGTGTTCTGTTGGATGAGGCTGGGTCTTGTCTTTTTGGTGGCCAGGACCGAGTCCGGTGGTGTGCTTTGGGGTATCTGTGACCTTATCATGATTTTAGGCAGCCTCTCTGCTAATGGGTGGGGTTGTTTTCCTGTTTTGCTAGTTGTTTGGCATAGGGTGTCCAGCACTGTAGCTTGCTGGTCGTTGAGTGGAGGTGGGTCTTAGAGTTGAGATGGAGATCTCTGGGAGAGCTTTCGCCGTTTGGTATTCCATGGAGCCGGGAGGTCTCTGGTGGACCAATGTGCAGAACTCGGCTCTCCCACCTCAGAGGCACGGGCCTGACACCCGGCCAGAGCACCAAGACCCTGTCAGCCACATGGCTTCCTTCAACCAAGAAATGTTATTTTTGTCATTTTCAAAATGCTCAGCTCTTCTGACTTTTATCTCTTCCAGCTCAGTTTCTGACATCTGTTTGTTCCCAAGGGAGGAGGCCCAAGGCATGGGATGGGGGAGCAGCATGGTGACGCTCTGAGCATCCTCTCTTCTCATCTCTCGATGTCCAGCATTCCTCTCGCAAGCACCTTGTTAATGCTTACTCTGCCACGATGTTCCAGGAACCATGTAGAGTGATAGAAACAGCCCTTGCCCTCATTGAACAGTCGAATCAAATCCTCTTCTTCATAGCTCTTGGGACTTCAGTTGTGGTGTAACCTGGGGAGTCTCTTTGGTGGAGACTAAGGTCGAGTTAAAGCCATCTTTTTCCCAGGATCAGGCTTCAAACTCTAACGCTGCCAAGCTCTGTGATTTATCAACCCAGTTGCCTAAGCAAAAAACTGTCAGGTTTGACATGTTCAAGCTTTTCCTTAGCCTCAGACACCCTCACCCTGTCTCTCTCTTGCTCTCTTTCCCTTACATATCTCTTGACTCTTCCTCTCCATCCTCTCTGCCCCTGTCTTACCTCACTCTCTCTCTCCTAGTTTCTGGCCTCTCTGCTTCCTGTCCTAACAGCCCTCCCCCATCTGTTCTTCCCACTGTTCCTCACTGCTACTAGGGTTACCTTCCTGACATGTGAAAATATTTATGTTGTATCCTGCTCATGACTGTCAGTGGTGCCTTAACTTTCTGGCCCGATTAAAAGGGCTTTCAAGGCTACCCTGGCCTGCCCGTTATTATTTTACGTGTCTGTCCTTCCTTTTAAGATGGGCTTCTTGAAAGAGGGGCAGTGTATTTTCTGTTTCTGTTATCTATGGCACCACCTGACATTTCGTAGGTCCTTAAATAAGGGTTTGTTGAATGAATGAATGAACTAAAATATACTAAATTGCCATAGGGTTTTCATAGACTGCTTCTATCCACTATTTTAATGAAACAAGTATGACACTCCATAATCTACTTGCAATTTTCTAGGACATCTATAAACTATCAAGGACCAGAGGTATCCCAGCAAAATTGATATTGAGAGGGTACTTTTATACTTTATTGGTCTTCTCTCACCAACTCTGAATGCTAAAGTGTTCTGCAAGCTTAAAATGTTTTAAAGCCTCTAACAGTCACCTATTGTGAAAAAGCTACCCTTTTATGTGTGTCTTCTTTTTATATTGCTCCTCATAACGATCCCAGAGGATATATTTTCCAGCAAGTACTAAGATGGCCAACTCAGACTCGGGGCACCCAGGTGTTTATCATCCCAGCCCATCCTCTCCTCCCTTCCCCTCCATCAGGACCCATGTTCACTCCCATCACAGATGAAGCCAGGAAATCACCTGCACCTTGTTTGCCTTCCCGGGAAACCCCACACTCCCCCGTCCAGACCAGGCCCGGCCCAGGCCCATAGACTCCCTGACAGAGTTCGAAAGAAGAGCACATTTCCTGATGGAGGGGCTTGCCTGGAGAGGCCGGCTCCCCCATTGCAGGGTGCAGGCAGTTGGACTGGGTCAGAAAGGGAGAGCAATGCCTGAGGTGGTGCTGCAGGGGAAAGGCTTGAGGAAAAGGCAGCCATGGTCTCCTGGGGTGAATTCTAGACACCTCGCTGCTGCCCGGAGGAACAACTGGCCTCCGAGGATGTGCAGTGACATGGTGCATAAGGGTTGCTGCAGCCTTGGACCATGGCAGATATTGGATTTGTCCTTCCTCTTCCTGAAAGATGATAGACTTCCGGCCCGCCTGCGTGCATTTCACTCCCAAGTTTTGAACTCAGGCAGTCTCCCCACTGCACAGCCTTTGGGCTAGAGCCTGGTCCCCAGCACCTGGCCTGGCCCCTGGGGAGAGTGCCCTGTGACTATGGCTGGCGGTGGGGGGTAGGGAACAGGGGGTGGGGGGAGGGCAGGTGAGGCAGATTGAGATTTGCTTGATTGGTGGTGTGAGCCAAACTCCTTTCTGACTGGAGCGTCCTCACTGGCACCTGGAGCACGCAGGTGTTTCTCATCCCAGGAAGCCTCTGCGTCCGCAGACCTCCCGAGATCCCGTGAGATGGGGCTGCTTCTTGGAAGGGCGGTCGCTGGCGGCAAAGCGCCTGGGCCTGATTCCTCTGAGACGCCCCGAAGTTCGGCGCTCCCAACCCATCCTCTTCCTCCCCCTCCATCTGGACCGACACTCACTCCCCCCCCGACCCTGAAGCCAAAACCACAAAGTTCACCCTCCAGGCAGCTCCAACTCCACCCTCTTTGCTTACAAAGAAAAAGGAAAAACCAAAACTCGATGAAGCATCCAGCCTCGTAGGCAGAGTGCAAATGGAGCCGACCTCCAGCTTAGGAGGCATCACGGGAACTGAAGACCTGTGGATGGGGTCACTGGGAGCTCCTGGGAAGGCCAGCTGCACCCCGGCGCCAGGGTACAAGGGCCTGGGAGCGCCGACGGTAAGGAAAGGGAGCCAGCACTCGGGGTCCTGTGCAAAAGATGGTACTAGGTTTGGTGGGAGACCCAGGAAGTGAGCACAGTGGGATGAGAGACACCAGAACAGACTGTGGGGCTTGGTGGTTGCAGAACTGGGGGCAGGGGCACACATGGAGCCAAGGGAGAAGCAGAAAGTAGTTTGTTTCTGAAAGAAACACCCGTATCCACAGAGACATGCCTATGTTGGTTGTATCTTTCTGTTGCCAGTTACACAAATAATGCTGATAATGAAACTTGAGTGCTTGCTCTGTGCTAACTGCTCTATATTCATTATATCATCTATTTTCATATATTATCTTCATTTTATAGATGAGGAACCTGAGGGCAAAAGAGATCAAGTAATATGTCCAAGGAACTAGAGGTAGTGAGGGGCAGCCAATGTGCAAATCCAGGTGTAAATCCAAATGCTCTGATTCCAGAGCATATATTCTTATCAAAATCAAGCTGAAAGTTGAAAAGGAAAAAACAATTCTACTTCTGTTAACTGTAAACAGATGCTGAAATTGAAAAGGAAAAAAGTTCTACTTTTGTTTATTGTGTAAACAGTCATCTGCTAGTTTTTTATATAGGTCTTTCGTTTAATTCCCAACACCTATTTTTAGAAAGGCACAACTTCTTTACACAATGAATTTAAAACGTTCAAGTGATTTCTCATCTAGGAGTAATAATGATTACATTTCTCCCTCTTAACTGCTACAGATTCCTTGAAATTCTAGTTGGTATTTCACAGTTTTATTTTGACTGGACTGCAGATGTAGAAGAAACTCTACACAAACCACAGGCATAGTAATTTGCGGTTCTCTTAGTGTCACAGTGATTTGTGTAAAATAGAAATTTTCATTTAAAATAATCTATGGCAGCAGGTACAGAAACAGCAGCACTTGACTCTGAGACCCCCCTCCATGCTTTGAAATCCTAATGAGGATGGTATCCAGAGCTTCTGCAAGCAGGTTTAATTAATTCTGAGAAGTACACTTTCTCCTGGCAACAGCATTTTTTTTCCAATTTAAAGTCAAAAGTTAATTTGAAAGCTGAGTAATATTTTCAAAGTCAGTAAGTAAATACCATATCAAAAGGCAATTATAGAACATAGAATCACAGAATTATAACAGTTGTCTGATTTTCAAGGTTACCGAGTGGATAAGATGAGATGAAATTATTGTTAAACTGTGCTAAGCGTCTCTTTGCCAAAGTTGAATGTTTCTATTAGACCAATCAGCTAATTCATTACTTTGGGGACAGTTTGGACTCTTTCTCTTGGGATCATCTTGTTAGATGATTAAAATGAGAAATGTGGATAAAAGATGATCAATGTTTTTCTTAACTTTGTTCAATAGGAAGATGTGAAAGAGGCCTTTTTCTTTTTCAGCCTTGCCTTACACCCAGATAAAACCCTTGTTGCAACTGGCCAAGTTGGGAAGGAGCCATATATATGTATATGGGACTCCTACAATGTCCAGACTGTGTCTATTCTTAAAGATGTCCATACACATGGAGTCGCCTGCCTGTCTTTCGACTCGGATGGACAGGTATGTATCTTTTTGCATTTTCTTTTTCTTTAATGACTTCTCACAAGTCACCTAGAATTATAATGCACATAGCGTATAGGCTCAGAAGGTCTATCAACCCTCCCCTATCTCCCTTTGTCAGCCTCTTAGAATCCTCATATGTTTGGTACTTTTCCACACTCATGGTACTGACATCCACCTCTGCATAGGACCCAGTTTTGGTTCCCCCAGTCTCACTATTAGGTTAAAAAGTCTCCAGAAAGGAAGTTGTGAACTTCATGTTGATTGGGTTCATAGTGACTCAGTGATTCTACTTTGTCTTCCATTGTTAGCTTCCTATTTGGAATGAGGGTTGGACCGAACCTTTTTCACTGACCTCAAGCCCTGAGTATCTCCTTGGTTCCCCTTGCTTTCAGAAGATAGCATCACCTCCTAATAATTCATTGAGAAGATTCTATTTGATTCTTTAACCTTGAGGTGACTTCTAACTCCTTTCCCCTACCCACTCACCTCAATTCAAGCAGTCACTGATCCATGTGTATTTATTAGTTTCTTTACAGTGACTCTGACATTCATTCTCTCCTTCCCATTCTCCCTGCCACCATCCTTTAAGTTCCAAATCTGTGTCATGCCTGACAGTTTAAGTAACCTCTTAACTGGTCTTCACACAGTCAATTTCTTGCTAATGCATTTCACCAACTGAAAAAATTGTCAGAACGTTGTTTAAAAACAACAGAAGCTTGGAGTACCCCCTGAATGAAGTCCACACATTGTGGCTGGGCATTCTAGGCTGACCAACTTTTCTAGCCTTCTCTTCACTATTCCCTTGCAGTCAAGTTGGACAAGTCAGCGAGATTCCTCTACCAGACCAGGTACTTTGGCATCTCCAGACACTTTCTCATGCTGCCCTCTTCACCTCCAGTGCCCTGCTCACCCTGTTTGCCCCTTAAAGTGACTCATTCTTCCAAGACACTTCATAGGTCTTCCTGAAGCCCTCCTAGTCTCCCATTCCAACGAAGTGTCTCTCTTTCTGTGGACTTCCAGCAACACTTGATAGAAAAGATTTGTTAATGTGTTATAGATACCAATTCTATCTCAATTTTTAAAAGATGTTAAAGAGAAGGGAGTGGAAGCGTAGAGGCCTCATTCCTGGCTCCCCCTGCATTCACCTCCTCACGAAGGCTGTGCCTTTTCTTCCTAGCCTTCTCCACGTTCCTAGGACGCCCTTCCTCTGTCTCTTTCACTCTTGTATTAATGCCAGTTAGTTCCTTCAGTCTGTTTTTTTGGTAAATTTTAGAGTTACTTCTCTAAGTCCATATTGTGGAAAGACCTGTGAAATTATCCATAGAAGATTGACCAAACTGAGAGTTTGTAGGTAGTTCAGATAGGACTTGACCTGGTTTGGGTCACTTTTTAAACAGTTAAGATTTACTTTGTGTTTTCTGCTATTTTGAAAGAGTAGTGATCATTCTATTCATTTTTCTTTCCAGAATTAGATTCATTACATATGTGGACCCCTGGTAAATATGTTTTTGATTTAACTACTCTATAGTCTTGTCCAGTTTAGTCAGGATAATGCATAAATTCTATTGTATATCCAGGTCTAAAGAGAAATAGCTAGATAGTAACATGTATTCAGATTTGCAGTTATTGACTTCCTGACTAAACTGAATGAATGTGTCAGGATGCATATGTATGTACAAGTGTAAATGAATGCTTTGATGTGAACTTACATGCACACTCTCTATCTGATTTTGCTTTTCTAGCAAACATTCTTTATCAAAATTCTAGCAAACATTCTTTATCAATGTTCTAGCAAACATTCTTTATCAAAATCACAAGAAAAATGTAATGTAGCAGGGGGAAATCCAGCTGTAACTTTTAGTTCTTTGTTCATGTTATTTTGTGTTAGAATCCTAGCTATTTTTTTAGGTTCCATTTTGAAGGTAAAGAGAGAGATGGACTGCATGGTACTTTCACAACTGTCAGTTGAGAAAAATAACCTCCTGTTTGTTTGCTGTGATGGGTTTCTTGGCTTGTTGATGCCTATTGCTTCAGATCTGCCTTTTTCCCTGGACAGAGTTCACTGGAATCGAGTGATATTTAGAAAATGACAAATGGACCATCACCTCACAAGCATCAAAAGGCAATTGAAATGCTTTTCAGGTAGCGATAGGGCCTGTCACTGCAAATGAACAGAATAGATTTCTTTTGGCTTTTTCTCAATCTTCTTCACATTTCTTATGTGGGTTTTACTTTAGTGCCCATGTTTATGTTAACTGCTTTTTCTGTTTAAGTAAAGAGAAAAGAAAAAAATAAGCTGAATGGAATTCACCCACTTCAAATTTTCATATATAGATAAAAATACAACCATGTCTTATAATCATTTCCATTACTGGAACTCTCAATTGAAAATTACAATAAAGACCTCCTTTCATTAAGCACCTAGTTTAAAACCTCCAACTATATATTTTTTATACTAAATATTCCTAATGGAAGCTACCTTTAGTAAAGAAACCTGAATAATCTCTGCATAACACTAAGTGTATTTAGCCATATATGGCTGTCTATCATTGCATATATATGCACGTGTACACACACACACACACACACACACACACACACACACACACACACACACACAGTGAAATACATAAGCTCACACAATGTTATGCCTGAGTAGTGATGTTTTTAAAACCTTTTGACTTACATTATTTCACTGATCCATACAACAAACTACTTTGTAGACAGAAAAAATATTTTACACTCATTTTACCGTTGAAAAAATTGAAATTTAAGGAGTTTAATTTTCTAAGGTCTTATGTCTGGCTAATCATGAAGTCAAAAGGGAAGCCAAATCCACTTACTCCCAGCCCAGACCTCTTTCTATTACATAGTGCTGTTTCTATGCTGCTAGAAGCTCTGATTTTGGTGTCCCTAATATGTGTTTTGACCCTATTAATTTTGTATATACTCAGGTGTGGGATTTTTTTTTCCCTTTGAGGACAAGGTCTGATCTGAATCCAGTGAATTTAGACTGGGAGATGAAGTACCAGCGTACTTTTACTAAAATTATGTATCCTTCTGTAGTCACTCCAAATGTTTGTGAAATTATGAAAATTAAGAAGAATGAAGATAATGTTCATTTATGGAATTTCTTCTCCATGTGTTTGTCAAACCCTTTCATTTTAACAGTTTTGTGAGGCTTTTAGACTACAGAATCCTAGATGCTCTTAAAACTGTATTAAGATCTTAAATTTGAAAATTTAAATCCTGCCTTCTAGTTCTGTTCCTATGATTTCCACTGATTAATCAGAGACTTCACGAGATTTTGCATGTTTCCTATGTTTAAGAAGGACAAATTTGTTGTAGGTTGTCGAAATTTTAGTATATGCTAATGGAATAATATCTACTATGATATCTTTAGTTTTGGATTTAAGATGGGTTTTGAGAAATCATTTTTTTTCACAAGAAATTCAATACTTGGCCCATAGTAGGTAATAAGAACTATTTATCGAAAGACAGAATGGATAATAGGAAGCTTTCCCATCATTTTCTGGTATTAAATTATTGTTCTCATTCTTAGCGTTTATCCTCTGTGGGATTGGATGCCAAAAACACAGTCTGCATTTGGGACTGGAGGAAGGGAAAACTTCTGGCCTCAGCCACTGGCCACTCCGACCGGGTAAGAAAACCTTGTTGGATCAAGCCATGCAGGTTTCATTACTGTGGGGGAACTGTGATGTAGCTTCTCAGAGTTGTAGTATTTTTTAAAATAAAATTTTCAAGTGTAGATTTTCCCTCCATATGCAACTTAAAATCTTACTGTTTATAAAAATTAATTTATGATTAGTAGCTATGTCGGCATGATCTCTTCTGGTGATCAGATGCTTTATTTAAATTGTTACTGTTATTCATAGGCAAAACAAATTTTTGATACTGGCATTTAGCTTCATAAAATAAAAATAGAATTAAATTTGAAATTATATGCACTGTTTAGGTGTATTCATTTAGAAATGGAAATAGTTGTTAGAAAATAATATTCACAAGATATGTTTACAAGTGTATACATTTGAATTTCAAATGAATGTAATGACAACTGTGTGATTCTTTGTTATATTCAAGAAACTGGAATATAAATTGTGGGCTGCTTACCATTCATATTGAAGTCATTGTGATCGTAGATGATAATTCCATGTAGCCATAGCTGGCAAGATGGGGTAGGAAGCAGGCATGTGCATTAGCTGGTCAGAAGTCTATTTCTCCAGTGTCTGGAATAATTAAAATAATTTGGCTATTTTATTGTCTTGATTTTCTAATTAAAAAAAAATGAATTTGCATACTGTCTTACATTGATTCCTAGTTGTTCTGTATTTCTGCAAAGTATAACTCCATGCAGAATGAGGCCCTAATTAAATGTAAATTCACTGCCTCTTGATTGGTGTGAACTCTAAAAGATTTCTTTATATGAATGGCATATTCATCTAGGGAGAATTCTCATTTTAAGGGCCCCCCATAATTTTTACTGAACATTTGGGCAAATTGTATTTGAGGATTAAGTCCTCAGAAAGTCCAGGAGTGTCAGCAATGGAACGTTAGTGTTGGAAGAGGCCTGGCACCCCTCTGGCGCAATGGTTCCCACCACTGGCTACACGTCCTGGGAAGATTTTAGAGTATAGTGATGCTTGGGCTTTACCCCCAAGTATTGATATTAACTTACTGCTATTTAATTGGTATTAACTTAGTACTTAATGAACAGGTTGAAAATATTTGTGATTCTTGCATTTGGGTTTTTTTTTCCTACATAAAATTATATCAGTATTTATTCTCAATTTATTAATTTTATTTACTTATTTATTTTTAATATAATTTTTATTTTATGTTAAAGTATAGTTGATTTACAATGTTATATTAGTTTCAGGTGTACAGCAAAGTGATTCAGTTATACATATACATATATCCATTCTTTTTCAGATTCTTTTCCAATATAGGTTATTATACAATATTGAGTATAGTTCCCTGTGCTATACAGTAGGTCCTTGTTGATGATCTATTTTATATATAGTAGTGTGTATATGTTAATCCCAAACTCATAATTTATTCCCCCCCCGACCTTTCCCCTATGGTAACCATAAGTTTGTTTTTGAAGGCTGTGAGCCTGTTTCTATTTTGTAAATAAGTTCACTTGTATCATTTTTTTAGGTTCCACATATAAGTGATATCATGTGATATTTGTCTTTCTCTGTCTGACTTACATCACTTAGTATGGTAATCTATAGGTCCATCCATGTTGCTGCAAATGGCATTATTTCATTCTTTTTTATGGCTGAGTAGTATTCCATTGTACTTATATCACATCTTCTTTATCCATTCCTCTGTTAATGGACATTTAGGTTACTTCCATGTCTTGGCTATTGTAAATAGTGCTTCAGTGAACATTGGAGTGCATGTATCATTTCGAATTATGGTTTTGTCTGGGTATATGCCCAGGAGTGGGATTGCTGGATCATATGGTAGTTCTATTTTTAGTTGTGTAAGGAACCTCTATGCTGTTCTCCATAGTGGTTATACCAATTTACATTCTTTTGTACCAATTTACATTCCCACCAGCAGTGTGGGAGGGTTCCCTTTTCTCCACACCCTCTCTAACATTTATTGTTTGTATAATTTTTCATGATGGCCATTCTGACTGGTGTGAGGTGATACCTCATTGTAGTTTTGATTTTCATTTTTCTAACAATTAGTGATGTTGAGCATCTTTTCATGTGCTTTTTGGCCATCTGTATGTCTTCTTTTTTTAAAAATTTTTTCTTCAACATCTTTATTGGAGTATAATTGCTTTACAATGGTGTGTTAGTTTCTGCTTTACAACAAAGTGAATCAGTTATACATATACATATGTTCCCATATCTCTTCCCTCTTGCGTCTCCCTCCCTCCCACCCCCCCTA
>NC_041225.1:70551334-70552672 GCF_002837175.3 Physeter macrocephalus
TGTCTGGCCTTACATTTAGGTCTTTAATCCATTTTGAGTTTATTTTTGTGTATGGTGTTAGGGAGTGTTCTAATTTCATAGTTTTACATGTACCTTTCCAGTTTTCCCAGCATCACTTATTGAAGAGGCTGTCTTTTCTCCACTATATATTCTTGCCTCCTTTATCAAAAATAAGGTGACCATATGTGTGTGGGTTTATCTCTGGGCTTTCTGTCCTGTTCCATTGATCTATATTTCTGTTTTTGTGCCAGTACCATACTATTTTGATTACTGCAGATTTGTATTATAGTCTGAGGTCAGGGAGCCTGATTCCTGCAGCTCTGTTTTTCTTTCTCAGGATTGCTTTGGCTATTCAGGGTCTTTTTTGTTTCCATACAAAGTTAAAACTTTTTTGTTTACCAAATTTATTGATGAGCTCTAGTAGTTTTCTGGTAGCATCTTTAGGATTTTCTATGTATAGTATCATGTTATCTGCAAACAGTGACAGTTTTCCTTCTTCTTTCCAATTTGGATTCCTTTTTTTTTTTTCTTCTCTGATTGCCATGGCTAGGGCTTCCAAAACTATGTTGAATAAAAATGGCGAGAGTGGATATCCTTGTCTTGTTCCTGATCTTAGAGGAAATACTTTCAGCTTTTAACCATTGAGAGTGATGTTAGCTGTGGGTTTGTCATATATGGCCTTTATTATGTTTAAATAGTTTCCTTCTATGCCCACTTTCTGGTGAGTTTTTATCATAAACAGGTGTTTAATTTTGTCAAAAGCTTTTTCTGCATCTACTGAGGTGACCATAGTTTTTTTTTTAATTGGAGTATAGTTGCTTTACAATGTTGTGCTAGTTTCTGCTGTACAGCAAAGTGAATCAGCCATATGTATACATATATCCCCTTCCTCCCAGATTTCTTCCCCATCTAGATCACCACAGAGCACAGAGTAGAGTTCCCTATGCTATACAGTAGGTTCTCACTAGTTATCTATTTTATACATAGTAGTGTATATATGTCAATCCCAGTCTCCCAATTTATCTTTGCTAGTATTTTTTGAGGATTTTTGTGTCTATGTTCATCAGTGATATTGGCCTGTAATTTTCTTTTTTTTGTGGTATCTTTGTCTGTTTTTTTGTATCAGGGTGATGGTGGCCTCATAGAATGAATTTGGGAGTGTTCCTTCCTCTGCAATTTTTTGGAAGAGTTTCAGAAGGATAGGTGTTAACTCTTCTCTAAATGTTTGATAGAATTCACCTGTGAAGCCATCTGGTCCTGGACTTCTGTTTGTTGGAAGATTTTTAATCACAGTTTCCATTTCAGTACTTGTGATTGGTTTGTTCATATTTTCTATTT
>NC_041225.1:70552953-70572888 GCF_002837175.3 Physeter macrocephalus
TTGTTTTCTGAAGTAAGATTGTATTGCTATAAACTTCCCTCTTAGAACTGCTTTTGCTGTGTCCCATAGTTTTTGAATTGTCATCTTTTCATTGTCTTTTGTCTCCAGGTATTCCTTTATTTCCTCTTTGATTTCTTCAGTGATCCTTTGGTTGTTCAGTAACATATTGTTTAGCCTCCATGTGTTTGTGTTTTTTACAGTTTGTGTGTGTGTGTGTGTGTGTGTGTGTGTGTGTGTGATTGATTTCTAATCTCATAGCGTTGTGATCAGAAAAGATACTTGATATGATTTCAGTTTTTTTAAAATTTACTGAGGCTTGATTTGTGGCCCAGCATGTGATCTATCCTGGAGAATGTTCCATGTGCACTTGGTGAGTATTGCTGCTCCAGCTTTCTTTTGATTTCCATTTACATGGGATATTTCCATCCCCTCACTTTCAGTCTGTATGTGTCTTTTGGTTGGAGCATTTAATCCATTTACACTTAAGGTAATTATCCATATGTATGTTCTTATTGCCATCTTGTTAATTGTTTTGGATTTGATTTTGTAGGTATTTTTTCTTCTCTTTCTCTTTTGTTCTCTTCTCTTGTGATTTGATGACCATCTTTAGTGTTGTGTTTGGGTTGCTTTTTATTTCTTTTGTGTGTATCTATTGTAGATTTTTGGCTTGTGGTTCCCATGAGGTTTTGATATAGCAGTCTATATATATATACAAGATTGTTTAAGTTGCTGGTCTCTTAATTTCAAATGCATTTCCAGTATCCTGCATTTGTACTCGCCTCATGATTGCTGGTTTTGATATCATATTTGTGTGTGGATGATTTCCTACATTTACTGTACGGTGAGCTTTCCCATTTGTAATTTTTTTGTTTCTAGCTGTGACCTTTTCTTTTCTGGTTAGAGAATTTCCTTTAGCATTTGTTGTAAAGCTGGTTTGATGGTGCTGAATTCTCTTAGCCTTTGCTTGTTTGTAAAGCTTTTGATTTCTCCACTGAATCTGAATGAGAGCCTTGCTGGTTAGAGTATTCTTGTAGGCTGTAGGTTTTTGCCTTTCATCTCTTTAAATATATCATGCCATGCCCTCCTTTTTCAGGTAAATTGACTTCTTTTTCAGGTAGATTGACTTCTTTTTCAGGTAGATTGACCATCTCTACTTCACTTAGTTGTTCTTCTGGGGTTTTATCTTCACTTGAGAAGAATGTTTATTCTGCTGCTTTCTGTAAATATCAGTTAAGTCCATCTGGTCAAATGTGTCATTTAAGGCCTGTGGTTCCTTATTGATTTTCTGTCTGGATGATCTGTACATTCATGTAAACTGGGGTGTTAAAGCCACTATTACTGTGTTAGTGTCAATTTCTGCTTTTACTGCTGTTAGCATTTGCCTTATGTATTGAGGTGCTCCTATGTTGGGTGCATATATATTTACAATTGTTATATCTTCTTCTTGGATTGATCCCTTGATCATTATGTAGTGTACTTCTTTGTCTCTTATAACAGTCTTTATTTTAAAGTCTATTTTGTCTGATGTGAGTATTGCTGCTCCAGCTTTCTTTTGATTTCCATTTACATGGGATATTTCCATCCCCTCACTTTCAGTCTGTATGTGTCTTTTGGTTGGAGCATTTAATCCATTTACACTTAAGGTAATTATCCATATGTATGTTCTTATTGCCATCTTGTTAATTGTTTTGGATTTGATTTTGTAGGTATTTTTTCTTCTCTTTCTCTTTTGTTCTCTTCTCTTGTGATTTGATGACCATCTTTAGTGTTGTGTTTGGGTTGCTTTTTATTTCTTTTGTGTGTATCTATTGTAGATTTTTGGCTTGTGGTTCCCATGAGGTTTTGATATAGCAGTCTATATATATATACAAGATTGTTTAAGTTGCTGGTCTCTTAATTTCAAATGCATTTCCAGTATCCTGCATTTGTACTCGCCTCATGATTGCTGGTTTTGATATCATATTTGTGTGTGGATGATTTCCTACATTTACTGTACGGTGAGCTTTCCCATTTGTAATTTTTTTGTTTCTAGCTGTGACCTTTTCTTTTCTGGTTAGAGAATTTCCTTTAGCATTTGTTGTAAAGCTGGTTTGATGGTGCTGAATTCTCTTAGCCTTTGCTTGTTTGTAAAGCTTTTGATTTCTCCACTGAATCTGAATGAGAGCCTTGCTGGTTAGAGTATTCTTGTAGGCTGTAGGTTTTTGCCTTTCATCTCTTTAAATATATCATGCCATGCCCTCCTTTTTCAGGTAAATTGACTTCTTTTTCAGGTAGATTGACTTCTTTTTCAGGTAGATTGACCATCTCTACTTCACTTAGTTGTTCTTCTGGGGTTTTATCTTGTTCCTTCATCTGGAATATATTTCTCTGCCATCTCATTTTGTCTAGCTTTCTGTGTTTGTGGTCTCTGTTCCTCAGGCTGCAGGATTGTAATTCTTGCTTCTGGTGTCTGCCCATTGGTGGGTGAGTTTGGTCCAGGGGCTTGTGGAAGCTTTCCTGTAGGAGGGATTAGTGCCTGCCCACTGGTGGGTGGAGCTGCATCTTGTCCCTCTGATGTGCAGGGCCGTGTCAAAGGGTGAATTTATAGGTGATTGTTGGCTCAGGACAACTTTAGGCAGCCTGTCTGCTGATGGGTGCGGCTGTGTTTCCCCCCCATCCCCACCACTGGTTGTCTGGCCTGAGGCATCCCAGCACTGGAGCCTGCAAGCTGTTTGGTAGAGCCAGATCTCAGTGCCAAAATAGCAACATCTGGGAGAGCTCACGCCAATAAATATTCCCTGGGGCCTCTGCCTCCAGTGTCTTTGCCCCCACAGTGAGCCACAGCCAACCACTGCCTCCCCAGGAGACCCTCCAAGACCTGCAGGTAGGTCTGGCCCAGGATCCTATGGAGTCACTGCTTTGCCCTGGGTCCCAGTGCATATGAAACCTTGTCTGCACCCTCCAAGAGTGGAGTCTTTGTTTCCCCCAGTCGTGTGGAGCTCCTGCACTCAAGTCCCACTGGCCTTCCAAGCCAAATGCTCTGGGGGCTCCTCCTCCCAACGCCAGACCCCCAGGCTGGAGAGCCTGACATGGGGCTCAGATCTCACTCCTGTGGGAGAACCTCTGTGATATAATTATTTTCCAGCTTTTGGTCTCCCACCCAGTGGATATGGCACTTGATTATATCATGAACATGCCCTTGCTACTGTCTTGTTGTGGCTTCTTTTTTGTCTTTGGATGTGGAATATCTTTTTTGGTAGGTTCGAGTCTTTTTTGTGGGTGTCTGTTCAGCAGTTAGTTGTGATTTTGGTGTTTTCATGAGAGGAGGTGAGCTCAAGTCCTTCTACTCTATCATCTTGTCTCCTGCTCATACCTTGCATTTTGGATATTACTGTTTTTGCTGTTCCGTGATCCCATTATATCTTATCTTACAAAGTGGTTGAATTGGACTGGATCACTACATGAATTTCCTGTTGTTTTGCTGATGAACTGTACACTTTCCAGTTAGGAGTAGATTGTAAAAAGTACAATGCTGTCGAGTGAGAACTGTGTAATTTTAAGAGCCTAGAATGTTTTAATGAAATACTGCTTTTAGAACACTGTTCTCCCAGACTCCATAATTTGTATCACAGTTTTACTCTTTATTGTTGAGGGCAGTATGAATTATTATTGGTTGCTTATGGGCAAATGATTATTTTCAAGATTATTTTAGTGGCTAAAATACTTAGCCCCTAGCACTAATTTGTATAATCAGTGCTTTGTAGTCTGCAAAATGATCGTACATACGTTATCTTAATTGACCTCACAGCAGAACTGAGATGGTGTCATTCATTCATTTTCGAGATGATGAGGTTAAGGTTAGAGATGCTAAGACTTGCCTGAGCTCGCATAGATAAAATGGGTACTTGGACCTTATTCATACTTGGTCTTTAGACCAAGTGTTCTTTCTTCAGCGCTGTTTCTGTGGTCAATAATTCTTCCTTTCTACCTAACCAAAGGTCCTCCTTCTTTGTCTGATGATTGGAGCAACAGCTTCCTACTTGATGAGAAGTTAGCAGCCTCTTTCTCTAGTCTAGTCTCTGCCCCTACAATTGGTCCTTCTTTCTATTAGAGCTTCACAGAATGTGGTCCATGGACCACCTGCATCAGAATCTCCTGGGCTGTGTTTTAAAATGCATGTGCCTGGACCTAATTTCTGATCCACTAAATCAGAATTTCTGACATGGGCTGGGGGAATATGCACTTTAAACAATTGCCATTCTCTTTGTTTTCATTGTAAAGCTATCTCAAAAGTGTGTTATTAGCCTTGTGGAGAGCCACCAAAAATTTGATCAAAAAACTATACTAAATCATCACAGTTTATTTACCTTGGATGGACAAAGTTAAAAATGTGATACCAGTTCTCAGTGATTGTGGTTAATTATTACTTATTCATTCAGGACTAAGGTAAGTAGATACAAGGTGCTAAAATGTGTATTAGCAATTCCTGACTCATCTCCATAGCCAAATACTCCATTTGGGTAGGTAACATTGTGCTCTGAATGTTAGGAGAGAGTCTTGGCTATTGGACAGTATCTGAAAGAAGGCAAAAACACATGAATGATCAACAGAGCAACTTTTTATCTTTTTTAAACAGATTTTTGATATTTCTTGGGATCCGTATCAGCCAAACAGAGTGGTTAGCTGTGGAGTGAAACATATAAAGGTAAAGTAGTTATTATAAAGAAATTTTGGTACCTTGTTTGAAAATAATTCCAGATGTTTATATATATAATTTGGTGTTGAGAAACTGCTTGACTTTACCTTTTTTCCCCTTAAATTTGGAGGCTTCTTACCTGCATCTCTGATCCCAGAGCACACTAACATCAGCTGATGGGCCTCCCTTTTAGAAATGCAGTATAACAACAATCAAGCGAAGTGCTCAGCAGGCAGCTGAAAAGGAAACTTTATGTTAATTAAATATTATACAGAAGACAGAAGACTCATAATACTTTTAGGATTGTATGTTTTAAAACAGTTCTGATTTTAATTTTGTGAATTAAGTTTTTTCATTATGAATGTTTATACAGACTGCATGTCAAAACTTTTTGACATGTTGATATGTTCTTTTAGAAGAAAGATGCCATGTTGTGTTGGACCTAGAAGGAGAGGGATACATAGTACAAACCTACCTGTGCCATTGGCTTTTAAATGCCTATCTTCCTGTAGACTACACAGCCTGGAATACTACTAGTGGAGCAGGACCTGCCTCTGTCTATTTGCTCCTCTCTATTTTGTTACACAGGTAGCAAAATTAACACCATAGACATCCTTTCCTCTGACATAGCAAAAATTTCTCCTGGACCCTGGGATACGGCCCAGGATCTTCTGTCTACAGGTTTGTAGATAATATAAGTTAAAGTCCATAAAGAAAAGAGTGTAAGGGTTACTTGCTTGAACAGAGCATGTGAAGATCTCTGCTGCTACAAAAATGGTGCATTTCTGTGTGAACAGAGGAAATGTCTGTGTTACTCCTCCAACCAACTCCTCCTGTTTCCAAGTTCTTTTGTTCTTCTTTTAGTCTAGTTTTTCATGATCCTTCCCATAATTCCTACTTAATGGTTAGAAAGGGACACATGATAAAATGCTCAGAAATAAACATAACAAGAAATATGCAAGACCTAATTTTAAAACTATTATAAAACTTTATAGAGGAATGTAAAAGAAGACTTGGGCAAATGGAGAGAGACAACTTTGATTCTGGACATGAAGTGTAAAAATTATAAATGCATTATTTATCTCCAAGTTAATTTATTTTTTAATACAAGTTCAATTAAAATCTTCATAAGCTTTATTGTTATCTGACAACATTTCCCTTTAAGTTATTCTAAGTTAATCTATGAGAATGAAAGAGTGAGAATAACCAAGAACTTTGGCACAAAACAGAACAATGAAAAGGAAAATGCACTACTATTTACTAAAGCATATTATGAAGTTTCAAAAATTAAAATGGTACAAGACTGGGGTAAGGATAAATAAACACCAACAAAAAAGAAACTAAGCTGAGAAATAGACCTTAATATGTATGACAATTTAGAATATAATAATAGTATGTCTGACAAGTAGGCACTAGAAAAATTTATTATTCTAGTTGTATGTCATTACTTCATAGCATATACTAAAATAAATTATGAATTAAAGAGTTAAATGTTAAAAAAAACTATAAAATAGAGGAGTATATATGTAAATATTTAATTTCTCTCAAGTTGGAGAAAGGTGTTTCTAAATGTAAAAGCAAATAAAGAAACCATAAAGGTGTTTGACACAAATAACCAATAAACAGTCTACAGTAAGGAATAGAAGGGAGTTTTATTTCAGCCAATCTGAGGACTAGCCCGGGAGTGCAGTCTCCACCAAGGAAGAAAGCACTCTGGAGAAACATGGTTTTCAACACAGTTTTATATTTTGTCTGAACAAAGAAAATACATACATCAAACATGACAGGGTCCATTCCTTCAAGCTTTCAACAGAGATGTGTAGTTTCAGATCAGCACATACACAGAGAGTCAGCATGACCTTGACCTCTGGGAAGGGAACTTTGTCTTTGAAGGAGTACTAACATGGGCATCATGGAAGGGTAGGCATTTACTCCTATGTTCAAAGAGGACATTCTTTACTTCTGGATAATGCATTCTTTTCTTTAATGGTTAAAGCAAATGTACAATGTATGTTTGACAGGCCATAAGTCAGGCTGTTCTAGTTCACATAAAATTCAGGCCAAATCACGTATAAGTCAGAATGGCTTCCCCACACCCTAATAGGTGAAAATCTCTTCCATCAAAGGATAATAGTATAGATTCAACTATATAAATATTAAAATATTCTGCTTACCTTCCCACTACCCCCCAAGAAACAAAAGAGGCAGACCGCAAAGTAGCGAAGAATGTTGCTTGTTGCTTGTAGGCAACAAGCATAGAATGTTGGCTTGTTCTTGAAATATAAAGAATTCTAGCAAATCTGTAGAATGGACAAAGAACGTCCACAATATTTTTATTTTTGTCAATTGTCTGCTAATAGACACATGAAAATGCTAACTCATTAATAATTAAGGAATAGACATTTAAAAATAACAGTGTTTTTAATGTATCAAAATGATTATTAAAATGTATCCAGTATTGGGAAAGATTTGGGGAATGAACACTCTCAAACCTTGCTGGTAGAAGGGTAAATGAGTATAGTCTTTCAGTCCAGAAATTTGGCAATACCTGTCAATTACCTTAGAAATGTTGATACCCTTTGAAACAATAATTTCATCCCAATTTTAGTATATGTGCTGCCAAAGTAAGCACAGCCAGTAATTTCATATCTTGTAATTTATCCCAAGGAAATTCTTAGGAGTATGAACCAAGCACTGGTTCATTGCTGAATAATTTATCAACAGCAAATAAAACCAAACAAAAGACAACCTGAAAACCCCTAACTGCCCTCAGGTGGTTAAATAAAATATGGTAGGTATATCCATATGAAGAAATACTGTGCAATCATAAGTCATGTTTTAGAGGATTATTTAATATTATTGGACAGATTTAAGATCTATTTACAGTCTACTTCTGGGTGGGATAAATTTGTGGCTTTGATTTTTTTACTTTAAAAGTATATTTTTGTGTAGGAAATAAATTGGAAGGCTATCCCAAAACATTAAACAGTTAACTTGGGTAGTGAGTTGATAGTTTTTAAATTTTCCCTTTATTTTAAAATTATTTTACAATAACATGCATTTCTTCCAAAATAAGAAAAAAGTAATGGAAAAACGGGACAAAAAGGTAAGTCGATAGGTTCTACTCTTCAAAGGTGTCACATGTCCTTAGGGCTTCAAAAACATTTTATAATTCTTGTGCAGAGAGCTGATTTTAACCTGAGACTATGTTTGCTGAAATGAAGGCATTTTTTGCTTCAACGGTAGTTGGAGGATCCTTCCTCATAATTTATACAGTCCAACTGAAAGACTAGAAAACTCATTAAATTTGATAAACATTAGTTGAGTTTGTACCATGTGATAGAATAAAAACTGACCCGGTTTTCAATTTGCTTAAAATTGAGCAATTAAAACATTGAAATAGAACATTCTGTAAGAGAGGCAAAACCAAAATTCTCTAGGGATAACGGAGAGATCCCAACTGGTTAGAGGAATGTTAAGTGTTTCAGGAAGGGGTGCTATTTGAGCTGAGCCTTAATGGATAACTGAGTTTGGTAGGGTGGGCTTGGAAGGCAGCAGAACCCAGGGGAGGGGTTGCCCTTCAGTCAGGAGTTAATAGGCAGGGACTGGTCACCCATCGAATCATAGGTCTGGGGAGCAGAAGGGTCCTTGGCTCATTAACGTGTTCACAGATTATCAACTTTTTCATCCCCAAAGAACATCTTAATTTTCTTTCCAAGGGAACAAATATTTTGAAAAATTTTGGCAATGAAATACATGGTAGCCATTACATCTTAAATCCTTTAACAGTTTTTAATTAATCAAGGATATATATCTGCTAACATGAGTTTCTGATCATAACATATGGAAGAGACACTGAGTTGTTCTTTCAACCACAAGCAAAGAAATACATGAGCTCAAGATGAGCCGGATTCCATTATTCCATGGTGGCTCTCTGGAAATCTGGGACCCCGACCAGGGAGCCTTCAGCCAACTTGCATATTCCACAGTAAGGAAGCCAAGACCTAGGAGGCTGTTTGACTTTGAATCCTGGTTCTGTCTCCCTCTACTTGATTCTGGGAAAGCTATTTTATCTCCGAGACTGAATTTCTTTCTTTCCCAAAAAAACAAAAACAAAAAAGACAGGATAAAAAGGGGGGTGGGGATAACTACCTCCTGAATTTAAGTTACATTAAACAGTGTATGGAACCAGTAGGGGCACAATAATATTAATTTCTTTTCCCATTTCCTAGGACTACAAAAATAATGGCACAGATAAGATTTAAACTCCGTTTCTGGCTCTCTTTGACAAGCTCTTTTCTCTTAGCAATTATTTCGTTAATGATCTATCTTGGCTTAAGTCCCCACCCCCAAACCAGATTATCAAAGATAATAGATTAACTGCTTTAATTGATAGATTCATCCAGTTTCACTGTTTCTTTCCAGCTTTGGTTAACTCTTTTAATCAGTTGACTCTAAAAGCAGAGACAGATAAAACCCTGGAACCTCATTTGAAAACACTAAGAGCTGTTTGTCCTGTTAAATTTGTTCATCGTGTTTCGGCAGACTTAGGCATTTTTTCTAAGCAAAAACAAGCATTTTTACCTCAAATGGAAGAATCTGCAAATGCAGATTCTTTATTAATTATGTCATTCTTTATTCTTTATTAATTTTGTTTAGAAGGAAACCCACAACACATTTCAGCAGGCTTTAACAAATTATTTTCACTATCTGTATTTTCTACATCCAATTCCAGGACCCCCACCTTTTTTCCCCAAAGCTGCCTAACATCAAACAAATCATTCCAATCACAAGGTGAATGCAGAATCTCTGATGCACTCCAAGAAAATATTTTTATGTGAAATTTTTGTAGCTAGGGTAAAATCCTTTCTCGTTTTGCAATCCCCAGTGTTTGGCAAACAGGCAAATTATGATTATCTGAAATGAATGCTTGAAAAACAGTAGCAGTTGAGCATTTTCTGCTTGGTTGGTTTTACAGGAAATGAGCCTCTACCAGGTTTGTTGGCTGTTACTGCTCTTTCTCCATTCTCTAGTCACAGACAGAAGGGACCTCAGGGATTACTTAGGGCCAGATGAGCTCCCAAGTACCTGCCAGTTCTAACAGAATTTACATTACAATCTGTGAATGGCGATTGGAGAAGATAAACAATGTCTTTTCATTTGATGTGGAGTTAATGGTGTGTTGCTACCCTAATCTGTCACTGTTTTCCAAACATGAAGCTCTTCTCAAGAAGGGCCCGTGAGCCATGGCCGCTGAGCCTGTGCGTCCGGAACCTGTGCGTCCGGAGCCTGTGCGTCCGGAGCTTGTGCTCCGCAATGGGAGAGGCCACAACAGTGAGAGGCCCGTGTAATGCAAAAAAAAAAAAAAAAAAAACAGATAATGTCTCAGATTTGACATTTTCTGCAGAAAATCTCATGCCTATCTTGTCATTACAGCTATATATGCCTTTTTAGAGAATCATCTGATTATCTGGAATGTTTCATGTTGACATTATGCCGTCTGACTGGGTGATTTCATCAGAAAAATCTTTGTGTAGGGATAAGTCTCTCTTTTCTGTGGTTGTCCATCTAGAAATATTTCAACAACTCAGGCCAAAGTACACATCCCAAGTTAAAGGAATAATAATTACCAAATAGTTACGCTTCCTTTAATTTTCATGCATGGGGAGATATAGAAGGATAAATGTCTGCCTTAAACATCACCATGGAACAGCAAGTTCTTTGGCATGTAGGTACAACCAGTGGTTGTTTATGTCTCATAGTTTGTTCAGGTTCAAAATGAATACTTAAATGTTTTCCCAAAGCATATACCTACCTATCTTTCCCCAGATTGTTCTTATTCTTTTGATGTACACTTTAGTGCCTTTTTTGTAAAAACAGTAATAGCCAAAGAAGCAAATCACCAGAGCTGATACTTAATGAGAGAGGAATCCTGTATAGTCTCAAATGACGGCACATCTTTCTCTCATTCTCCCCAAGGACCATCACCACCACAGCTGCCTGAGTCCTGGTCCTCCTGAGGGGTGCACCCATCTAGAACTGCTTCCTCAAATACCCAGCTACTCTGAGAGGACCGTCATTTTTCCTCTCCTGCAGGCACAAAATATTAGGGTTGTCACTAATTTTTCCTCACACATTTCCTGTCACTTGGATTCACCTAACTCTGCTCTCCTAAACCACAATGCAATTTCTTCCTCACCACTGATCCAAATCCTATTCTTGCTCATTCCAGTTAATTCAACATGGTTCTCTGTCTTCGAATTTCCTTACCACTTGTATGCAGTCTGAATATGCTGCCTTAAAATTATCTTTTTTGTTTTTTTGTTTTTTTTGTTTGTTTGTTTTGTTTTTTTTTTTGTGGTACGCGGGCCTCACACTGTTGTGGTCTCTCCCGTTGCGGAGCACAGGCTCCGGACGCGCAGGCTCAGCGGCCATGGCTCACGGGCCCAGCCGCTCCGCGGCATGTGGGATCCTCCCAAACCGGGGCGCGAACCCAGTTCCCCTGCATCGGCAGGCGGACGCGCAACCACTGCGCCACCAGGGAAGCCCCTCTTTTTTGTTTTATATGTATCTTCTTCATTGGATTTAAAGTTCTCAAGGCAAATATTTCAATACTTTCTCATGTATAACCCCTGTTGAACCTTTGGCAAGTCACTTATGCCTTCTTTCTCTCCCTTCCAAATGGGTGTAATAATAATATCTGCCTTAGCCTATTCGTAAGGGTATTATGAAGATGAAATAACTAAACACGTGTACAGAGCCTTTATAAATTGTGAGAGGCTACGTACATGGCAGTAAAATTATACCAGTTCACATACTGAAAAAAATATGTCAGAGTGAAATACTTAATTTCTACATAACCATGGGAGTCTCCAAAGCAGCTCAACCTTTATGCTTATGGTCTCCCTCATGATAAATTATGCAACTAAAACTGAAAAGCCTAGTCAATTATTTGGCTATATGAAATATAACTTATATTTAGAAACATTTCTGAGTAATGTTTCTACAGTGAAGATTTATGTAATTTTTAGTGAGAAATTACTTCTAAATGCATATATATATATGCAACAAAAATACCGAGAAGATATATCAACATGTTAACAGAAGGTTGTGAATAATTCCAATTTTCCTCTTTTCACTTTTCTCTGTTTCTAAACTTCTCTACAGTGAACCTATGCTAGTGCTATAACTTGACAAGAAATTAAACAAAAAAATGAACGTTAAACATTCAGCAAAGTTTTGGAATTTTAGAACTTTGAAAGTTTAAAAAATATAAGTTTTTTTTTTTACTGCTAGTAGTTGGCTAAAATGTTTTGCAATTCTCTGCCGTTATAACAAAACAAGTTAAATTATGTGTATCTAGTGCACCTATAGCAAATTATGTAAAATGTATTGAAACATTAGCAAATAAATACCAATAATGAGATGCATCAGAATACTCTTTTTTTTTTTTGGATCTATTTATTTTGTCACTTATTTTCTAGTTTTGGACACTATGTGGAAATGCCCTGACTGCAAAAAGAGGGATATTTGGCAAAACAGGGGATCTTCAGACCATCCTTTGCCTTGCATGTGCCAAAGAAGACATCACCTACTCTGGTGCTTTAAATGGTGACATCTATGTCTGGAAAGGGCTCAATTTAGTCCGCACCATTCAAGGAGCACATAGTGTAAGTATTCCCGTACAGAAACTTGGGAATGACTTATTAAATAAGTTAAAGTCACAAATCTCTGTATTTTTTCCCTGTTGCTTTAGGATCAGCCAGTTCTGCTGAACACTCACTAAACATTCATGAAGGATTTCCCTAATTATTTTTGTTCACCTGGAAGAAATTAATATTTCAAAAGCTTAATAACTTAATTAGCTTTTGTCTCAATTATCAGTTGACTATATCATCTATAGATGATAAAGTAGAAATGACCAGAAGAATGGGGAGATGATGTGAAAGGTAAAGCCTGTTGTAATAAATGGAAATTTGGTAAAATGTTATCAGAAACTCAATAGACCTTTAGCTTCTTGCCCTATTACTATGAACATGAAGAAAAGTTTCAGCAGCTCTTAGCAAAAGAGCTATGAAATTTTAGAACTTTCCCTGTCTTGTATGTTGAAGACCAATGTTCTTGGCTTCGCTAATTATGAAACAGCTCTTGAAACAATTAAAAGGTCAGTATTGGTCCTCATTCATAAAAACAGCTGCGTTAGTAACCTAATTTCTCTTTACACTGGATATTATGTCAACATTATACTCTTGTAACACATTTCCCGTGGAAAAGCATCTTTAAGTTATGAAACCACATCAGATGTGAAAAGCATCTTCAAATAATGCTTAACAAGCTAACACAAGTGTAATTTATGCTTCCATTTAGGCTCAGATGGTGCCTGCTCATTGGGATGCATTTCTGTCACCACTGTACCTATAGAAGTGTTTGTGTTCCTAGCCCGCATATCTTTACTTGTTTGGGGAAGGAATTTATATGAAACACCTCCACCATTGTCTTTATAATGATTAGCTGTCACAGAAAGAAATTTATGATTTTTATATTTGCTTTAGCCAAGGAATTCCTGAATTTTTTTTACAGCCTGTCATTAGTTTAATCGTGGCAAAGGAGCAGTTGAACTAGTTTGCTTAAGTGGTATTATGAATTTTTAATCTAGCTAAAATGGCTGTTACAGATGGCTACTTGTTCTATTGCCAGGATTTCAATAGAGAACAAGAGATTTGTTTTTTGTTTTGTTTTTGCTTTGTTTTGTATTTTTGTCATCAAGATCCAGCTATAATGGCTGTTTAGAATGACTGCAGCATTGAGTATTATCTGCCTTAATCAACAGGCTGGAATCTTCAGCATGTATGCTTGCGAAGAAGGCTTTGCCACTGGTGGACGAGATGGGTGTATACGATTATGGGATACTGATTTCAAACCCATAACCAAAATTGATCTCAGGGAGACAGAACAAGGATATAAAGGTAACACATGTATTAATACTTACCCATAGATCTTAATGTGTTAAATACAGTGTGAAAGTCTGTTTCTATATTTGTTTCTCTTATCCCATCTTATACCATGAAGGATTTAAGGTAGTTTACATAAATGTAATGGATCCAAGATTAAAAGTATGTTGAATGTAAGTGGATACACCTTTTTCCTAATTTGCACAAAGGTATCTATATGTACAAGCAGTGGTCCTGCTACAAAGATAAACAACATAATAATAAAACTACTGAGTGGTAACCTGAGAGATGGGACTTTCAGTTATAAAACTGGGAAGTTCTGGGCAAGTTAGTGACCCTAAATGTAACTGCATGCAGCCTCTGAAAATAAATAAATAAATAAATAAATAAATAATAGGAGAAACAAGATAAATTATTTTTTAAAAAATAGCTTTAGTGGAGTAGCTACCATAGTAGTAGGAGTTAAGAGCCCGGGCTCAGAGTTGGGGAGCCTGGGTTCAAATCCAAGTTTCACCTGTGACAGATTGGAGACCTTGGTCAAATTTCTTAACATCTCTGGGCCTCAGTTTCCTCATCTGTAAAATGGGGGGTAATACCAGCACCAACCTCATAGAGTTCTATGAGGATTAAATACACTTGCGAAGTGCTTAGAGTAAGTCATGGTGCATGGTCAGCGCTCAGTAAATGTTGGCTACTGCTACAATATGTTAAGTATGTGTACCAGAGAATACAAAGCAGTTTATATACATCTTTTTAAATTCTCATGGTAGGCTTATTATCTCATTTTTCATGTAGAGAATTTGGCACTGAGAGAGATTAAAGTGGAAAATGTAAATAGGAAGGATAAGACGAAGTAAGTCACAAGTGATGTTAGTCCACTGAGCACATGTGTGGAGTTCTGTTCACGTGAGAATTTAGTGTCCACTTCATTGCATGGACAGTCAAGGCCCTCGAGTTCTCTGCCAGAGAACATGGGCCATTGTAACTTTATCCAGAAAAATACTTCAGGCAGATATAAGCAAGTAAGCACCCATAAAAGCAATGTTAAAAATGCTAGTAAAGCAGCCAAAAATGTTTGACCTTGAACCGTGAAACTTCTTGGTGTATCCCTCAAGGTAAACTGGAAGCAAAACATATACTTAGATAACTCATGAGTTAACTTACTAGATGGGATTATTGACCATAAACTGGCTAGATGTTGGGGAGCATCAACCAGAAATAATGATTCCTTTTTGGCAGTCACTTTATCCAGCTCATCCCAAAATTTTATCACATAATCAAGGTATAAATTTTAAAGTGTGAGGATCAGGGCAGAAGCCATATTTACCCTGCTCTACTTTTCTACCTGATACCCAGTCCCTGACTTCAGGCTCTCAAAGGAGAATTCGGGAGCCGGTTCAGAACAAGCATCTATATAGCCAGGAATTTGTATTGATTGTACAAAGCCAACCCCATAGTCAACTCCTATCCCCAGAGTCAAGGGAAGATGGTCAGGGACACGTTCTGTCTTCTATCAGTCTCAACTGATTCCCACACACACTTGCTTGCCAAGATCAAAGAGGACATAGGTGGTGCACAGCAGACAGAAGGACCTTAAGCAAGCCTGCGTCTCATAGGTGTAGCCTGCAGCACCTGGGCTTATAGGTATCAGGGGAGGGATTAGCATGTATTTTTAGATGGATGGCCATTGGGACAATAGCCTGTATTTCAGGAGGAGTAGTGAACTATGCTTTTAAAGGACTGGATAGACCATGCTGCTGTTCAGGAGCCGTGAGAATGGGTGCCGTTTTCTTGCCACCTTCTTCATTTTTGCAGTCTCAGCTCACTACCAATACTCTTGTTTACTTCGTGTTTTACTTTAAATGGATGTGAATGCATCTCTTTCTCTTCTTTTTTTTAACTTCTCCTCATAAGCAATAATATCTGTGAAATTATGGCTTTAATATACTGTTTATTTATATATATATTTTTTACTTGTTAAGGTAAGTTCTAGCTACTGGATTAAAAAATTTTGTCGATGTAGCATCTCTTCACCATCAGTGGCACCTTTGCCTGTCACATTTTTGGCAACACTGTAACAGAAGTCTACTATGTACTATCAAAGTTCCAAAGAATTGCCGGCATTTTTTCCAGCCCTTAGTGGAAAACAGGATAAATGTCTAGAGTCAAAGGAATGAAAGGCTCGTGGTTGAAGTGTTGGTAACAGCCCCAAATCTGGCTCACTCTTCACCCTCAACTCAGCTAGTTCTCGAGCCTCTGTGGACAGGGCCTTGCAGGGGGAACCTGCCACGATCCTGAACCACCCTCAGGGACTTTCTCTTGCCCTCAGCCGGGTCTTGGCACCATCATCACACTGAAGCAGGGCCGGGGGGCCGTTGACTTGAGAAGCCAAGTCTCAGAACAGGCCCTCCATGATGTTCTCTGAGATCAGCTGCCAGGGCCACTCTGTGACAGGGGTGTACTGTAGGGCACCTGAAGGTGGGAGTGAGGCCAGAGTGAGCTAGGAGACCCAGCACAAGTATAAGGATTAAGATATGTAGGATTGCAGGTGAGGATTAAAAGTAGTTGAAATGTATACAGCTTTCTGTTCCAGCTTCCTCTTCAACCAACCAATACCATACATGCCCTTGCTCTTCTGAACATTTGCAGACAGTGTGGGTTAAAGGGGAGTGAAGGAAAGACTGTGGGGAGAGGCTGAAACAGGAGGAAGAAGGCAGAATGGACAGGACTTTGGGTGTACTTTGTCCCACCCCATCCTGCCCTGCACACCACCACCACCCCCACCGCCGCCATTCCCCCCAAAAGGAGTTGACTTTTCCTCCACCTTCAGGCTCTGCCTCAAAATGGAAACAAAGTGCCATTTGAAAGGAGCAGATTCAAGCAAAGCACTGTTAGAACTAGTTACCAACCAGGGTTCTTGGCCTCCTTAATCAATGGAAATTGATAAGAGGCCAGTCAAGAAATTCAGGCAAGGCTTTATTGGGGCTCCTGCTACAGCACGGTGGAGCGAAAACAAGTAACACGTTCCCTTGCTCCCTCCCTGAGCGGGGGTAAACTGCTTCCTTATATGGGGTGAGGGTAGGGGTGGGTCCAGGGGTCGGGCCGGAGGGGTGGCTTAGGCGGCCTGCCCACCCCCTTGGTGGTGCTGCGTGCAGGGGGCATGCACAGTACCCTGCTTTTCCTCTGGGCTCGTCAGAAGTGGCAGTTGGGTTTTTGGTCTTTTTGTATCTTGTTGTTCATAATTTAGCTAAACTGTGCACGCACACAGTTATTTTTAGTTCCTTATAGTTTCTTTGTATTTTGTTGCTGGAGGAGACATTTGTCCAGGTGCAAGCGCTACAGCAAAGGGTCCTAGGTTTCAGGTCCAAGCCTGTCTTACTACTTTGCTCTCAATTTGGACATGAAGCTACATGTATGGACGGTTTTATTCTAGTAAAAATTTCTTGATATGAATGAGCCTTCTTCGATATTTTTGTTTGTATAGCAATGACTCTTGAATTCATTTCTGTGGAAATATAGTGACTTCTCATATTACTCAAACAACTATTTAAATAAATTTAGCAAGAGAATTAATTATGGCCATGTCCCAATTCCCATGACATAGTACCGTTATTTTGTAGTCCTTAAATTTATAAACTTACTAGTAAAAATTCAGAAACTGCTACTTACGTTTGGTAATCTGAGTCTGTTTGTAACGATCACACTTACTATGTCACCTGTAAAAATTTCTACTGCCCTTCCTATAGACTTCCAGAAGATCTACAAAATGAATCTGGCAATTTCCAAGTTGTTTTATGTAAATATTCATAAGATTGACCTATATTTGCATCTTCTGATAACTATTAATTGCTAAAAAAAACAAGAAAGAGAACAGTTTTTAGATGAACTAAGATTAACACTAAGCTCAGGAAAAAAAAAACCCAAAATGATATTACAGCTTTATTATAAAGTGATGGTATTAATCAGTTCTCCTACATCTTTATAGTCAAACTTGAGCTAATTAAGACTTTGACTTGTACTGAAAACAATTAACCCTTCTTTAAATTGAGGGTGAACCAGCTTGGAGATAGGTCATTTTCATATCAATAAGAATCTGTACAGCCACAGGTGATTCTCAGGGCTCCTTGTCCTCTCCCCAAGTCTTAGTCAAAGAAAATGAACTTCATAAGCCCAGAGGACCATTCCTCAATCAAAGGAATAGTAGTGTTTTATCTATACCAGTGACATACAACTTCTGCGAGTGGTGAGTCTGCAAACAAGTTTTTACTAACACTACATGGTGATATAAACCAGCGATCTAATTCATCCAGGATCCCTTATCTACAATTCTGAAGTGAAAAAACTCAGAATGCCAAAATG
Source organism: Physeter macrocephalus (assembly GCF_002837175.3). Classification (NCBI taxonomy): domain Eukaryota; kingdom Metazoa; phylum Chordata; class Mammalia; order Artiodactyla; family Physeteridae; genus Physeter; species Physeter macrocephalus. Next base: position 70,570,939 of record NC_041225.1, read on the forward strand.
TATATATATTTTTTATGAGAGCAGCCAACTTTTTTATTGTGGTAAGATATACACAATACACAATAAAATTTACCATTTTAACCATTTTTTAAGTAAACATATGAGTGCATCAAGTAGAGTCACATTATGCAGCCATCATGACCATCCATCTCCAGAACATTTTTCATCTTTCCAAACTGAAACATCATACCCATTAAACACCAACTCCCCATTCCCTCTCGTCCTGGCCCTGGCAGCTCCCATTCTACTTTCTGTCTCTGTGAATTTGCCTGTTCTAATTTGCCTATTCTTATTCTCATATAAGTAGAATTATGCAGTATTTGCTCTTTTGTGACTGGCTTATTTCTCTTAGCATAATGTCTTCAAGGTTCATCCATATTGTAGCATGTGTCAGAATTTCCTTTGTTCTTAAGGCTGAGTAATATTTCATTGTATACCACATTTTGTTTATCCATTCATCTGTTAATGGATACTTGGGTTGCTTCCACCTTTTGGCTATTGTGAATAATGCTGCAATGAACATGGGTACACAAATGTCTCTTTGAGACTCTGCTTTCAATTCCTTGGGATATATATCCAGAAGTGGAATTATTGGATCATATGGTATTTCTATTTTTAATATTTTTGAGGAACTTCCATACTGTTTTCCATAACAGCTGCACCATTTTTATATTCCTACCAGCAGTGCACAAGGATTTCAATTTCTCCACATCCTCACCGACACTTTCTTTCTGGTTTTTTGATAATAGTTATTCTGATATACATGAAGTGGTATTTCCTTGTGGTTTTCATTTGTATTTCCCTGATGATTTTTGATGTTAAGCATCTTTCATAAGCTTGTTGGCCATTTGTATAACATCATTGGAGAAATTTCTATTCAAGTCCTTTGCCCATTTTATTTTTTTCACACACACACACACACTGTATTTTATTTTATTTTATTTTTTTTTGTTTGTTTGTTTGTTTGTTTGTTTTTTGTGGTATGCGGGCCTCCCTCTGCTGCGGCCTCTCCCGTTGCGGAGCACAGGCTCCGGACGCACAGGCTCAGCGGCCATGGCTCACAGGCCCAGCCGCTCCGCGGCATGTGGGATCCTCCCAGACCGGGGCGCGAACCCAGTTCCCCTGCATCGGCAGGCGGACGCGCAACCACTGCGCCACCTGTATTTTATTTTTACAAGAGATAAATAAACTGACACCAAGCATTGTAAATGGATGACCACAACAAAAGCAACAATGATTGCAATTACCAAACACGAAACACACTCATACTATGTCATAATATTGACATTCAGTACAGTAATCCTCCACTGTAACAGCTCCTTTACTTTGCAGTGAAAAAAAATTTTTTTTTATTTCTGAGATATACATTTTAAAGTAATAACTAGAATTATGACTTATAACATTATGCCAGAACATATAAGATTTTTAGAAATTTCATGTAATGTCTGAAACATTTATATTAACATATTTCCATACAAATAACCCAAAGAAAGTTTAGTATTACCTGTTTTTTTGGTTTGTTTGTTTGTTTATACTGTAGGTTCTTATTAGTCATCAATTTTACACACATCAGTGTATACATGTCAGTCCCAATCGCCCAGTTCAGCACACCACCATCCCCACCCCACCGCGGTTTTCCCCCCTTGGTGTCCATACGTTTGGTCTCTACATATGTGTCTCAACTTCTGCCCTGCAAACTGGTTCATCTGTACCATTTTTCTAGGCTCCACATACATGTTAATATACGATATTTGTTTTTCTCTTTCTGACTTACTTCACTCTGTATGACAGTCTCTAGATCCATCCATGTCTCAACAAATGACTCAATTTCGTTCCCTTTTATGGCTGAGTAATATTCCATTATATATATGTACCACATCTTTATCCATTTGTCTGTCGATGGGCATTTAGGTTGCTTCCATGACCTGGCTATTGTAAATAGTGCTGCAG
>NC_041225.1:70572969-70573337 GCF_002837175.3 Physeter macrocephalus
ACATTGGGGTGCATGTGCCTTTTTGAATTATGGTTTTCTCTGGGTATATGCCCAGTAGTGGAATTGCTGGATCACATGGTAATTCTATTTTTAGTTTTTTAAGGAACCTCCATACTGTTCTCCATAGCGGCTGTATCAATTTACATTCCCACCAACAGTGCACCCTCTCCAACATTTGTCGTTTGTAGATTTTCTGATGATGCCCGTTCTAACAGGTGTGAGGTGATACCTCATTATAGTTTTGATTTACATTTCTCTAATAATTAGTGATGTTGAGCAGCTTTTCATGTGCTTTGTGGCCATCTCTATGTCTTCTTTGGAGAAATGTCTATTTAGGTCTTCTGCCCATTTTTGGATTGGGTTGTTTG
>NC_041225.1:70575493-70623229 GCF_002837175.3 Physeter macrocephalus
TTCGTTTTATTGATCTTTGCTATTGTTTTCTTTGTTTCTATTTCATTTATTTCTGCTCTGATCTTTATGATTTCTTTCCTTCTGCGAACTTTGGGTTTTGTTCTTCTTTCTCTAGTTCCTTTAGGTGTCAGGTTAGATTGTTTACTTGAGATTTTTCTTGTTTCTTGAGGTAGGCTTGTATAGCTATGAACTTCCCTCTTAGAACTGCTTTTGCTGCATCCCATAGGTTTTGCATCGTCGTGTTTTCATTGTCATTTGTCTCTAGGTATTTTTTGATTTCCTCTCTGATTTCTTCAGTGATCTCTTGGTTATTAAATAGTGTATTGTTTAGCCTCCATATGTTTGTGTTTTTTACGTTTTTTCCCTTAATTCATTTCTAATCTCATAGTGTTGTGTTCAGAAAAGATGCTTGGTATGATTTCAATTTTCTTAAATTTACTGAGGCTTGATTTGAGACCCAAGATGTGATCTATCCTGGAGAATATTCCATGCGCACTTGAGAAGAAAGTGTAATCTGCTGTTTTTGGATGGAATGTGCTATAAATATCAATTAAATCTATCTGGTCTATTGTGTCATTTAAAGCTTCTGTTTCCTGAATTATTTTCATTTTAGATGATCTGTCCATTTGTGTAAGTGAGGTGTTAAAGTCCCCCACTATTATTGTGTTACTGTCGATTTCCTCTTTTATAGCTGTTAGCAGTTGCCTTATGTTTTGAGGTGCCCCTATGTTGGGGGCATGTATATTTATAATGGTTATATCTTCTTCTTGGATTGATCCCTTGATCATTATGTAGTGTCCTTCCTTGTCTCTTGTAACATTCTTTATTTTAAAGTCTATTTTATCTGATATGAGTATAGCTACTCGAGCTTTCTTTTGATTTCCATTTGCATGGAATCTTTTTACATCCCCTCACTCTCAGTCTGTATGTGTCCCTAGGTCTGAAGTGGGTTTCTTGTAGACAGCATATAGATGGGGGTTTATCCTGTATGGGACTCACTGCGCTTCCTGGACTTGGGTGGCTATTTCCTTTCCCATGTTAGGGAAGTTTTCGACTATAATCTCTTCAAATCTTTTCTCTGGTCCTTCCTCTCTCTCTTCCTTCTGGGACCCCTTTTATGCGAATGTTGTTGTGTTTAATGTTGTCCCAGAGGTCTCTTAGGCTGTCTTCATTTCTTTTCTTTCTTTTTTCTTTATTCTGTTCCACAGCAGTGAATTCCACCATTCTGTCTTCTGGGTCATTTATCCGTTCTTCTGCCTCAGTTATTCTGCTGTTGATTCCTTCTCCTGTAGTTTTCATTTCAGTTATTGTATTGTTCATCTCTGTTTGTTTGTTCTTTAATTCTTCTAGTTCTTTGTTAAACATTTCTTGCGTCTTCTCGATCTTTGCCTCCATTCTTTTTCTGATGTCCTGGATCATCTTCACTATCATTATTCTAAATTCTTTTTCTGGAAGGTTGCCTATCTCCACTTCATTTAGTTGTTTTTCTGGGGTTTTATCTTGTTGCTTCATCTGGTATATAGCCCTCTGCCTTTTCATCTTGTCTATCTTTCTGTGAATGTGGTTTTTGTTCCACAGGCTGCAGGATTGTAGTTCTTCTTGCTTCTGCTGTCTGCCTTCTTGTGGATGAGGCTATCTAAGAGGCTTGGTGGGAGGGACTGGTGGTGGGTAGAGCTGACTGTTGCTGTGGTGCGCAGAGCTCAGTAAAACTTTAATCCACTTGACTGTTGATGGGTGGGACTGGGTTCCCTCCCTGTTGGTTGTTTGGCCTGAGGTAAACCAACACTGGAGCCTACCTGGGCTCTTTGGTGGGGCTAATGACAGACTCTGGGAGGGCTCACGCCACGGAGTACTTCCCAGAACTTCTGCTGCCAGTGTCCTTGTCCCCACGGTGAAACAGAGCCACCCCCTGACTCTGCAGGAGACCCTGCAACACTAGCAGGTAGGTCTGGTTCAGTCTCCTGTGGGGTCACTGCTCCTTCTCCTGGGTCCCGATGCACACACTACTTTGTGTGTGCCCTCTAAGAGTGGAGTCTCTGTTTCCCCCAGTCCTGTCGAAGTCCTGCAGTCAAATCCCACTAGCCTTCAAAATCTGTTTCTCTCGGAATTCCTCCTCCCGTTGCCGGACCCCCAGGTTGGGAAGCCTGATGTGGGGCTCAGAACCTCCACTCCAGTGGGTGGACTTCTGTGGTATAAGTGTTCGCCAGTCTGTGAGTCACCCACCCACCGGTTATGGGATTTGATTTTACTGTGATTGTGCCCCTTATACCGTCTCATTGTGGTTTCTCCTTTGTCTTTTGATGTGGGGTATCTTTTTTGGTGAGTTCCAGTGTCTTCCTGTCGATGATTGTCCAGCACCTAGTTGTGATTCTGGTGTTCTCGCAGTAGGGAGTGAGAGTACATCCTTCTACTCCGCCATCTTGTTTTCGACTCCCTTTGCCCATTTTTAAATCAGGTTATTTGTTATTTTGTTGCCAACCTGTAAATGTTCTCTATATATCTTAGATATTAACCCCATTATCAGATATATGATTTGTAAATATTTTCTCCCATTGCATTGGTTGCCTTCTCACTCTGTTGATTATGTCCTATGATGCATAAAAGTTTTTAATTTTGATGTAATCCAATATATCTATTTTTCTCTGTTGTTACCTGTGCTTTTGGTGTCATAGCAAGAAATTATTGCCAAATACAATACAATTTCATGAAGATCTCCCAGGATTTCTTATAAGTGTTTTATGGTTTGGGCTCTTATATTTAGGTCTTTGATCCATTTTTGAGGTAATTTTTGCACATGGTGTTAGGTAAGGGTGCAACTTTTTTTTCCAAAATATTTTTTATAACTAATTTGGCAGCAAAACATGACTTACACTTATGATGAAGATGTTTATTGTCTTCATATGTGTGAATATTCATACCCTTCACTGCAGAAATATTTGATTTCAAGGTGTTGCCCCAGACTCCACTGGATCTATTACATGAGTTCAAAATCCAAAATTTTCCAAATTCTAAAATGTGCCTACCACCAAAAATTTCAAATATATGGGATGGTGGACCTCCAATACATTTTTCAGTGAATATCAAGTTCTGGAATTTTCAAGCTGGGGGAGACATAGAGTTCCACATGATGTCATCACGTGGAACTCTGTCACCTTATGGATGAATAGAATGAAGCTCAAGGCCATTGTAGGATTAGAGCTGTAACTCACGTCTCACACCAAACTCAACAAAAGTGCATTTTGAGTCTGATCATTTTTAAAACAAATTTATGATCTAGGTAAAATAAGCTTAAATGACTTACAGTGGCAGCAAGAAAAGCCACAAATAATTCTTAAAGCAAGGCAATCAAAATGAATTACATCTATGGTAATAAAATACTTTGAGCTCATGGTTGTAAATGATTATGTCTAAAGGAGTACAGTAATTAGTCACACAGTATAAGATGCATTATTCATTTACTTATCCATTCAATAAGCATTTATTAAGCATCTACTAAGTGTCAGATACGTGCCTAGGAACTAGATAGGCTCTTCTTTTTTTTTTTTTTTTTTTTTTTTGGTGTGCGGGCCTCCCTCTGCTGTGGCCTCTCCCGTTGCGGAGCACAGGCTCCGGACGCGCAGGCCCAGCGGCCATGGCTCACGGGCCCAGCCGCTCCGCGGCATGTGGGATCCTCCCAGACCGGGGCGCGAACCCGGTTCCCCTGCATCGGCAGGCGGACGCGCAACCACTGCGCCACCAGGGAAGCCCTAGGCTCTTCTAAAAAATGTGCTACACGCATTTTATTGGAGTTTTTTGTGTGTTTATTTTAACTCCCAACACATATATATTGAATTGTTGCTATGTCTACTGAACTGTAGACTCTGAATCTGGAGATATCTTGCATTAGGTCAAGCAGCATTCCCTCCGTGTTGAGCAAGAGAAGGAGGCTGAAGTCTCGAGGATACAAGATGCCTCTTCTTAGCCTTCTCACCATCTCTGCTGCCCCCTCACTGGTCTGAACCACCATCTTGCACACGGGCTACTGCAGTTGCTTTGTAACTGGTGTCCCTGCTTCAGCCATTATTCTCAGAATAGCAGCTGGAGAGAGTTGTTGGAAATTTCCACGAGCCAGGTCACATTTCCTCAAAACCCTGCCATGATTCCCATTTTCTGAAGAAAAAGAGTACACATCCTTAGGATGGCCTACCAGCCCTTCCCCCTCAGGCCTCTCGCCCTCTGCTCTGCCCTCTGCCCAGGCTGCCCCCTTTGCCTGCATCACTCTCCCCAGCAATCTGCATGGTTACTACCCTCTCCTCTGCTAAAGTGAAGCTGCCCTGATGACCTTACTTAAAATTGCAACCCACTCTGTCTCCACCATCCCGGCACTCCTGACCCTCTCTTCACAGATCTTCTTTTCACCTTGTAACAAACAGTATAACGTACCTGTTTGTGATGCTTATGGCTGTTGTCTATTTCTACAAGGGTAAGAGCCTCTTTGTTCACTGATGCCTCCCAAGCAAGCCCTTAGAACAGTGCCTGGCACACGCAGGCACCCTGGAGACAGACGAATGATGAAGAGTGCGTCGTGTGACTGGAGTGCACAGTGACAGGTGAAAGGCTTCAGAGGGAGGGACAGATCATTTCTGTGTTCAAGCTTGGCCCCCACGGACCAGCAGTAAGGAGGTCATAGAAAAAAGGAGTAAGGGGGTGAGCATCACGGTCAGGGCTCCACCTGCTCCAGAGCAGAGAGTGGACTAGAGTGGGGCAGGATTAGAGGTGGGGGCGCAGGTGACTCTTCCCCACTACCCATTCTTCTTATTACCATTTTTCTTCCTCAGAGTACATTGAGGATCATTCTGTCCAGTGGTTCTCAAACAGGGGCGTTGTTATCTTCCGGAAGACATTTGGCATTGTATGGAGACTTTTTTGATTATCAACTGGGAGGGTGCTACCGGCATTCCTGAGGCCAGGGACGCTGCTAAACATCCTAAAATGACATATTACAATGTTAAACATCTCGGCTAAGAATTATCCAGCCCCTAATGTTAACAGTGCCGCAATTGAGAAACCCTGGTGTAGAAGGTTCAAAGGACCAACTCTCAAATCTGAAAGCAGCCTTGTTGACGATAGAAACAAAGCAAGTATCTTCTGTGGTTCTCCTGGTCCCTTGAGTGCTTCGTTGCTCACCTCCACTCCCATCGCATCCATCACCTCTCTCCCTGTCTGCTCACCTTTGTCCTTTACGGCCTCCTGCGTCACTGGTGTTCTGAGCAAGTGGAAGCCCTGCAAAGGAACGTGCAGGAGCTGCGGATGGTGAGGTGTGCCACCAGAGGAGCGTCGGCTGTTGTTTGTCCAGGCTTGGTGTGGAACGTGGTGTCAGAGAAGCAGAGGCTGACTGTCTGGTTTGTTCTGGTAGTAATTCCCCTGTAAACACTCTGACCGAGCCGGCCTCCTCCAAACACCAGCCTGGGTGTTCCTTCCCTGGGGTGAAGGCAGCGGGCTTGGCAGTGTGTTTCTGTCCTCTGGGGTCCCGTTAGGCTGTGTGGATCCTTCAGTATTCTTGAGGCTATGGGATTTGGGATCCTGTGGAGTGGATTGTGTAAAGAGTATCTGGCGGAAGTTCTCAGGCAGAGAGCCCTTGTAAACAGGAGCAGCAGGCCGTGGGCACTTCATGCTGCAGGCTCGTGGCGCTTTGTGCTAGGCGCTCTGCATGCAGGATCCCATACTTCCTGCAGCAGCTCCGGGGGTCCCCAGGCACGGCTGGCTCCCGGGGCATGAGCTCTGCCTACTTGCAGGACGGCCCTACACTTGGTTTAATGCTTGCTGTCATCATCTTGAAATTCTTAATCAGTTTTAAACAAGGGGACCTCACATTTCCATTTTGTACTGGGCTCTGTGAATCATAAAGCCAGTCCTGTTCCCCAGTCATTGGTGCTTACGAATCCCTGGGGAGATGCACGCCTTCCCTCCCTCTTGTTTCCCTTAGGTTCCGAACTCTTGCCTTCCACATTACCGTAGGCCGCCAGAGCCCCTGGCCCACCTTCAGACTCCCTAGGCACCTCAGCCACCCCCTGCTGGGGGGGGAGCCCTGCAGTTTCCCCACACCCTCTCCCAACGCTCTCTCTTCCCTCTGAGTGAAATCTCTCTCCCTCTTGTCCTTTTACTACCTTTTACCTGGGGCGCTTCTTAGTACTGCACCTTTAATAAGATTAGGTTGATAGGAGAAGGCCATCATGCTGTCTTGTTTGATCTTTGGTACCATGTCCTGGGTGTGCATCCACAGAGAAGGGAAATACCTTTGTGGGGAAGAGAGTTTGCTCCAGACTTGCACTGCCTGAATCCTCATTTTATCTCCATCACCTGCTCGCTCTGGGACTTGGGGCAAATAAGATAAACTGTCGGTGCTGTAATTTCCTCATTTATGTATTTCCTGTCCCCACCTATGGCCTGGTGCTGTCAGAGGGCCTCCTCCTGAGTCACTGTGAGCCTTCCTGGGCACATGTGCAAAGCTCTGGGTGCAGGGCTAGGAATGTCTGGGAGAAGCGTTCCTGCCCATTTACAGAACTTGCTTGTTTGACTCCAAAAAGATTTCTCAAAGTTGCACTTATTCTTGGCTATGTGCTCATCAGGGCTTCAGCTTTCTAATCTACTAGAGTGGAGTTTTCCAACGTTTGGTTGAAGAACCACTGCACTAGAATTAGCCTGGAAATCTGAATTTTCAGCAGTCTGACTAAAGTCTGAGAACACACACTAGTTTGGGAACAGCTTGATAGTGGTTGGTTCTCAGCAAGTGGTTCTCAGCACTGGTGAGCTAAAAATAACTATGCCCAGCTCCACTCCAGAGCAATTGAGAGGAATTTCTGAGTAGGGTCCAGGCATCCATGTTTTGTTCCGTTTTGTTTTCGCCCACGCCGCGAGGCTTGTGGGGATCTTAGTTCCCCGACCTGGGATCGAACCCGCCCCCTCAGCAGTGAAAGCACAGAGTCCTAACCACTCGACTGCCAGGGAATTCTCTGGGCATCCCTGTTTTAAAAACACTTTCTATGTAGTTTCTGATGGACAGGAAGTGTTGGAGCAACTGCTCTTGGCCCTTTACCATATATCAGGCCTCGGTGCTCCAGATTTAAGAACACTAATAAGTATCAATACCAGCCCCCTTCCAGCTGCCAGTCTTCCCTTCTTGGGCCAAACAAGTGAGGGAAAAAAACCATTGTATTCCGCCAAAGAGTTCTCTTTGTCAGATATAGCCTTTCCTTCTGAGAGTCGGCAGTGCTAGCATGTCAAAATGACCTAGAGGGGTGGGATAAGGGAGGATGGGAAGGAGGCTCAAGAGGGAGGGGATATGGGGACATATGTATACATATGGCTGATTCACTTTGGTGTACAACAGAAACTAACACAGTATTGTGAAGCAATTATGCTCCAATAAAGATCTCTTTTAAAAAATGGTAACAAACAACACAACAAATAAGTTGTAACACAAGAATGTGACTAAGAGACTCAAGGAAAGGCAAAAGCAGCAATTTCATAGCTCCTGGTGCTGACCCTGCCTGGGGACGGAATCTGACCACACTCACAGCAAGTTGTTCTCCATTGAGATGTGAACTTAATAAAAACCTGCTGGTTAAAAATAATAACAACTGATATTTATTGATTAGTTTCCTAGGTACCAGACACTGGGTCAAGTGTTTAAATATATGATTGCATTGAATCCTCGTAACAGTGCTGTGATGTGTGAGTGCTAATATTCTCTGCAATTTACAGGTAGGGCAACTGAAGCTTTGAAAGGTTAAATACTTGCCATGTCACAGAGCTGGGATATAAATCCAGTCCATGTACTTAACCATTCAGTGAACTAGTGGAAAATAAACAGTGTCCTTTAGGTCTGTGTTGATACTCATGATACTCATGGACTAGATCTCCCATGCCCAGGTTTCAGAACTGTCACAGAGAGGATTGAAAGGATACTGTTTCCCATTCCCTGGTCTGAATATAAAATCCGGGCAAAGGGCTGGTGAGAATTTGATCTTAGCCTCTAGGATTTTTATGTTGAGGTGGGTGGTTGCTCTCTACTGCCATCTGCTGGCTGTCTGGACCAAGCACAGGCCAGAACCCCACATTTCTCACAGTGGAACGAGTGGCCGAGAAGGCCCCCGTGTCCAAAATGTGCACCCCTCATCAATTCAGCAAAATGCCTTCAGTTCATTCTGTCAAAAGTCTCTGAAACATGCACTTTTTAAGAAGAAAGGAGAATTTCTGTAGTTTAAAATAATTAGGATGGTTTTCCCTGGCTCTCTTTTCAGTCTTGGTGGATTTCTAACCATAGTCCAAATAATACCTTATATTTGTCTGACTCCCAGAGCAGAAGATAAAGAAACAAAGCCAACTTAATACTTCCCAATGCAATGGTCACCTCAGCCAGCCTGAGGTGACCAATAACGTTCCTAAATGGGACGTTATTAGGAAACTTGAATACAGCTCTCTACCCACTGAGGTGTCCTTAGGAAGTCATTCCTTTTTTTAAAAATTTATTTTTTTATGTTTTTGTTGCTTATTTATTTATTTTTAACATCTTTATTGGAGTATAATTGCTTCACAATGGTGTGTTAGTTTTTGCTTTATAACAAAGTGAATCATCCATACATATATATATACGTTTCCATATCTTCTCCCTCCTATGTCTCCCTCCCTCCCACACTCCCTATCCCATCCCCCCAGGCGGTCACAAAGCACCGAGCTGATCTCCCTGTGCCACGCAGCTGCCTCCTACCAGCTATCCACCTCACGCCCAGTAGTGTATATATGTCCATGCCACTCTCCCACCCCGTCACAGCTTACCCCTCCCCCACCATATCCTCAAGTCCATTCTCTAGTAGGTCTGTGTCTTTATTCCTGTCTTACCCCTAGGTTCTTCATGACCTTTATTTTTTTTTCCTTAGATTCCATATATATGTGTTAGCATACGGTATTTGTTTTTCTCTTTCTGACTTACTTCACTCTATATGACAGACTCTAGGTCCATCCACCTCACTACAAAAAACTCAATTTCATTTCTTTTTATGGCTGAGTAATATTCCATTGTATTTATGTGCCACATCTTCTTTATCCATTCATCTGATGATGGACACTTACAAAATGGGTTAAAGACCTAAATGTAAGGCCAGACACTATCAAACTCTTAGAGGAAAACATAGGCAGAACACTCTATGACATAAATCACAGCAAGATCCTTTTTGACCCATCTCCTAGAGAAATGGAAATAAAAACAAAAATAAACAAATGGGACCTAATGAAACTTAAAAGCTTTTGCACAGCAAAGGATACCATAAACAAGACCAAAAGACAACCCTCAGAATGGGAGAAAATATTTCCAAATGAAGCAACGGACAAAGGATTAATCTCCAAAATTTACAAGTCATTCCTATTTTAAATGGTTCTCTGGGAAGTGAGAGTGGCCTAGCATCCTGTTTGTCTCTGTAGGTAGACCCCTGGGGTCGACTTGTCTGATGTGACAAAATCCAATTTATCTCTCTGAAGAACTGAGTGTTTGTGGAGAGCCTGAGCTGGTCTCCAGAGAAAATGTTCACAGCTCATTAGGTTTATGTTGCAAACAATGAAAATGAAACGACTCCTCGCCTGGTTCTCTCTGTCTCCTTCTTCCCCTGCCCCTACTTAGTCAGAAATAATCCGTTATCAGTTTAACTTCATTGCCTTTGCCACATGTAAATCTCTCTTTTGTTGGTTAGTTCAGTGGAACGCTTTTTTCAAATGAAATCCGCTAGAAAACACAGACTGTGAGTTGTTGAGGGAAAAGCAGGGTTTGGATCCTCAGACTCTGCCTCTCGCCCCTCATTTCCCTGTGCTCTCCTTGCCAGGCCCCTGCGGCTCTTCTAGGAATCCAAGAACTCCCTGGACACAGTCTGAAAACACAGCTGGGTGCTGTGTAGCTGGACTGCCTCATCAGTCTAGGCTGAGGTGGAAGGTTCTTTTTTGTTCTAAACCTCTTAAAGACAAAGCAAATATTTTAAAAATGTTAACACATTGATTCCATGTGATGGGTTGATTGTTATAATATTCTTGACCTTTCTGAATTTCTTCCCGAAACAAGAAGTTAAAAAATAGTGGGGGTGGTGGGGAGAAAAATGTTTGTACACTGGATCAAATACAGTGCTGGTCCTTCGGGAGAAATTCTGTTTTCAAGCCATTTAGTCTTAGGGGATGGAGGAATACACTGTTGGAGGAAAACGGGAAGAACTGGCCTGTTCATGCTTGTAGTAGCGCCTTGGGCGCCAGGCCTGCTTGGAAAGGGTGAGTCTTTAGGACAGTCAATGGAATTATAAAAGTATTGTGCTTTGAGTACTTTGATAACAGTTAAAATACGTAACATTGCTAAGATATTTAAGTTGTGTGTGTATATATATATATATATATATAGCTGTATATATGTATGTATATATCATTTTTACTGATATAATTGACATATAACAGTTTCAGGTATACAATATAATGATTATATACAATGTGTATATATGTAATATATATTATATAACATATATTATAATATTATGTATGTATTATATATGTATTATCTATACATAATGTATATATTTGTCTCAAAGTGATGAGCACAATAAGCCTAGTTAATGTCCATCACCACGCTTAGTTACAAATTTTTTTTCTTGTGATGAAAACTTTTAAAATCCACTTTCAAGATACATTAGCTACTTTCAAATATACATTACAATATTACTAAATGTACATTGTACATGTTCATCATGCTGTACATTACACCCCCAGGACCTATTTATTTTGTAACTGGAAGTTTGTGCCTTTGACTACCTTCACCCATTTTACCTACTGCCCACCCCTGCCTCTGGCAATCACCAATCTGTTCTCTGTATCTGTGAGTTTTTTGGGTTTGTTTTTACTTTTATGTTTTAGATTCCACATAAAAGTGAGATCATACAATATTTGTCTTTCTCTGTCTGACTTATTTTGCTTAGCAGTATGCCCTCAAAAGTCACCCATTTTGTCCCAAATAGCAATAATTCCTTTTTTTGTAGCTGAATGATATTCTATTGTATATGTATATATCACATTTTCTTTATCCATTGATGGACGCTTAGGTTGTTTGCATGTCATGGCTATTGTGAGTAATGTTGCAGTGAACATGGGGGTGCACATACCTTTTAGAGTTAGTGTTTTTGCTTGCTTCAGAAGCAGAAGTGTTGGATCATACAGTAGTTCTATTTTTAACTTTTGAGGAACCTCCATGGTGTTACCCATAGTGGCTGTACCAATTTACATTCCCACAGGGCCCAAGGGTTCCCTTTGCCCCACATTCTTGCCAACACTTGTTATTTCTTGTCTCTTTGAAAAAATAATAGCCATTGTAATAAGTATGAAATAATATCTCATTATGGTTTTTGTTTTTTGTTTTTGTGTTTTTGGCTGCACCCTGCACCTTGCAGGATCTTAGTCCCCTGACCAGGGATCAAACCCCTACCCCCTGCAGTGGAAGCACGGAGTCCTAACCACTGGACCGCCAAGGAATTCCCTCATTGTGGTTTTGATTTTCAGTTCTCTGATGATTAGGGATGTGGAGCATCATTTCATGTATCTGTTGACTATCTGTATGTCTTCTTTGGAAAAATGTCTATTCAGATCCTCTGCCCATTTTTTAATCAGATTGTTTGGGGTTTTTTGCTATTGAGTTGTATGAGTTCTCTATATATTTTGGATATTAACCCCTTATCAGATGTATGATTTGCAAATATCTTCTCCCATTTGGTAGGTTGCCTTACCATTTTGTTGATGGTTTCCTTTGCTATGCAGAAGCTTTGTAGTTTGATGTAGTCTCACTTGTTTACTTTTGCTTTTGTTGTTTTTGGTGTCAGAGCCAAAAAATTATAGCCCAGACTGATGTCAAAGAGCTTACCACCTATGTTTTCATCTAGGAGTTTTATGGTTTCAGGTTGTATGTTCAAGTCTTTAATCCATTTTGAGTTTATTTTTATATGTTTCTTTTGCATGTGGCTGTCTAGTTTTCCCAACACCATTTATGGAAGAAACTGTCCTTTCCCTATTGTATATTCATACAATGAATATATATATCTCTGCTTACAAATGTCTGGCTCCTCCTTAGAATGCAAAATCCATGAGGGCATGAGCCTGGCTTGTTTACTGTTCAGGCTCCAGTCTTGGGCATGTAATAGGTGCTCAATAAAAATTTTTTGTATAAATGAATGGATATATCCCTCCTTCTTTGAACAGTCTCGTTGAGGGTGGAGATGTTGTCTTTTATTTCTTGGTATCTCCAAGACTTGAGAAATGTTTGTGATTTGAATGTTTTATTTTATTCATTCATCAATTCTTATTGAGCATCTACCACATGCCTGACACTGCTAGGTACTGAGGATACAGCAGTGTATAAAACTGAGAAAGCTCTTGTTTTCACAGACATTAGTGAGAGGAAATGGACAATGAATATAATAAACTAGTAAATTCTTTAATTTTTTTTGCCAATTTTGGAATATAATTAATATCCCTATTTACTTCCTATTTCTGAAGAACAAAGTATTATACCTTTCCTGTAATAAAATTGTAGATGATGCAAAGCCTGCTGGGGAGACAACAAATTCACCCCCTTCCTAGAGAAAATAAAAACATGTTAATAATAAGGCATGGGAAAAAGATAAGGATGAGAAAGGGACAGTAGCAAAAGGATTGTTTCCTCATTAGCTGAGCTTCCTGCCCTGTCAGCCTGCCATCTTATCCTGACTGCTTTCCCCACACATCCGTCCTTTTCAACCTTGAAAGCCTGTCGTGATGTTTGCAGTGGAAGATTTTGAGTGACCCTGAACTAGCCGTTGCCAAGGTATCCCTACTTACTACTCACAGCAGGAATAATAAATCTGCCTGTGTGCTGTCTCCTTCCATTTCAAGACACATAACAATGAATTCAGAGCAGGAAGTAAAGAGAGTTATCTCATGTAATAATAGTCTTGTACCTTAAAAAAAATACTTTTTGTAAATAAATTCATTATCTCATTGGATGCTTTCAAGACCACAGTGAGTTAAGATGAGGATTTCAGGAACTTCCCTGGTGGCGCAGTGGTTAGGAATCTGCCTGCCAATGCAGGAGACATGGGTTCGAGCCCTGGTCCAGGAATATTGCACATGCCACAGAGCAGCTAAGCCCATGCACCACAACTACTGAGCCTGTGTTCTGGAGCCTGCGAGCCACAACTACTAAGCCTGTGTGCCACAACTACTGAAGCCTGCGTGCCTAGAGCCCATGCTCCACAACAAGAGAAGCCACTTCAATGAGAAGCCCGTGCACTGCAATGAAGAGTAGCCCCCACTCACCGCAACAAGAGAAAGCCCGCGCACAGCAGCGAAGACACAACACAGCCAAAAATAAATATTAAAAAAAAAAAGAGGATTTCAGTTATGGTGTCCAGATACTCCCAATTAAACCTTATGTTGTCCCAGCATTTGTCCTGGATTTTTTTTTAATAGACTTTATTTTTTTTAGAGCAGTTTTAGGTTCGCAGCAAAATTGAATGGAAGGTACAGAGATTTCTCATATACCTCTGTCCTCATACACACACAGCCTCCCTATCAACATTGCCCACCAGAATGGTACATTGGTTACAGTGGATGAACGTGCATTGACATATCATCACCGAAAGCCTGTAGCTCACATTAGGGTTGACTGTTGGTGTTGTATATTCTGTGAATTTTGACACATGTATAATAACCTGTACTTACCATTATAGGTCCTACGGAGTTTCATGGCCCTAAAAATCTGTGTGTCTGCACTTGTCCCTCTGTCCTGGACCTTTCATTCTGCGATAAAGTGTCATTATAATTTTAGATTTGAAAATATTTTTGATAGAATTATTTAATAGGTTTTTCAATATAGTAAAGCTGCTTTCTTGGTTTATAAATATTTTACAAACTTATGTAAATTTAATTATTTCCAGAGCCTACTTTTACTTGCAGAGGGGTCCTGATTTGGATGATAAATTACATGGTCTCCATAATTACAGTCTGCATTTATGGGGAGAAAAACTGGTCCCCAGAGAAAAGGGGACTCTCCCTGGTATGTCT
This sequence comes from Physeter macrocephalus, assembly GCF_002837175.3. NCBI lineage: Eukaryota > Metazoa > Chordata > Mammalia > Artiodactyla > Physeteridae > Physeter > Physeter macrocephalus. The sequence goes on from NC_041225.1 coordinate 70,589,588, forward strand.
GACCAGTCGGGTGCAGAGCAGGACTGAAGTCCAGGTGCTCTGACTTCTGGCACTTTCTACACAAAAGACACAAAGCCAGATGGGGAGACAACTCAGATCTCAAAGCTTATCACATCCTTAAGTAGTTTAAAGTAGTTATGAAAGTGGGATTGCTTTTGTATTTCTAATTCAGACTTGAGAAAATTCACTATGTAAGTAAATAATGTAGCCGGTGAGGAATAGAACAGACTGAGAGAAGCGCAGATCAACACTCAGGCAGGCAAGTGGGGATCTGCCTAAAGAGGATGGAATAATACAGAGGAAGGTTGGATTTAAAAGGGAGTACTGTGCTTTTAGAGAAGGTTCCATAAATTGTTAAGTCAGTGAGGAAAAACATCTTCAGATGTTTGATGGTATTCTGAGACTGAAATTAGAGTTTCATTTGCATATTTCTGGGACATGGGTGCATCTATTTATCCAGCAGAATGAGTCTAGGTTCTGATCAAATACATACTAAACTTGCCTAATATGATAATTAACCGTTCTGTAGTATTACCCACGTATAATTTTATTACAATGTTAGCATCCTAAAGACTGAAGTGATTATTAACTTTTCCATAGCAAATCAGAAGGAAATTGTTTCAAAGAGGGTTAGGTTTTCATAAAGACCAATTCCTGTTCTTATATTCACTTTAAGATGTTGTATTTAATATAGACCCTGCTGTAGAAACACACAGTTAGCCTAAGTCAGACAGGAAAGAGCAATCACTCTTTTTACAAAATAAATCACCAGGGGTCAGGGGAACAACTAACACACAGAAGGCAGTGGTCAATAACACAGCGTGGTGTGTGGAGTTGATTCTCCACCCCCAGGCTTGTTCAGATGTGTTGCCTTAGCTGCTATCCCGGTGACAGGGTATTAACTTTAGGTGTTTTATTTGTGAATGGTGTGGAGATATGAATTTATTTTATTCGTTTATTTTCGTCAGGCCTCTCTATCCGGAGTGTGTGCTGGAAAGCAGACCGCCTTCTAGCAGGGACCCAGGACAGCGAGATATTTGAAGTGATTGTGCGAGAACGGGACAAGCCAATGCTGATCCTGCAGGGCCACTGTGAGGGGGAGCTCTGGGCTCTGGCCCTGCACCCCAAGAAGCCGCTGGCTGTGACAGGCAGCGATGACCGCTCTGTCAGGTGAGGACCTGGCAGTGGTGGCTGTAACCTCACTCACCTCCCTGGGATAACAGATTGATTTTGCCCAGATTTGTTTATTACTTTAAGAGAAGGATAACCCACAGTGCAGAGCATCACAATTTCCAAACAGAATGTTAAGCCATTTTGCTTAACAACAGTTGGCTTCTTTTTTTTTTTTTTGTGGTATGCGGGTCTCTTACTGCTGCGGCCTCTCCCGTTGCGGAGCACAGGGTCCAGACGCGCAGGTTCAACGGCCATGGCTCACGGGCCCAGCCACTCCGCGGCATGTGGGATCTTCCTGGACCGGAGCACGAACCTGCGTCCCCTGCACCGGCAGGTGGACCCGCAACCACTGCGCCACCAGGGAAGCCCAACAGTTGGCTTCTTGACCTTTTGTTGTTGCTATCTTTCTTTGGCTCCATCTTAAGTCAAGAAATGTTCTTAGAAGTGAAAATTCACTACTGCTGGTTAGATTGGCCTCCAGGTCTCTTCCAGTTGAAGATGTAAGCTGAGTGTACTCATCTGTGATAAGATCATGTTTCTTCCTCGTACCTTCGGTCCTGCTGGAGGCAGCTTGGCAGTTTCACAGCTGAGTCACTCATCATCAGTTTAGTCACAGACTGAACATCACCAAGAGAACTGAAATTCTGATTTTCAAAGTCGTCTTTAGCACATGAGTCATTAATTCTTTCTTTGCTCAAAATTCCCTGTGAGAATTTACAATGTCTTCAAATCAAAGGAAAGTGCGGGTTCCTAAGAAAATATGCCCATTTTTTTAGGGCCTCAAGTGTTCTCACTATGGATCACTTGTTATTTGAGAACACGACAGTAGTAAAATGAGCAAAATGATTGTGCTTCCAATGTTCTTGAGACTGTTGAAAGACTGATTTGAAAGTGTGAGATGAAGACTATTACACTGATTCCAGTATTTCCGTACTACTGAGCTTTAAGTGTGCTCAACAAGCAGGCCAGAAAGAGAGTCCGTGACAATGAGAGGAAGAGACTGATTGATAAACAATTGATGGATTGCTGCTTCTGGGTTTGAATAGCTAAAGTGGAGCACTGTATACTAGACTAAAGGTCACTGCTCCCCCTCCCCCCACCCTTATTCTGTATGTTTGTGAATTGACTCGATGCAATGAGTATACTCATTAGAAAAGCATAAATCCAAAGATAAAACCATTTTTGAGTTTCTACTGAGCACTAAAGCCTCATCAATCTAAAAATCAGTGAAAACAATTACAATAATCTCTTCATGTGACATAAATGTTTATTTGGCTTATACTTCTCTTTACTCACTTCCTCCTCCTCTCTTCCTTTTCCTTCCATTACTCTGAGCCAAACCAATGCCAAGTTATTCAAACACCCAAGAAACCGATTCATACCCATCCAGATAGAAAGGATTTCACGAAAGTTTTTGGCTTTTATATTTTAACAACTGTGTTGAGTCTTAGAATTGCAAAGAGCCCTTACTGCCAGAATTTGTATTACTTTCCTTAACCATTAATTTGGCTAAAATTTTAAATGGAATTTTTACACTGAGTATTGAAATTTAGGAAGGGTATAAGTCATAATTTCTTTATAAAGATTAGCTTAGTGGCTTTATAAGATTAGTGCAGTTCGCTGAGGAGTGATGGTTTCTTCATGCTAGTCAAGCAAAGCTTACATTGCTTAAAATAGTACAAGGCTAAAAACAGCATGAGATTATGAATAGTGGACAAGGTATTGAAAGCATACCATAAGCTTTAGGCTGAACAGTGCAGGCTGCCTAAGGGATCAGTAAACCATTCACTGCGCAGCCCTGCATTGCAAGGTGCATACCACCATCCCTCCTGAAGGCGGAATGCATTTAGAGAAATTGCACCGCATTTGACTTACTCATGGTTCTTTATCACAGAACTTAGATTCTCAGACCCCCTCACAGATATTGTTGTTTGCACGTTAAGAGAAGACTGTCTTCAGAGTAGCAACAGAGAGAGGTCAGATGCTGCAATTGCATCTCACATGGAAACCCTTATTTGTGTCTTCAGATATTTAGTTCGTGTTCTCTCAGTTTGAGGTGCCTGGATTAGGTGTTCCAAGGAGCTGCTGAAAATTCTGTTAGTGGCACTTGCACTTGACCTCTGTTTCTCCAGCAGTAGCTGTGCTCATCAGCCAGGGGCACGGCGAAGTATCCCCCCAACCCCGGCCCCAACCAAGTGGGGACCTATCAGCAGTGGGGCGCCCAGGGAGCTCGTGAGGAGTGACAGCATATGACTGTGTACAGCCAACTTTGGAACCATCCTGGGCAGGGGTATCATTCGTTCTTCTCCATCTAAAATACTTCTTCTTGCTCAGGAGGCCAACAAATGTAATGTGTATTTCAGTCTGTATGTGCTTACATAACACAGTTACTAGAAGGGAACTCGTATTTTTTTTTTAAAAAAAGCAATAACAGCATCTAGTAGTACTTCTTATCCTATAAGTGTTATTAACAGCCACTGGTATAAATCCAGAACAATTTTTAATCTCCAAAGAAAAAAGTATAATTTTGTGTGAAGTAGTGTTTAAAATTTCCTTATTTTATGAATCTCAAAATCTTTAGAAATGTTATCTCATTTTATATTTCTTGCTGGGTATTTCAAATGGTGAAAATCACATAAAGATAGACTAAACACTTTCCCAGATTCCCAGACATGCCAAGAGGAAGGACACTGGTGTGAGGTTACTGCAGTCTTTCTTGTTACTATCTCAGTGGTGAACAGGCCTTCGGCCTTGGGCTGGCTGATGACTATGAGAAGTTGTTTTGTTTTGTCTTTGACTTTGAACTGTGCTTAGGCTGTGGAGCCTGGCAGACCATGCCTTGATCGCCCGCTGTAACATGGAGGAAGCGGTTCGAAGCGTTGCTTTCAGCCCCGATGGATCTCAGTTGGCCCTGGGCATGAAGGACGGATCTTTCATTGTTCTCCGAGTCAGGCACGTACTGATACTGAAAATGACATTAGAGATATTCTTTTGTTAAAATTAATTCTCCTGGTCAGAATGTATGCCAGGACCTTAGGAAAAATGCATTTACTGTTTTGAATAGGAACACTGTAGATTCACAACTGCCTGTCTATAATTACAAAATCCAAACACTCTGAGCATCCGAAGTTCTTTGGTAACTTGTTTGGCAGCACTGCCTGACCCAGTGAACTGGATGTGAGATTGTTTACAGTCTATTAATCTCTTAGTAGGGATAGTCATGTATCATGTGATTTGCTGCAAAAGTATTAATGTGTTCAAAAGGGGTTGCTGTCTTAACTCCTACTGGGGATGTTATGTAATAGATTGTGTGCAAACCTTTCTAAAATCCAATGAATAATGAATTCCCAAGCTTGTCTGGTCCCAGGGGTTTTAGATAAGAGATTATGGGCTTGTAATAAGCCAAGAAAAGAGGAAGAAAGAAGAAAGCAGCCTCCAACAGCACTAAATTTTTAGAGGTAAACTTAAGTAAAGATTGTTCTACCTATAATCACCAGTAAAATGGAACATTTCATATTTATTAACCTCCTATATTATTTCTACTGGACAAAAATTATGACCCACCCTTGTAATTCTTTGAAAACATTGGTTATTCTTTTGGATTACACATTTTGTGATTACAAAAAGGAAATATAGCTGTAGATTAGATACTACATCTCTCACACACAGCAAATTCTATATAGCTCTTGGCATGGTTTATTACACTAAATTCTCATCACCAGCCACACAACTTATTACCAAATGGGTGGGCAACATTTTCGTTCTTTGCTTAGTGATGTGTGAAAAGATAGCTAATTACCAAATTTTCTTTTTGATGGATTTCCCAAGCCCAAAAACAATCCTCCCACACCTATTTTATAGCATTATAGTAAACTATAATGCTATTAGTAAATGATAGCAGGTATGAGAAATTATTTGGCATTATTTATGCATTCAGTTCATTTTAGAGTTGATGAAGGCATCATTACTAGTTCAGGGGACCTGCTAGTCATAATCTTGTCTTATAGCTATGGGGGAAAAGCCTCAGTGAGCTTTCAAATAAGAGTAGAAATTCTTACCAGAAACTTATCAGAAAGGATACAGAATATTCCAGTGATTCAATGTAGGCATTATTGACCTTTCATATTGAAAGTTAAATAATTACATAATAATTCAACATTAAAAAAGTAGTTTTCCTCTTCTGCTTTTTGGACTTGCTCTTTTTACAGTAAGCATCAAGCTTAACAGTCACTGCTTTCTTGTTCTTAAAGTATTAGAAAGATAGTTTATTTTTATGTTAACCTTGATATGTTTTACCTTTCTCTGTGACATATTTTTAAAACAATTTTACAAACCCCAAATTTTAATAAAAAGTTTTAGAGAAAAAGAATACATATAATTGAACATGAAAGCGAAAATGCATTTCATTAAAATTGTTTTGTTTTTTACTTTGGGAGCCCAAAATATTATTTAAAATGTTTAATTTCTCTTACATTGGCCATGAACTAAGTAATATTTTATATCTTTCCATAAAAGTTAGTTCTCTAATTCCTGTAGTTTTTCTCTCCCTTTCAAAGTAATTTTTTTCTGTGGCACACAGATTTTAAAACATGACTTGGGGTTCCTATCTCTAGATTTGCTGCTTATCGCTTTGCTTTTCTATTCTTATAGAGATATGACAGAAGTGGTTCATATCAAAGATCGAAAAGAAGTCATTCACGAAATGAAATTTTCTCCAGATGGTTCTTATCTGGCAGTGGGATCCAATGATGGCCCAGTAGATATCTATGCTGTCGCCCAGCGGTATAAGAAAATAGGAGAATGCAACAAGTCTCTCAGTTTCATCACACACATCGACTGGTCTTTGGATAGTAAATACTTGCAAACTAATGACGGTGCTGGAGAACGGCTCTTCTACAAAATGCCATGTAAGTCACAAGGGCAATGAATGTTTGTACAAAGCGCAACTCTGAACCCTGGCAGAAAATATATGAGGATATTCTTAGGACCTCAGGGCAAGAAATGTTTTCTGAAGCAAGACCCTCAAACCACAAACTCTCAAAGAAAAGATTCATAAATTGGAACACGTTAAAATAAAAAATTATTGCACAACAAAAGAGACCATGATGGGCATAAATAGTTGGAATTGTTATAATGGACAAAACATATACATGAACAATACAAGTTTGAACTGCACCAGTCTACTTCTGTGCAGATTTTTTTAGTAGTAAATACTACAGTACTACATGGTAGGAGGTTGGTTGAATCTGTGGTTGTGGAACCATGGATGCAGAGGGTCAACTCTAAGTTATACATGGATTTTCGACAGCGTGGAGAGTTGGTGGCCCTAGCCCTCAAGTTGTTCTAGGGTCAACTCTACACCTATTGTATATAAAGAATGCCTAAAGATAAGCAAAAGGAAAAAATACTAGGAAAATACTAAAAAAATACTGAAGATTTGAGGATCACAGTCAACTACTACGATTGCTTTCATCTCTTTTGTGTCCTTCATAATTGGAAGCCCTTATTATACAATTATTTGGTGAAATGTGCTCATTGGGATTAAAAAAAACCCATAAATTTTATTTGTAACCCCCACTATAACTTCTATAAGATATTCATCTTATTCATCTTATTTATATAATACTCATTTAGTAACATTTAATCTATAATGTTAAAATGTCATAAATAAAAGACAGATTTCTATATTACAATCTTTGATTAATGATTTTTTATAACGTAAAAGGAAAAATTTGATATTTAACATGAATCTTGACCTCAAATAATTATATTTTAATTTTTTATTGAAAAATCAATTTTACCATAAAACAAGTTGTGACATATCTTCAACATTTTTAATAGTCTCTGCCCTATCAATTCATCAGTATACCTTTACTAGGTACATATTTCTTTGTGTCTACTTTCTCTGCTTAACAGTATTTCATATATATTTTCATATGTGAAGAAATATGGAACACATTTTTGTCATTTGCAGTAACAAAGTAACACCCTACTCAGTGATATCAAAGATACCAGTGTATCTTTGCTGGTACACACAGTGCAGATCCAAATATCTTTTTAGAGGTGGGATTTTCTCTTGTGAATTACTTCCTTGGACTATATTCTTTAAAGCAGGAACACTGGATCCAAGACTATGTTCAGACTGTAAACTCTCCGATTCTGTGGTCTTCATAATGGATTTTTATATAATGCTGTGTTAGAGTCTAGAATTGCCAATTTGACAATGCACCAGTAATGTACAAGAGCATCTATTCTCATAAGTTCTTTATTTGAAAATATTTGTTATTTTTGAGGGGGAAAGTATGAGGTAATACACTTAATTGTCTTGATTTTGAATTTTTAAATTGTGCATGACTAAGCATTTTTCCAAGCTTTTCTTTATCCATGGGCTCCCTCCTTTTTGTGCTCCCTGGGGACGTCCCTTACCAGCTGCTGGTGAAAACTGGGTATTGTGCCCCACACATAAGACCATACCTAGAACAATTGTCAGGACTATTTTCCCCAACTAATTACATTTATTTCATCAAAATTTGGTGGATTTTCATTGTCTAGCACTTTAAAATTTAAATAGAAAATCCATTCATTTTTTTCACTAATTAATTGAGGCTGACTTAAAAAATCACTTCTATGGTTGCTTGAATTGTGAAAAGTAGGAGTTCAGAATAAACTCTTTAAAAACCTGGCAAAATGTTAGTAACTAAATATGATAATATATAATTTAATATTTCATCAATAACAGAAAGCATAATATCATCTGTATCTAAATAATTAAGGTCAAGTAAATATCAGTAGTTTAAGACATTAGATTTAGTACCATGATTATTTTCTTTCTCCTATCAGAGTTTTGAGCATGTGCTTCCTTTTAAACCCTGCTAGAAAAAAAAAATCACCATTTGGGGAAAGAGATTACAATTTATAGTTTCCTTGGTTTATAAACATTTTAAAACAAAGGTTTTAGACCTCTATGAGAAAAATGAATAAAGTAAATTAGAATATGATTTTATTTAAATGTAACATATTAAAATTTATTGATTATTTTCAGCTGGGAAGCCTTTAACAAGTAAAGAAGAAATCAAAGGGATTCCCTGGGCCTCCTGGACATGTGTGAACGGCCCAGAAGTGAGTGGGATTTGGCCAAAATACACTGATGTCACTGATATCAACTCAGTGGATGCAAATTACAACAACTCAGTACTGGTGTCTGGAGATGATTTTGGACTGGTTAAATTGTTTAAGTTTCCTTGTCTCAAGAAAGGTAAGGCCAAAAGAAATGTTTCATTGAATGAAGATTTGATCTAGAATATACATACAGTATAATTAAGGCTTATTTTCTTGATGTCTGTTACTGCAGACTATTCATTTTATCTTTATATTTACTCTAACACTTTTCAATAGAAAGTTTGCTATCTTCTTCTTTTGACATTCTGAAACGTCGTTTTGCAAGTTTAAGTCAGCATTTGTTAACAGAGATGTTACTCAACATTTCCTGATTCATAAACTTCATGTTTTAACAAGTTGTATTCTATTTTATTTATATCTATGTAAATATAATAATTTAAATTACATGTTACATTAAAATATTGTAATTAAAATTCTTTTATGTGTTACAGCTAATTGTGCTTATACATAGGAAGCAAAGCAAATCCTTATAGACATATTTAAAATAAAATCTGAAAGTGATTGTTGTGGTGATAATACAGTTTGTGGACCCCTTCTGATAGCACTAATTTTGCACACCAGACTTACGTAACTGGTGAAATTTTTTTAATTGAAGTATAATTGATATACAATGTTGTGTTAATTTCTGCTGTACAGAAAGTGAATTAGTTATACAAATATATACACTCTTTTAAAAATTCTTTTCCATTATGGTTTATCACAGGATATCAAATATAGTTCCCTGTGCTGTATATTAGGACCTTGTTGTTTATCCGTTCTGTATATTAATAGTTTGCATCTGCTAATCCCAAACTCCCAATCCATTCCTCCCCCACCCCCCTCCCCCTTGGTAACCACAGATCTGTTCTCTGTGTGTGTGAGTCTGTTTCTGTTTGGTAGATAAGTTCATTTGTGTCATATTTTAGATTCTACATATAAGTGATATCATATGGTATTTGTCTCTTTCTGACTTACTTCACTTAGTATGATAATCTCTAGTTGCATCCATCATTGGGGTGCGTGTATCTTTTTGAATTATAGTTTTGTCTGGATATATGCCCAGGAGTGGGATTGCAGGATCATACGGTAACTCTATTTTCAGTTTTTTGAGGAACCTCCATACAGTTTTCCATAGTAGCTGCTCCAACAATGCAGCAGGGTTTCCTTTTTTCTACACCATCTCCAGCATTTGTTATTTGTAGATTTTTTAATGATGGCCATTCTGATCAGTGCGAGGTGGTACCTCGTTGTAATTTTGATTTGCATTTCTGTAATAATTAACAATGTTGAGCATCTTTTCATGTGCCTGGTGGCCATCTGTATGTCTTCTCTGGAAAAATGTCTATTTAGATCTTCCGCCCATTTTTTAATTGGATTGTTTGTTTTGTTATTGTTGAGTTGTATAAGCTGTTTGTATATTTTGGAAGTTAAGCCCTGTTGGTTGCATTATTTGTGAATATTTTCTCCTACTCTGTAGGTTCTTTTCATTTTGTTTATGGTTTCCTTTGCTGTGCAAAAGCTTGTAAGTTTGATTAGGTCCCATTTGTTTATTTTTGCTTTGGGGACACTGATAACTGGTGGAATTTTTGAGAGAGTTTGATTCAAAACAACCGTTTCTGCCCTTGTATTTTGTTCTTTTGTTTTATTGTTGTTAACATCTTGTCACTTCAATTTTTCTGGCACTGTCAGGCTTTATAGAATGTGACTGAATTAATCATGTAATGACCCTGTCCTCTTCTTCCTTCAAAAGTTTAGGCAAAGTCCATACACAGGCTTTTCTGAGACTCCCTGCCTGCACCCTGAAAATCTGATCAGCATTAGGGATATGCTGTTGCCTGAAAACCCTTTCACTTGAATGATTTTTAGAATAAGCAAGGAAAGGGATTGAAAATGTCATCAGAAAGTCATTTTCAGCTAACTGGCAGTTTTGAAGCAGTGACAATTATGGTAAAAAATTGAACATAAAATGCATAGCAAAACCACCATCACTTCCACTTGACAAAATGACCATCAGATTAAAATGCTTGAGGCACAAAGTTACCTCAACATGCCTAATTCAAACTATTCTCTTTCTACATAATGGGTCTTTTGAGTAATAGGGCGTGTCTTGTTAAATTGAGTAATGTACTTACAGAAGTTAAGTTAGGCAACTTAACTGGAATCTATCTGGAAATTCAGGAATCAGAAGAAACATCATGAGGGTCAGAAGCAATACTATTGGTCTCAAGTATCAGGACTTGGAAATTCAGTGAGAGTTGGTATTTCCTATGAGTCATTGAGCCTTGTAGGATAGACTTGGGTCTAGAAAATAGCAATGGAGATATAGATCTTGGGTTAGCTTATTAGGATGGGGGAGGCAGGTAGGGAGGTACAGTGAGTAGAGCTGTTTGTCAAAATGAGATACCCTTATATGTAAAACAACCCTGAGGATGAAGGCAGCCAGGAGACATCTGAATGAACAAGGAGATATTGACAGCCAGAGTGACAGTATGGTGAGAGTAATAAAACCCACCTCAACAATCTGCAGAAGTATCCATGTCCTCATAGCAAACTGACTTGTTCTACTTTTCATGACACATTGTTTATACATCTTGCAATTTGCCTCAGAGTCATTTAGGCTCTTGGAGTCTTTTTGTGCTAAAGCTACTGGTGGAGAAGTTTATAACAGAGTGTTGCTGATGAGAATGGTAACAGTTGGTGGAACTTGTCTCCCTATAACCAAGGTACCAGTGACAAGTATTCCCCCAACTTTTGAACCTGTAAACACCCAAATATTAGCAAGGGCTGATGACTATGAGAAAGTGTGGAGACTGAGTAAACATTATAGTTTTCCATTGTGATTAAATAAAACTCACAAGTTAATTGACACATTTATGATTATGTGTACATAGTATTCTTTTGCATAATAATTAGACATAAATGTTCTGCAGTTAATGAAAATGACTACAATTCATATTATTTTTACATAGCTGAACCAATTTGTTTTCCTCATTTCCTTTTGACAGTTTTCACATCTTAAAATAATTAGGATCGATACTGATAATTTTCCCTGATGTCATTTAGAGTACATCCTGTTTGACCATCACCCCCCAGACACTGACATGAGGTAAAATCCAAAGCCTTTCTCATTAGCATTTGCCATATCTTAATACCCTTGGCATCTACCCATGCTCCTAGGGGAGGCTCAAGGCCGAGGATCTCCATGTTTCACTTGTGTGCTGCCATTCCATTAATCCTTCACACACATACACACAGTCCTTGAACAGCTACCTCCTATGACAAGTGTCCTGGATACTGTAAGACTTGAGTTGCAGAAACCCTAGACCTTGGAGGGGAAAGTGCTGGCCTTCAATAGAGCTTGGATGAGCTTGATGCAGGAACAGAAAGGTCAGTGTGTCTAGAGCATGATGAACGAGGGGAGAGCTGTGCACCCCAAGGCTGGAAGGGCAGTAGGGGCCAGGCATGAAGGGCCTTGAAACAAATGCTAGAAATGTGGGTCTTATTCTAAGTGCAGTGGAAAACTGTTGAGGGTTTTAAATGGAAGAGTGACATGAGCAATTTAAGTTTTTAAAATACCACTTTGATATTGTGTGGGATGGAATAAGGAAGGGGTGGCTTCAAGTAGAGAGATTATTGCAAGAGCCCGGGTAAAAGATGATGTGACTTGGACAAAGGTGTCAGGAACAGACCTGAAAAGAGGTGGTTGAGATTAGGAAACAGTGTCAAGGTAGAGATGAAGGTCTTGCTGATGGATTGGGTGTGGGAGTAGAGGGAAAGAGAGGAATTGAGGAAGACTCCTAAGTTTTAGGTTTGAGCAATGGGGTGAATGGTAGCACCATCTATAGAGATGGGAAAATGAGAAAGGAAAAGGTTTTGTGTGTGTGTGTGTGCGTGTGTGTGTGTGTGTTTTATGGTGGTAACAGAGTAGGAGAGGAAGGGGAAACTCCTGGTTTTTCTGTGATAAGTTTGAGGTGCCTATTAGACATCCAAGTGGGCATAGCACACAAGCTGTCAACACTCTTGGGAGAGTTCTGGGTTGGAGATGAATGTTTGGCAGCTGAGGGAACATCAACAGTATTTAAAGCCAAGGAGAAAGAATCAATAGAGAGGAGATGAGGGCTGAGGGCTGAGCCTTCCTTAGGGTCCAGAGAATAAAGGGGGGCCTTATAGAGTCACTCATTGTCCTAAGGAAAACCTTGGAAGAGATGGATGTGGCCTTCATTTATTCAGTAAATATTTAAGTGCTATTCTAGATGCTGGAGATATGTCAATGAATAAAACAAGCACAAGTCCCTGGAGCTCTTGTTCTACTGAGGGGACCTAGTCAATAAACAAGACAATATAAACACATCTGATGGCGGGAAGTGCTGTGATGAAAAATAAAGCAAACAATGGGAGTAAAGAGCGCTCAGGTTGGGCAGTGTAGTATTGCTGTTTTAAGTAGGATGGTCAAAGCAGGGCTCACTGATAGTTTCATTTGACTAGAAACCTGAAGGAGATAAGAGAACCAGCCATTCAGAGATGCAGGGAAAGAGCATTCCAGACTGAGGGAACACAAGTGTAAAAGCCTAGAGGCAGAAGAGGGCCTGGCATGCAAAAAGGCCAGTGAGCCTAGAGTAGAGCACGTGAGGGAGAGAGAGGAAGAATGATCAGAGAGATAAGGCCTAAATATTGATGACACTAATGCTTTTGCAGATTCTGGTTCCAGCCTCCCAATGGTTTATGAGCTACCTATTGCTGTAAAACAAATTCCCCTCCCTCCCAAATTTAGCAGCTTAAATCAATAATCATTTATTATCTCACAGTTTTGGGGGGTCAGGAATTCAGGAGCAGCTTAGCCGGCTGATTCTAGCTCCAGGTCTCTCATGAAGCTGCAGTCATCTGAAGGCTAGACTGAGGCCAAAGATCCACTTCCAAGATGCTCACTCACCTGGCTCTTGGCTGGAGGCCTCAGTTCCTTGCCATGTGAGCCTCTCCATAGGCTGCTTGAGTGTCCTTATCACATAGTATCTAGAGGTCCAAGAAAGAGCAAGAAGGCATCTGCGCTGCCTTTTATAACCTCCTCTTGGATGTCACATACCTTCACTTTTGACATACTCTGTTTTGATTTGTATCAAATAATTTGTGGACATATTTTTTCCAGCTTTACTGAGGTAAAATTGACAAATAATATGTGTAAGTTTAAAGTATACAACATGGTGATTTCATATATGTGTATATGTTGTGAAACGATTACTACTTTAAAGTTAGTTAACATATCCATCACCTCAGTTAGTTATCCTGTGTGTGTGTGTGTGTGTGTGTGTGTGTGTGTGTAGTAAGAACGTTTAAGATTTACTCTCTTGGCAACTTTCAAATATACAATACGATATTATTAACTACAGTCACCATGGTGTATGTTAGATCCCCAGAACTTATTCATCTTGTAACTGAAAGTGTATCTTTGACCAGCATCTCCCCATTTCCCCCTAGGTCCCTGATAACTGCAAATCTACCATGTGTTTTTATGAGTTTAACTTTCTTTTAGAATTGTGGACATTTTTTAAACAACTCCAAAGAGACGGGTTAAATCATCTCTGAGCAGGGTATAAAGGTCAGGGCAGCAAAGAATAGCCCAACAAGATCTATAGAGATATGGGAAGAATATATATATTTACTTCATAATTATTGAATTATCATCAGCCCGCATTTCCAGCTGACCAGAGTTGGAATCTGTTTGACTTTATTAAATTACCAAAACTGATTTAGGAAACTCTTTGAAATGGGCATGGTTGCTTTTGAGACTCAAGTCCTTCCTTTCCCCTTCTGTGGCAGCATTCCCCCTGTCTTTTTTGGAAGCCTTGATATAATAAAACCTCACCTGGTCAGAACACGCTCTCAGGGAAGGGACATGTGGCAGTTATTTTCGCTTACATATAAATTTAAATCATTACCTCGCCAGTGGGTATTTAAATTTTAAACATGTGATAGTTGAAGAGATGGCCTTTTCCCCCGTTAAAGAGATTTCTCTTAGAGGGGCTGTAATAGGTAGAAGTATTTCTGAAGGAGGGATGGTGTGCTTTTTGGCCCCAGAAATCTCTCATAGTCTTTGGGGTCCTAGGCCTCCACATGAGAAGATGCATCTTGCTTATTTCCATGAGTGCCTTTATGCTCCTATGTACTCACCATACACTGGAGACTTTGCTGCAGTTATTCAACCACAAATATAAGTTCACATAGCTTTTCTGTTGCATTCACTACCTGGGTATGGTGTTTACTGAGTAAAGCAATCAATTTAAGAGAAAAAAAATTCATTCTCCCAACTCTACATCTACATGACCCCAAACAACAATTTTACTTCCCCCGCCCCGCCACAGAAGTATTTTCCACTTCCCAGTTAAAGGATTGCCTGTTGCATCTTGTATTTAAATAAGAATGTGTAAGATATTCATTCTTTAGCATTTATTTTCAAAATCAGTGAAGCAGTAGGTGTTATTTGGAACAGGTTCAGATGTGTCTTTAGACACAGGGCTTAAATTTTAAGACTCAGTTTTAGCTTAATCCATACTGGAATGATTGAGATATCTTTTGGAGCATTTGATTATTTGTTATATAAGATTGAAATTATATTTTCTAATATATTTAAAGCTTTTATTTCTCAACATGAATAGAATGTAATTTTTTAACCAAAAAAATTCTGGTTTTTGCACAACTAATCTTCTCCTCAAAAATATCTTTTCAGGAGCCAAATTTAGAAAGTATGTGGGTCATTCTGCACATGTCACAAACGTCCGCTGGTCTCATGACTTTCAGTGGGTATTAAGCACAGGAGGGGCTGACCACTCGGTTTTCCAGTGGAGATTTATGCCAGAAGGTGTCAGCAATGGCCTGCTGGAAACAGCACCCCAGGGTAAAACCAGTAATAATTTTTCAACATCTATTTATTTTTCAATAAAAATTTCAAAGAATGGTCTAACATCTCTTCTGAAGGTAAAGAGTTAAAGCTGTTTTGAAAAATTCATTCCTACAGTAAATTTAACATTAAAAAAAGAAAGAACAGAAAAAACTTTTGAGATATGGGCCAATTGAAAATGGGTCAGTTGGATAATTTCCTTCAAAGGATTTTGCTTATACCAAATGCAAGTTGAAGGTCTAAGGTTTACAAGAAGAATTAACTTTTGAGAATAGCACGAACAGATACATCTCGGCCTCCTTAGAACGATTCTAACAGGTGGTGGGTCTGCTGGGTCAGGTGACAAGTTAACATTTGGAATAGAAGTTGCCTCCTGAATGGGGTTCAGAGAATGGTCCACAATCAGGGCCACTGTGTTCCAGTTCAATGGATGTGTTTAGTCCTTTAATTTACTGTGATGTTGGCAGGAATGATCATGTAATATGTGAGGAGATGTTCTTATTGGGAGGGGTTCTGCAGCAATTTTGACCATGACAATTACCAGCATGGGTGGGCATGTTAACAGGCTAATGAGGATCTTTACTGAACTGAGTGGTTGGATTTCCTTCTGTCCCAGCCTTCTCCTTGGGAAAACCTAGTCCCCCCCAGCCGCCCCCTTTTTTTCCCTGTCAAAGCAAGATTTTAAACCCAAAGATCTGTTATCTAATAGAAGTGTGGAAATAGTGGGAAGAGTTATCCTAGTCTGGTAATACTCCTGAAAAGGGGGTTAGAGGTATGGTGAACTTAATGAAAAGAGGAAAATAAAAAGATGTTTTAAGAATCTACAACTGTGGTGTAGTTATTTTTATTGACCTCAATAGGAGAGAAAAAAATTTTAAATAAAAGTTTTAGCCATTTAGAGTCTCAGAATTTCTGCTTGTTTCTCACGGGGTGTTTCTGCAGAAGGTGGCTCCGATTCCTATAGTGAAGAATCTGATTCGGATTTATCTGACGTGCCGGAGTTGGACTCTGATATTGAGCAAGAAACTCAAATCAATTATGATCGCCAGGTCAGTAAACAGGGAGCCTCATGACAAATGCCTTATAACCCCAAATCTCGATCTCATTGAATTTGGACATTGCACTAAAATTGGTTAGTGCTTAGGCAGAAGAAAATCAAGAAAAGGGTTAGGAAAATTGCCTACTTCTTATCTTTAAATACAGATTTGAAATAAGGCATTTACTGGATCATATCAGTAAAAAATTTTTAAGTAGCGGTAGTAGCAAATTTTCAAAACGGAACCCACGACAGTTTGGGTTTTCTGCCTTCCTAGCAGCTAAAACTTTAAAATATTTTTTACAGAAAAATGTGCAAGTAAGTTACAAGATTTTTCATTTTCTTAGCATATCATTAAAGCATGTGTTTTCTTTATAGAATAGGTATCCCTGGAGGCATGGTAGTTTGCAAATTAGCTGTTGTCCTGATTTCTCTCTTAACTTATGGAGACCGTTATCCATTTAATTAAAGTAAAAGCCCAAATACAATGCACATTATCCTTCCAGTCAGAAATCATCTTTAGTAGAAAAGTTAGACAATTACAACCAGATTTTTTGAAAATAGACACTTAATTTTAGCACTAAATTGTGTGTATTAAAGCACGTAATCCTTCATTGGAATCTGGACAGGTATCATCTTCTTAATGGTGATAACCCTAGGGGTTCTATTTTCTTCCTTGTCATTTAACAGCGGTATGTGAAGCAGATTCCATACGTGAACATGGAGTGAATAAGATTTCAGACGTCAGTGTTGCCCCATGGAAACTTACCACATAGGCCTATGGCAGCTGCCATGTATCAGGTGTCTCTATGGGGCCACATCCTGTGCTTTACATACACCGAATCCAACCCCACAGTAACCCCTGAGAGGCTGAGTACTTTGCCCACATCCACATTGCCTGTAGTGGATCTGGGCTTCTCTCCAAAGCGCACATTGTACGTGCTACTTGGCTTTGCCTGTACGTAAGCTCTGAATGTACAACTTTTCAGATGATGACTTTTTTTTCCAACCCGTAATTGTCACTCACTGATTCAGTATTTAGATTAGTACAAAAGTAGTCCAACTGATGGTTTAGGTTAACTTCAAGACTAAATCCTTCTGACTGTGTATTGGTACAATATATTACGCTATAAAACTACTAAAGATAAAGATTTGAAAGGAAATTATTAATATCATGCAAATATTATACCCTAATATCAAGGGGAAATGGAATTTAAGCAAAATAAACATACAATTTAGGGAAAAAGAAATGCAACTTTTTTAGTTGGGATGTTTCTATTTAATAAAGATAGTGCTAGTAAAAGAATGAAAAGGAATGACTCAATTGAAATTCATGCCTAGGATTTATATATTCTCCCTGACATCTTACTTTCTAAAGCTTTCACCTAGATTATTTAATTCATGTTGTCTATATTTGATTCCTGAGTTGTTCCTGAGCAGGGAGTCTGTTCTACAGATGGGACTTTGAGGCCCACAGAGGTTATGAGACTTGTTCAAATAAGCAATAGAAATGCCAAGACTAGAATTCAGTTCTCTAAAGTAGTTGATGAGCTGATGAAAGCATCATGAATTCAGATGAATAATTATCATTAGATTTTAAAAGGTTAGTTCACTGCATCTGTAATAGACAAGGCAGTAGTGAGATATCTTCTGACTTCCGTTTTTTTTAAACAATTTTTGGTCAAATCCTAAATATGAACTTCATTATAATATTTTCATGATTTTTTTGTAATGTAGTTTGATTAAATGAAAACTTTCCTATATGAAGATGAGAAATTATGAATTGTATTTCATTTAAAGGTGTTAAATTTATATCTCTTGATAGTAGGGTATAAATACATGATAGACAAAATTTTAGCTACATGATTTTATCTACATTTAAATTATCGAGAATTTTCTCTCAGTCAGCAGCACATTTTAGGTCCTAGGTTAGACCAAGAGCTTTGCTCTGTATCCCAGAGTCTGATCTGAAAGATTCATGAGGTCATGAAAGAAGGATAATTCCAAAGAGTGATCACCATGATTCATGTGGCCCACATTTTACACATTTCTGAATCATCAAGAGATTTCTTGCCTTAGAAGAAATTATAACAAAATATTTAAATTATATTTTATTGATAATTTTATTTAATAATTTCCTTTCTTATCAGAAAAGTAATATATTTTCTGGATATAAATTGATTTAGAAGCATAATAGCAAAATTTTTTAAAAACTTCTTTTAAATCCCAGTGATTTAAAAGATATTTCAAGTTAGTTTTGTTCATTAGAAAAAAGTAAAATTCAATCTCATGTCTTATGTTCTCAATTTTGTTTGTCTTTTCAAAGAACCGACTCTTAGTTTTGTTAATCTTTTCTATTGTTTTCCTAGTCTCTATTTCATGTATTTCTGCGCTAATCTCTATTACTTCCTTTCTTCTGCTAACTTTGGACTTAGTGTCCAAACTTTTTTTTTCTAGTTCCTTGAAGTATAATATTAAGTTCTTTATCTGAGATCTTTCTTTTTCCTTAATGTATATGTTTATTAGCTACAAAATTTCCCCTGAGAAATGCTTTTGCTGTATCTTGTAAGTTCTGGTATGTTGCGTTTCCATTTTCAATTGTGTCAAGATTTTTAAAAATTTCCTTTTTGATTTCTTCTTTGATCCACTAGTTGTTGAGGAGTGTGTTGATTTCTACATATTTGTGACTTTCCCAGCTTTCTTCCTGTTACTTATTTCTAGTTTCATACTATAGTGGTCAGAAAACATACTTGATATAATTTCAATCTTCTTAAATTTATTGAGCCTTGTTTTGTGGTTTAACATGATCTGTCCTAGAAAATGTTCCTTGCGTGCTTGAGAAGAATGTATGTTCTGCTGCTGATAGATAAAATGTTCTGTATTTGTTAGGATATTTGGTCTGTAGTATTGTTCAAATCTGCTGTTTCATTATTGATTCTCTGTCTGGATGATCAATCCGTTGTTGGGAGTGGGGTTTTACAGTTCCCAACTATTATTGTATTGATATTTATTTCTTCTTTCAGTTGTTAATATATGCTTTGTATATTTGGATGCTCTGATGTCTGGTGCATAAATATTTACCATTGTTATATCTTCTTGATGAGTTGACCCCTTTATCATTATATAATGCCCTTCTTTGTCTCTTGTGACCATTTTTAGCTTCTTATGTTTTCAAAAACTTGAGTTCCTGCAATTAAAGATTTCCTGAGAATGTCAAGACATTAATATATTTGAAACCTGAAGAGTCTCTAACTAAATGTTTCTGTTACGCTTGAAGGTTTACAAAGAAGATCTACCTCAGCTAAAGCAACAAAGTAAAGAGAAAAACCATGCAGTGTCCTTCCTCAAACGAGAAAAGGCTCCTGAGGACAGCTTGAAACTCCAGTTCATACATGGGTGGGTGGCCTGTCACCAGCCTCATCACCTTGTCATCCTTCTTCTCAGTGCTACCCCAATTCAGACTGGCTCTTCTCTCCAGTTTGCACTTACCTGCGGTTAATATTTTAACCACGACTCTCCGTCCAGTTTTCTCAGTGTTCTATGGCCATCTCAGTGTGTGTATCTAGATTTTTCACACTTCATGTACTTTCGTGTTGCATGTGTTACTGCCACTCATTATTATTTCATTTCATTCTCTCCATCTCTGCTTCCTTTATCCCATAACTCCTGCTCTATTCAGCTGGCTTTCCCAGGACAGTATTTCCTTCACATGCTTTTATTCATGTATACCCCAAATAATTTTGAATTTTGAAAATCATGTACAACCTTCCACACTTTAAGTTGACATCTAAGATTTTTCAACCTAAGCTTAAATGGTTGTGAAGAATATATCTTGTGTTTTATAAATACTCACATTATTTATTTAGATGGCTCCAGTGGAACCCAAATGCCATAGATATTTGATTCCCATTATCATCAATATAACAAATACATGAACTCATATTTCTATTCTACTTCTCCCACAGAATTTTACCCTAATATAATATTTTTATGCTTGTAAGTCTTTTATTGATTACCCTGTCATAACTTCAACAAGGAAAAAACATATCTATATGTTCAATTTAAATTTAATTCCCTGTGACCATAAGTCTCTAACTCTGTGCTGTCTGGTACAATATATACTTGTAGCCAATGATCACTTGAAATGTGGCTGGTCTAAATGTGCTGTATGTGGAAAATGCACACCAGAGTTTGAAGACTTAGCATGAAAAAGAAAATTACCTCATTAAAATGTTTTATATTGATTACATGTGGACATGATAATATTTTGGACATAATGGGTTAAATGTTCTTAAGATAAGTTTCATCTCTTCCTTTTTTTTTTTAATGTGACAATTAGAAAATTTTTCAGTTACCTATGTGACTCACCTAATAGTTCTGTTGGACAGTGCTACTCTAAGCATTAACAATTTTTTTCTGGATTTAATTATTGTTATAGCTATTAGTAATAAATAGCTGGCCAAATCAACATAAATATAGTACAAATTCTGATAGTTATTAAACATAAATAATTTTATTGGAAAAATTCTTTTAATAAGATAGAATTTTTTCAATGAGTTCAGATATATGTGCATATATATTTCTTATTGCTAGAGGGTAACAGTTTAGCATTGAATCTATTCCAATGTTTCACTTTTTAATGTAAGCACTAAGAAAGCTTATTCATATCTAGCTACTTAAGTAGATGAGAATAGAGGCAGTTTTATTACAGCAATGGTAATCAATTCTTTAAACTCCTCTTTGTTATAGGCCAAAAATATGTGTTGTGATTTTGAGATATCACACAAAAATGTAGTTTAATGATCCATCAGCTAACAATTCAGTTAAATCACTGTTCAAATTTGTTAAAAGTAAAGAATTGGAAGTCACTTGACTTACAAAAGGATTTCTTACCCAGTTGTTAGAGTTATTCACTTTCAACATCCATCCACACTTGTATTTGTTTTTGTGTCCCTGGAAGGTTTGACATTCCAGGGTAATATACCATAGTAAGATTCCCGATGGATGAGAGGAATGACTTCCTAAATTGGGAGGAAGGCAATTAGGAAAGGGGAGGTGGGAAAGGAAAACCAGTACCTCATCACAGGTGTGTTCTCAGACTAGTCAGTTTTAAGAGAAAGCACATATAGTAGCTGAGGATCTGGAAATAGATTCTGTTAAAATTATCAGTGTCCATTTGCCCCTTAGAAAGTCATCACATGCCCTCAGAGGTCCTCATACCCCCATTGAAAATCACTGTCCTAGGCAACTGTGGAGACACCGGGGTTCTGCTTGTCCATGTCCATATTAACATGTTAACTTTATCTTCTCACAACTTCTGCTCTGTTCATTCACTGTGCGTTCAACTACTCTGCATTTCTTGGACCTGTGCTTCAGCTATAGAGGCTACGATTGTAGAAACAATCTGTTCTACACACAAGCTGGAGAAGTGGTCTATCACGTTGCTGCAGTTGCTGTCGTGTACAATAGGCAACAACACTCCCAGAGGCTGTACCTGGGACACGACGATGACATTCTCAGCCTGACCATCCATCCAGTGAAGGACTATGTGGCCACTGGGCAGGTATATATCTCTCCTGTAAGAAGGGAGTTTAGCCAAAGAGAGAGAGGATTTAATTTTGAATTCAGTTGACATATGAGAAATTCAAGAAATACTTGGTAGAAATAAACATAAGGCAGGAAGCTGAAAGTGCAGTGAATGCTAGATCATTTCATGATGGTGGGAGAGTCAACCAATACATTCCAGCACTTTTGGGAAGACATTGAGGGATTCTTATTCTAACATGATGAGATCTATGAATAGGATTAGGTAAAACTAGAGTATTGTAAATTCCATGAAGTCTTAATATATTTTCCTCATTACTGTTAACCCAGAACTTAGTATATCCTAGGTACTCAATAAATGTTTATTGAATGAACCATCTTTTAATACTACTGTAACATCCAGTGTATAGTTATTTTTGTAAAACTTAAAGTCATATGAACTTTGGCTAGTTTATTATATTTTAATCTTCAAAAAACTAAACTTTATATGAACAATTTTGGAATGCCAAACTTTGGATTGAGTCTATAATTGAAAAGCTGCTCAAAATAGAGCCCTGTAGTCAATCATTTTGTGTGGAAAAGGAGGGGGATAGAAGTAAACTCAGTAAACAGAGAATCTGTTAAACTCAGATTTATTATCTTGCTGGTAAAGCAATAATATTGTCAACGGTATTTTCAGTGTTGTGCTCTTTTCTACCAATGTATAGATTACATTTTTGTTCAGTTTTATCATGGGCTTTTAACTGTAGGTAATACTTCACCTGATCCTCAACATCTAAGTGGTAAATTCCAAGAAAAACTACTGGTATGAGGTTCAAAGATTAACATGAGACAACGAACTATTTCTGAGACTTGACATACAGGAGGTAGAAGTGTTTGAACAGGGTTTATAGCCTGATGTTCATGAGATCCATAGATGAAACTGAGGGCCTGACGGGAGTCAACCCCCAGAAATGCATTTGGGGGGAGAAGAGTTCGTAGCTCTTATATTTGTAAAAGGATTACAGTCCTCCAAAACGGAAGAGCCATTAATTGAAACACTGGTTTGCTGCTCCTCCAACTGCAAATTAGACCATCTATTCTGACATTAAGTTTTATAAGTAACTGATCACTACTTTGCCTTTTCACTCTTTCCTGCCCCCTCCCCCTTTATTGTCTTTCTTAGAAACAGAAGATGCTTGATTCATGGGTGTTTAATAGTCTTCCTTTGAAAGGAAAAACAGAGATTGGTTCTTTACATAAACCCCTGAGGAGCTACCACACTCTATACTGTAATTGGGAGGCAGACCAGTATGCCAATAGCCACCCCAGGGGTAACTGGGCCTCCACAGGCCAGTATAGGAGTTGGCCAGACTCTGCTCAGTTATGTGCATGGCTTTATGTCCCATTTTCCCTTTTAGAGTCGTCATACCCAAAAGGGTTTTTTCCCCCTATGCATTATAAGTGAGGAAAACCACTTTAGTATTACAGTTTTCTCTGTTGTTGGGAATTGGTATGATAGAAGCTTGTGTCCCCTTGAGGAGAAGCCACCTTAATGACAGAGAGTTAAGCCATGAAACTTTCATTTCCCAGGGGGAGAAGTAGGGCCAGGCCTTCTTGAGGTGGGTAAATAATTGAGGTGGGTAAAAGAACTCTGAGGATAGTGCCGTGAAAACTTACAGCTGAGTGGAATCATGTGTGGAGTTGAGAAGGCAGAAGGGAAGGGTAGAACTAACTGACAAAAACAAAGCACAGTGGACGTTTGAACTAGAGTTTTAAATATCCTTTAACTGGGAACCATGTACCAGGTTAGATTCTGCTGGCACCCACCTTGATGCCACAACAAGACCCTTAGACCCTGTGCCTCAGTTTCCTCATCTGGAAAACAGTGGAGTTGGAACAGATGATTTCCCAGGGTCTTCCTACTCTCCAAATATGTGGGTTTTGATTTCTGAGCGGCACTTGACTCTAAGGAACAAAATCATTCTTATTACAATTTATAATTAGTTAATAACACTCATCCTGTAATTTAAGGTTGGGAGAGATGCTGCTATTCATGTGTGGGACACGCAGACTCTAAAATGTTTGTCACTGTTGAAAGGACAACATCAGAGAGGAGTGTGTGCGCTCGATTTTTCAGGTAAGCACCAGTTTGCCACCGGAGTCATTGACAGATGCTTCCATATTTACTTTGGGTTTGTTTAAAAAAAAAAAAAAAAGTCCTTTTATTTAGTTTAGTCCTGCTTATAAGGAGGTAAGCCCTTCATGTGTCAGCTACCGAGTCTTAGACTGGAAATCAAATGTGTGAATATGATCACACTTCCTTTCCTCATCTTCCTCATTTTCTCTCTCCCAACTCATTATCCAGAGCTCACACTGTGTTCTGTATTTGCTTGAGAAATTTGAAATCCAGAGCAGCTGTTACCATTGAAAGACTTAGTTGCAAATGTCTGGCAGTGAATGAGAACATCAGTTTCATCTCTCCAAATAAGTGGGAACACAGCACCTGTGATTTAAAATGTAAAGGACTAGAGTGAGGGGTGCAAATTCTCTGCAAAGGTCCACTTTACAGCACTGGTGTTTTGGAAATAAAATTTCGTATTGGAAAAATAGAACTGAAGTTTCCATCTCCTTAATTTAAAATTTTAACACTGTGCTGTTAAAAAAATACTAACTTATAAATATAATTTTCTTTAGAATAAAACCATTTCTTTATGCTAGAATTGAAGAATAAGGGCCTATTGCAAAAGGTGTTTTTAACCTAGAAATTTTTATTAACCCCAATGTAGATATTAGATCTGTAGAAAAAATTTCTAAACTTTCTACAGAAAACTGATTCTGTAATTTCCTTTTTCTAAATTCCATTCAAATGTTTAATATGTGCAATATGTATAATATTGGTTGTTAAATTCCATTTCACAGCCCCAGTCTCTCTCTTATGTACCTCCCTCTCTACTCTCCTTGTTCAGGCCCGAACTTCCTCTCGTCTGTGCATGGTGGTTATGCTGGTCTCTGATTCCATCCCCACTTTGTCCAATCCATCCTGCCCATTTCTGGAGTCTTCTGGAAGTGCAATTACATTGCTACCACATGGACTCCCCTTGGTTGACTGACTCAGGGCTGAGCCCGTGGTTGGACATTCATGGCCTTCTATGATCTGACCTCAACCTTCCTTTGCAGTGTTTTCACCCACTAACCCACTCGTGCTCCTTTCCATCTACCTAACTGTAGAACCTAAATGCACTCCTGTCCTTCTTTTTGCCTGTGTTCCTTTGCTCATGCTGTTCCCATGTGTCTGTTCAAGTCCAACCATCCTTTAAGACCAAGCTGAAAGTTTTCTCCTCCATCCTTCCAGGGAGAAATGTCCTGTCCCTTCTTCTGTATCCCTTAGCCCATTTGTTGTCATTGCTCTTGTGGTACCTGTTAGCGTCTATGTGGTACAGTAGTTATGTGTCTTAGCAGCTCCTATGCCCTTCTCAGACAGTAAACTACTCATCTAGCCCATCTCTCTGTTCCCCACTGCACATGCTGTAGAGACACAGAAGCTACTCCAAAAATGTGAATGAATGAATAAATGAATGAATGAAGTTTTGCTTAATGCGCTCTGTCTTGCCTTTCACTATTGCTACTAGAACTTCACGTTGTAAACCATCTTTGGTTGAAAGTTATCTTTATTCTCTGACCAATCACATGGTGCAGATTTGTGTGAGTGTGTCACACGCTTATTCTCATATGCTGTAAACTACTATACAAATCTGAGTTGTTATATCACTATTAGAAATTATTCAATACTTTGGTTATTGAATTAGTAAAAATCAAAGCTAAATTGTTCATACTCTACACTGGTGGGCATGTGAGGTACATAAGGCATGAGTAGCAAGGAAGAGAGAATTACTTGGCTACCACCTGCCAGTTGAAGGCCCGGATAATGCACCTGATAAACGGTGAATACAAAGTCCTAAGCTTCCAGGAGTTTGATGTACCTACAACTTTCATAAGTGTATCATGTATCCTTGGGCTTCCCTGGTGGCACAGTGGTTGAGAATCCGCCTGCCGATGCAGGGGACATGGGTTCGTGCCCCGGTCCGGGAGGATCCCATATGCTGCGGAGCGGCTAGGCCCGTGAGCCATGGCCGCTGGGCCTGCGCGTCCGGAGCCTGTGCTCCACAGCGGGAGAGGCCGAGACAGTGAGAGGCCCGCATACCGCAAAAAAAAAAAAAACACACATAAGTGTATCATGTATCCTTGATAAAGCAGTAAAATCTAAAATGAAACTATAATTTGAGTTCAAATAAGATTCTATTCCAAAGATGTGAATGGATTTCTGCTTTTTTTTTTTAATAGTTCTACCTAATGGCTGAACTGTGTTCTTTTCCTAAATTAACTTGCTAGCGGATACACATGTGTATACTTAATATAAAAATTATATTAATAAGTATGTTCTAGAAGAGTGGTAAGATACCCATTAAATAAAATAATAAAACCTAAATGTGTACTAGATTATGGAGACTCTCATATTCATATTGTCAGCAACTTTGCAAATTGACTCAATCATTCTAGTAGACAATTTGGCGCTGTTTAACAAAAGCTATAATTCAAAATGACAAGTATGTGGACCATGTGTATTTCATACACATTTCTATGTATCAAGTTAAGAAAAAGAGTAGAACTCAAAATATCATCTACTCACTGATTTCAACTGAAATGTGTGTGTGTATTAATGTATAAACAGTGGCAGGAAATTTAGAATACTAGAAATAGAATTCAATAATCATCAGATTATTTTTTCTAGAGAATTGATTAAATTTTTGGTTTTTAAATTTAGGAAAATCAGAAGAACCAACTCATGCTGAATACCTTTAGAGAAGAGACTAGAGGAATGTTGATCAAAAACATTGATTATGAGGCAAGTTAGTAGCAATAAGCTGGTACCCAGTTACTTGATCTCTGCATTTCTGAGAGCTTACGTCTCTTCTGGGCTTAGTAGTTTTATAAAAGGAAGATCGAGAAATTAGCTGCACTTAGAAATCTTCCCCTCTTAAGGCAGCCCCTTACGTCATTGCCCGGGATAGAGAAACCAGGCACTCTGGAAGAGGTTGAGAAGCTGATTTTGTCACTGCTTCTAATTCCCATTTTGGGCAAATAAAGAAATGCCTAGATATAAAATATTTTCTGCATAAAAAGGGTATTTCAGTTTTAACAATACATTCTCTATTCCCTAGATAATAGTCACTAAGGAAGAGCCCATTGATGCAGCAAATGTGGTATTTTTGATTGTGGAAAATTATATTTTTGTCTCAGAGTTGAAATATGATGTTAATTTATAAATGGCAGAAAGGAAGCTAGGTGATAGTTTGAGAAAGCGCTAACATTAAGGACTATTCAGGAAGTAAGGAAGTATGTACTATGTTTGATCCATCACTGTATGGTTACATGCAGATGAACTGTGGTCGATTGATCTTTGTGGTCTCTATGGCCCTACTGAAGGTGTGACCTGAAGCCTCTTTGGTTTAATTTATATTAATAGTAGTACCTTGCGTTATAATGATATAGCTTTAGTCTTAAACAGATGCCTGCACCACTTTATAGGCCAAGAATGAAGATCCAGAGAGTTGGTTGTACAGCTGTGGTAAAAGTCAGACAGTGGCAGATCCAGAGCGAGGACTCCGGTCTCCTGGCTCTCAGTCCCGTGAGAAAGCCACCAGGCCTGGGGCCGTCAGCTGGTGGAAGCTGTGCTGGCTGTGCTCTCCCTCTCAGTCCTCCTGCCCTTTCCTGCCCCTGCCCTCCACCAGGGCTGGTGTGAACTTTTAGCGTGAGAGTCATACCTGGACCACTCATTGTGCCCCCCTACTTCCTCACTCCTTCTACCTGATGGCCAGTGCCTCCAGCTGCCTCCACCCCAGCTCTCCGGTGTAAATGTGGTGTGGGCATGGTGGTGCATAGAGGCTGCCACGTGGGAACAGCACCCTCGTGAAAAGAGACCCCTGTCCTAGAACAGCCCTGAGTCAAACACTTTCATGAGCAGGAACGTCTATCCCTTCTTTTTGGATACTTGCAGTAAAGTGAGAAGTTCAAGTCAAAATGCTGAGAGAGAAGATGATTTAGGTTTCCCAGTTTAACCATGTAAAAAGGACACCTACATTGGTTATTACCTAGCTGGTGGCCCCATCTGAGTGCCTCAGCGTATCTCCACACCCCCCGTCTCTTACACGTCAGCTCATCTTGGGGGGTGTTGTGGAGACCTACCGATAACAGAAAGAAATTAGAGAGATTGTCATGGAAATACAAAGCAGGCAAATGATGTGAAAACTAGACAGCAGATAAACAGTTATACCTAGGAATTTAGATTATTCTTGCCACTCTTCCAAAGCAAACAAAAATGTGACATTTTTAATCAAAAACATTTCTTACAACATGACCCATACCTCTAAATTATGTCAACTAGAAGGAATGAATTTATATTGTGTCACTTAATTGAGCAACTCGTTGTGGATTTATTTTCACTGTCTAGAGAAAACGGGGCCGTCTTTGCTTCTGTACTTGCAGTCAGGAAAGTGCTTCCACATGAACAGAAAACCAATTAGAAAGAGAAAAGTTCAGATATAAATATTTTCTAGGCTAAATATCATCCTCATATTTTTAAAAACCTTCATTGAATAATACCCATTTCCACAAGGGCACATCTAAGACTAGTGTGATTTCATTGTGTCAGTTCCAAAAACCTATGCATTTTTTATGAGCCCTGAATACAGGACCAACTTGTAATTGTCTGAGTAAAATATTTCTCTTTCTAATTTGCCCTTTACTGTTGACATTAAGCTCCTTAGAATTATTTCTGGACTATGTCACAAAATATCCATAATTAATACATACTGTGCCTGGGAAGATTTGAAAGGACATTACCTAAACCCTAAAAATATGGTTGAAAATCAAAAACTCCGACTAAATGGTCAAGGAGCAATGGATTTTCAAAGCTAAGATCAAGCCTCTGTGAGGGGAAACAAAAACTCAGAAAAAATTAAAGATAGCCAATTATATTTCCAAACTGTGTGGTATGTAGAAATTGCCCAAACCTGCAGAATTCAAGAAAAAGTCACCATCCTAAAGAAGAGGTATGGTTGTTGAGGCACCTCTAGATTTGTTCTGCTGCTTCATTACTACTCATAGTCACAAACTGGGGTAGAAAGGTGTATAACTGTGAAGACAAGCTGATGGGGCCTTGCAGAAGTTCCAATAAAAAGAAGCAAAACAAACAAACAAAAAAAATCAACTTACCTTGAGGACTTCTTCAAAAGACATAAAATGTAAAAAAAAAAACTATCATTTAAAATGTGTGGATGTTTGCATTCTAAGAAAGACATACTAATATAGCTACACAGGTAACAAAAGAAAACAAAATGTAGAATTAACAAATGCAAAAAAAAAAGAGACACTGAATATCTGTGCAGTGTTTTTGATTAAAATTTTTATGTAACAGAATATTCCCATTCCCTCTGTACCATCCGTAGGCATATTCCATTTTTATCTCCCTCATCCTCCTGATGTCACCAGTATCATCAGAATTCATTGAAAACCATCTCAGTACGAGGATCATGTTGGAAATGTGATACAAGTACTGTAAGTCTTAAATAAGAGTTTAGGATCTAAAAAGGGAGCGAGAACTCTCTAATAAAAATAAAATCACCAAATACAGAGACATGCTAATATGGAAATATAACCAGGCCACACCAAGAGGTACAGGAAAAGTAATGTTGCTGGTAATGAATCAGAAGTCATCACCAGTCCCTTCTCCCAAATGCATGGAAAGACACGGGGCACAGTTTAAAGCCTGGTAACATTTAAGCATAAGGACGTATTGTGATTGAGAAGACACATTTGTTTATAGTACTAACCAGGTGGTGATTTAGGCCTTTGGCAAAGTGTTAATGTCTTCACCTACTGTAGTCTAGGAGCTTGAAAGGGTTAATGTAACTTTCAAATCCTTGCCTCATACTTGGTGGTAGTAGAGGATTGGGGAGGATTTGGTTTGTTAAGCCAGGCTCTTACTCTCCTTTTTTCTCCAGAAAAGGAGCAGACTACCCTTCTCAGTTGGTCGGGGGAGGGTCTCTGGAACAAGTAAGGGCACCCAAGCGTTGGGCATTAGTTAACCAGCATTTGGGGAGGGTCACCAGATATAGCAAATAAAAATACAGGAGGCCCAATTAAATTTGAATTTCAGATAAGCAACAAATAATTTCTTAGTATAAGTATGTCCCATGCAATATAATTGCATGCAATATAACATTGCAAGGGACATACTTGTACTAAGAAATTATTCGTTGCTTATCTGAAATTCCAATTTGACTAGGCTCCTTTATTTTCCCTGGCAATCCTAATTTGGCATCTACCCCAGGGCTGTCTTTGAAAATACCACTTGAAACCCTGAGTGGGCTGTGGAGAAACGGTTTATCACATACTCATGTTTCTTTACCCTGAGGCCATTGGCTGTGTGTCACCAGAGAATACACCCTGCTAAACTGAGCCTTGGTGAGCTTGGCCACCCGTCTCCTAGCCCACTCAAGGCTAGGGAGGAACTGCTGACCTGAGATGCTTCTCCTGTGAAGCTTTGTGAGGAGGCAGCAAAGGAAAGACTTACTGACTGTACCTCTTCTTCTGTCTTGAAATGAGAAAGCAAATTAACTATTTTGATTTCAAATTCAATTACATATATATTTTTTTATTTTGGAAAACAATCTGAATTATAGTAATTATTGATAGTATTATAAATAATATTTAATACTAAGGGAAAATGTTCATCATATAACAAAAAAAATAAGTAATAGTATGTTCACTATGATCCTGGTTTTGTCTTTCCAAAGCACGTTTAGGTAGAGAAACTGATAGGATGTATATCAAATGTAGGCCTAGAAGTTTGAATGATTTTTAAATTTCCTTTGTCCGTATCTTCTAAATGTCCTACAACAAGCATATTACATTTGAAATAGGGAAACTAAGAAACTAAGATTTTTTTTTAATTATAAAATCATCTTTTGAAAGAATTTTCCAAGTTAGTTTCTATAATGCTCTTATTTTGGAGGGTTGAACAGAACCAGTTTTTTTTTTTAGAGCGCAATAGATTGAGTCACAAAGTTAAATGGCTCTTCTAGTAAATGTCATGAGATTTGTCTGACACAAAATAGACAAGGTTTTGGTGACTTACCTGAGAAGCTCCCCCCAGCCATGTGTCTCAGATTGGAATGTTGGGTCAGTGATTTAATTCAGCAACCAGTTATTATACATTGAGAACCTCCACTATTAGTAGTTATGCATTTCATTTAGTGAGGTCCCCTTAGTGTATTATTCTCCCAACGTATTTGAGCCTAAATAATATTCTTAAGATCAATTTCTTGTTCCTCTTTACAGTATATAAAATGTTGTGGTTTTTCATTGAGAAATGAGTCATTTGACATTTGTGTTGTTTTCATACAGCCGATGGAAAATGTCTGGTGTCGGTTGGTTTAGACGATTTTCACAGTATTGTATTTTGGGACTGGAAAAAGGGAGAAAAGATAGCCACCACCAGGTAAGAAGCTGCCGAGGTCTTAACGGCATCCCGCCAATGATCACACTGCAGTAAAAGTTAATAGTTTGCATTTTCTGGTAAGATTTCATCTTCAAACTCAGATGAAGTTCACATAGAAAGCTTAACACCTAAGTAAAAACATATTGTAATATTTCATGGTGACAAACCTGACATAGAGGAATTAATGTTTGTTTCAGGCAATTGGAAAATTCTGAAATCCTTTCCAGAGAGTTATTCATCACTTTGCTTTTAGTAATATATGCATTATCTATATCAAAGCTTCTTCCCAGCAGTAGGAAAGCAGCTTTCCTCAGACTTGTGCCTTGCCCCTTGTTTTTCCACTATCTTAGCATCTAGTGAAGGACTGTCAATGTCACTGGAGTCAGAAGTTCCACTTGTCATGAGGCTGCAGCACGCAGGAAAGGAGGCCCGGCGTGTGCACCTGCCACTCGCTTTCAAAGCAGGCAAATTGTTGCCCTAATCTCCCCATCTTATAAATAGACCTTCCAAGACCACCTGCTATTTATAGGCCACCTGTCCTCCCTTGCCCCAGCCTCCCTCCCTGCTGAATCAGCCCTAAGTCTGAACACTGCTTTCCACTCCTGCTTACATTGGTCTTAGCTGTTTGCCCCGCCATAGTCAGAGGTCAAAATAGTTGGCCGCCAAGGCCCAGCAATACAATTTGTTGCCCAAGGCATGTTATCAGTTTATCTCTCTACTGGTTCTTCCCTGCATAAACCAACTTCCTTTTTATCTGGCACCATAAAATCATTTTTAAGTTAATGACTTTGAACCCCAGTATTCACTTTTTAAATTGATATTTTAAATTAAATAGGAAAAAAAGTGTTTTTTGGCAATTTGATTTAATGAATGAAGACCTGTAGATTGCTGGAGGCTCAGAGGAGGAGCAAATGGAGCCTTGAGGACTCCAGCTGACCGTCTTAGGAGAGAAAGAGGAGCTTTTCTGATGACTGCTATTGAGATGGAATTCTTGGCAGCAAATGACAGCTCATAAATCTGCCTACCCAAGTGGTTTTTCTTTTGCTCTCTCTAGTATTCCTCACGGTTATATCACTCCCCGCTAATACTCAGATTCAGCTTCTAATTGGAAGTGCACTTTCCTCCTAGATTAATGTACTGAATTTTACTTTAATATTTCTGATAACGTATCATCTGCATTACAGATAATCTCAGGCAAAGCACACGTCTGCATTTCAAAAGCAATAGAAACGCAATTTTCCTGCTAGAAAACCCTCTGCAAATGTGGGTAGCTCACCTGTTATATATCAGAAACAGTAATAGAAATGGAAGAAAGAAATATTTATTAATATTTTAGAAGTATATATTTGATATGTTTGGTAGTGTTACTTCTATTTAATTAACACAAAGTGACTTAACACCATTATGTTAATAATACAGTTTATTTTTAGAATTGTTCCCAAGCCATATGTCACATTCCCCTAACAGGACACCTGCAGAGTTGTCTTCAGAGACCCATTCTGCAATTGTAACATTCACCATTGCTCTATCCAAAGAGTATCAGAGATTGTTAAAGTTCTTTGGATGAATACTAGATTTTTAAATAATAAATAAATAATATTTACACAATATTATCTATCATAAATATTTATGTAAATAAGTAACCAAACAAATTAAAATTCTGTTTATGGCCTGAGATTAAGGTGCTTAAGTAGATAGAAACTTTAAAAACAGGGGCATGAAAGAAGTGACAAAGAAAAAGGAGTAATACTTTACCAGTGGGCCCTTACTGTCTTCTGGGAGTCAGTGTAGCTCCTCCAAGGGTCTAATTTACTCTCAGAAGATGGCTGACTCAGTGACACCCCTCACTCTGCACTTCTGTGTCTCAGTCATGGCCTGCATCGCCACTAGCAAGGCTTAACAACAAACCCGCTTCCCGCAGGTCGTGTGGTTCTGGCAGGTAATGTTCTGCAGTAGCACCCGTCACCCAGGATGTGAGATTTCCCCATGGAGGGAGGGGCACAGTCAATGTTTGTGATGGCATCACTGGCAGTACCGCTGCTGTCCAAGGCTAACATGGAGCCCCTGCACTCAAAAGCCGCCCTTCAGTTGGGAACATGTTTAAGTGAACCTTTGTTTTTATCAGCTCCGGGAAATTAGAGAAGTTTGGAATTGGCCCATAAAGATCTTTTTTTTTTTTTTTTTTTTTTTTTTTTTTTTTTTTTTTTTTGGGGTACGCGGGCTTCTCACTGCTGTGGCCTCTCCCGTTGCGGAGCGCAGGCTCCGGACGCGCAGGCCCAGCGGCCATGGCTCCCGGGC